>NW_027223334.1:1957341-2462461 GCF_030449975.1 Polyergus mexicanus
AGCAGTGGTATCAACGCAGAGTACTCGCGCCACACGAAACGCGTGTCCGGCCCGCTATCGTCCTTCTCCACTTTTGCCTCTCGATCTACCGATCCCCCTCTACCCCCCTCCCCTCCCCCACCCCTTCCCCCCGCCGCCCCCGTGTCCAGCCTCCTCTCCCGGCACTTGTCCCTTCGCTCGTCTCGATCGCGTGTGTACGCGCGCGCGTCCTCCTTCGTCGCGTGAACACGCGGCCGTTTTCCGCTCACAACGAGAAGAGAAAAAAGCGGAAAAGTCCCTAGGGCGCATCGAGCCGTCCGGGAAGTCGCGCGCATTGGAAAAACGCAACGCGCGGCGACGGGAATAAAAGTCTCTGCCAACCCCCCCTCCCCATCTCCCTCTTCTCCCTCACTCCTTCTCGATACGTTATAGGAGAGGTTGTGTTTTTTACCCTTTACGCCGTACATGTGAGAGATAATTTCGAGAAACGCGCGGCGAGACATTCTACGCGTTTTGTTTTGATTTCATACGTCGCGCCAACATTTCCCGAGATAATGGCTATTTTCCGTCATTCGTCGCGTTTCGCTTGATCGGCTAAAAATGAACGGCGAGAAGCGAGGGACGAGTCTTTCGCATTATTAACATTATATTATTCATTACGCGCAATGGAATTTGATTATTATTGTTTATTATTAGAGATATTTCCTCGCACTATCAAGTTTTATTCGATACGTTCGAAAGTCAGCTATCTAAACTGGATGGATAATCTTCAGGAATGGAGCCAATAATACTATGTTAATTTCTGCAGAGTTTGTGCCAGTTAAGATAGTCGACATTCCAGCGTCAAGTTTACAGCGTGTTGATCGGCCGACTGTTGAAATTGTCCTAGAAATAACAAAAATTGCGTTTTCCCCGAGTAACTCACGTTCCAAGTGGAATAATATCGCTAAATAAAACAGCATCACATGTTATAAACTTTAAATAAACTCATGTTTTTTATTTCGAGATTATATATCTATATTTTTAAATATGGCGCATGAACGATTATACGAATAAATAAATTACGATATAAGAATCTGTATATACATATATATATATAAATATATACCATATATATATAATATTTCTTGTTATTATATAAAATAATAAAAAAAAAACCTTAAATTAAGAAATTTACTGTTAAATATTTTAATTACTTTATTTAAATTCATATCTAAGTTTTCTAATTATAATTTTTTAAAATTATATTTTAGCGTTTGTATGCTGTTAGTTTTCGCCGATCGCGTATTTCCGTACCCTCGTGAAACGTCCCTGCGGTATGTTTCCGATGAAATTGAGTCGATAATTTGAGCCGAGTCATCCTTGGGCCGCGTTAACACCCTCGCGAATGGGGTGACGTGCCGGCGAAGGGGGCACGGGGTTTGAAGAAACGAAGCGGGACAGGAAATGAAAATTAGGACATCTCTCGAGGTGTCCGTGAATTCGAGTTCTCTTCTGACGGTCGACGATCGATGCCCGTTGCCCGAGTCCTCCTTTGCCGCCTGTCTCTGTGTGTGTGTGTGTGTGTGTGTCTCTTTTTTGCTCCCCAGAAAGTTTCGATCCGTGCACGCGAGTAAACACGCCGGCATGGAATTTATCGTTGTCCCGAATTCGCGCGCGGTCCGATAAACCGAATGATTTACTCGCGAAGCTTCGACGAAAATCTCGTCATCGTGGAAAATCGGATGAGTACAACCGAACGGAATAAAATAAATTGTATCGTATCCCAGGAGAGTGTGAGAAAAACAATCGTTGCCGTATATAGTATAGTTTCAATTCGGTAAAAAAAAAAAAAAAAATCTTATACAATATCTCAGAAAATTATTCTGCGATTTTTTTATTCGCGATTTCCCGATAAAATTTGACACATACCGATACAAGTAATTTGAATACACCTGTTTATCGAAGCAGTTGATTTATAAGTTTATAATATATATTTGTCAGTATATGCCATTAAATTAAATAATTAAATAAATAAATTGTTTTATCCTGTTGCTCAAAAAAGAGAGTACTCATAAATAACTCAAAAATAATTCATAGCTTTAGAAATATCAGAATATACGATAAGGAATACGATACATGCGACGTCGGGGCATCCCCCCCTCGCTGTTCGTTAATAGCAGTGATTTGTAAAGGCGCGCGGGTTAATTCTTGAGGACGCGCCTTAAGGAATCGAGATCCTTATTTACTAAGCGTATGTAAGAAGGAGGTAGGGATGGTGGCGCGAGCGTTATTTATCGTTCGACCGTGGCTTCTAAAATTAGGCGAAAGCACAAGTAAGTCAGAATCGATACCGTAGAGCGAGAGAGCGGCGACGACGACGCCGAGTGTCGGTGGCGACGGTGGCGGTGGCCGCGCGAGGGTGTTTCGCGAGTGACGGGGGGCAGGAGGGGAGGGGGAGCGCGCGCGATATACACGGGGAAGGTCGGAGAGTAAGCAACAACGCGTAGCGGCGGGCTGCCCCTTCCATCCCCCCACCCCGCCACCCAACTAAATTAATCTAAGTAATTCATGTCGAAGTTTGTTCTGCCGCCATGGCAGAACGTATGGATGTGTATATATATATATGTGTGTGTGTGTGTGTGTGTGTGTGCGAGCGCGCGCGTGCGTTGTGTATACATATGTCCCGCGCGACACGCACACTGCGATATTTATCCGCATGTACGACGGTACCTGCGTAACGTTTCCGATCTCCTCTTCTCTCTCCCCCACCCCCCTCTCACTCTCTCTCTCTCTCTCTCTCTCTCTCTCTCTCGCAATATTTTGTTTGTACTCGATGAGAGAGTATCGATAGAATATCGGACCTCCTTTTTACACGGGGAATAAAGACCATTGCTAAATGATACTACGCGCTTTTTCGCCACCTTCTATTATTATTCCATAGAGGCGAGCCAACTTTCATCATTCCTGATCATAACGAGTGCTTTTCCATCTCTCACGCTCGCGCCACCATCCCTACCTCCTTCTTACATACGCTTAGCAAATAAGGATCTCGATTCCTTAAGGCGCGTCCCCAAGAATTCACCCGCGCGCCTTTACGAATCTCTGCTCTTAGCGAACAGCGAGGGATTCCCCGACGTCGCATGTATCGTATTCCTTATCGTTTTCTGATATTTCCAAAGCTATAAATTGTGAGTATTTTTTCGAGGAACAGGATAAAAAACAATTTATTTATTTAATTATTTAATTTAATGGCAATATACTGACAAATGTATATTAGAAACTTATAAATCAACTGCTTCGATAAATAGGTGTATTTATGAATTACTTGTACACTTTTTAAATTCTGATATTTTCCCCTTTATTTTCTCGTATTATAAATATTATATTATTTTTTATCATTTTTAGTAGTTTAAGTATTAATATTTTTTCGCCGTATTTTTTAACCATTTACCCAATAAACTTATTACCTGATACGATCATATGTCTGTAAGCTAATGGAATAATACATCGCTGATTGTTAATATATCTGCGTAAATTTTCTTTCCCATTATACGAAAGTTCTGAAAGAGAACTTTTATTTGTCCCAGTTTATTCTGTCCCGTTCTATTGAGAAACGCAATAGTCCTTTAATCTACAAACTTGTCAATATAAGTGACATTTGAAGCAAACGCTTCGGACGCTCCCGAGAGGCACTCGCGGCGGGGGCTGTCGCGTCTTCTCCCTAATCGCCGTCGTCGATGAGAGCGGTATCCCCGGGGAGAGTCGCGTGTCCCGAGCCAAGTTCCGGGCGTGTCACGGCGCGTCGCGATATTGCGCTTAGGATGATGGAGGAGGCGCGTGCACGCATCTCTCCGCGCCGACGACGGTGCCCGCATTTCCCCGCATTCCCGAGATAGTTGCGTCTTGCTCCGCCGCGCTGATCTTATCCGCGGCGATAAATAGCGCAAACTCGAGCTCGCCGAGCACGTCGTGACGATTACCGACGACCTCCTTGCGATCTTACATCCTCACGTTCCCCGACGCGAGCCCGCGGAGAATTCAGCCCCCTTCCGAAGTTGCGCCGATTAATAGGGACACCGTCAATACGACATGATGTATCTCGTTGAGAGGATACGCAGAGTCCCCCGGGAAAAATGTGGAATTTTCAGGGAACTTTTTTTTTTACCCGGAAAAATTAGGGAACTCTCATGGGATTCAGGAAACTTTTTTTTTTTTAAATTCTCTCTTCTTAATAATTTTGCTCTTATATCGTAAACAATCTGTAATCCGCCGATAAGCCAAGTGTGTTCTGTATTTAAAATATATTATAAATATTTCTATTTATATCTTTTTTTTATATCATAAATATATATTTATTTTTATATATTCAATGTCTTAACAAAATATTGAATACGCAGTACTTTAATGTTTATTGATACAAAATGAAAATTTTTTTTTTCAGTACATTTGTAAAACGAACACTTGAAACTTGAATGGTTTTGTGTTTTTCGTATGAGAGAAAAATATTAGAAAACGCGTACAATAAAAAAATCTATTTTACAAAAATTTCACCCAAAAATCTTGGAAATATTCTTTTTACCTGGAATTTTGAACAAAAATATCTGGAAGATCCAGGGAATTCTAGGAAATTTTTTTTTTTTTACAGGATTTGAGTAAAGAGGCACCCTAGATACATTAATAAATTTTGCATTTTTATGTTTCAGAAATTAAGTTCGTAAATGCTACTGGTTCAATCGACGATAATAAACATTCGGAATTGTTTTACATTAATATCTGATTTTGTTTTTCTTTTTTGTGTAACAGTTGTTATGATTAATTCAATTCCCACGCAAAATTTAGTTTCGTATATTTAAATAGATTTATTAATATTAAAATGATTAATTTTTAAAATTTAAGCTTTAATATATGCGAGGCTGTTTCGCGCTTTGTACACACAAATCTACGTCGCGAAAAATCTACGACGATCCAAATTTGCATTTTTTAAAAAAGATTGGGCCGTACACAGCAGCGGTGCAAATTAATTTTTGCACGCTTATAGCGACGGGCGGTACGACACGTTGGCGTGATTTATACACGTCCCGCGACGGCAAGACGAATGGCGCGAAGAAATTAAAAAGATGCACACCTACACGCGACCTGCAATTTATTCTCCGAACGGCGCATTAATTAAATTAATTAGCGGAATCTTGCGGCGCTACGCGCGTCCCGCTGCGCCCCGCGCGCGCGCGCACGCGCGCGTCTGCTTTACGTTCCGAGAAATTTTGTTTTTGATTTCGCGCGAGCGCTCGACACCGGGGATCGTAATCGAAGATAGGCCAGACAACGATAATTGACGTCGAATCGGAAGAATCCGGCGGCGGGTCGCGTGACGCGGGCGGCCTTCATTAATTCGGGTCGCGTTAATTATAATCAGCGCTTCCGCGCGAGCGGGTCCTCGCGCGACGCCTGATTTATGAAGACAAAATGTCGGAACTGATTTGCAAAATGGTCGATACGTATCGCCGGCGATGGGGACGGGCCGATGGCCGTAACATCGCCATCGTCCGTCGTCGGTAAATAACGACGTTCTCGCTGATAATCCCGCCCTGTTCGTGATTGTATGATCAACTGATTCTCACGAAGCCGCCGATGATCACGCGATTTCTTTCACGAGACACTCCGCCACTCGTCTCCGGTAGTAATATAATCGGCGACTCCGCTAGTCGCTATTTTACTACGCTATTTCACCGCGCTACATTAATTTGCCCTTTACCAATTACTTTATATTTAGATGTATTTATATTTAATGTAGAACACAAATATGTATTTAATAGACACATATATTCGATTAATCATGTAATTGCGCCGCGTCGCAAGCTCGTATATATTTTAGACCGAATCACAGAGTAGGTATAATTTATCAAACTCTAATATCATTCTTTTCATCTTTTAATGATCATTCCCAAAATTATATGACTCAAATGTCAAATGCCAAAAATAAAATTGTAACACCACAAGGTTATAATATTTTACATCCGTACAATTTATATAACTTTTCGTCTAGTCTAAAGAAATAATATTTAATAATATTTTTTTTTTTTTTTCAAAGTAGCATTATTGCATAAATTCCACGAAATTTATTTGCTCGTACAATTTACTTGTAACACAAAAACCCCGAGAGTCTGGATATTTATGTGAAGAGTACATCGATAGTTGCCTTGTCTGCGGGCGCGCGTATTTAATGCGTGCACGCGCGTGCCGCGCCCATCGCCCGTGGCGATCGCATTTTTTACGAAGGAAGGAAGGAAAGAAAAACGGCTTCGGAGGAAATAGATATTGCTTAACGAGCCTAAATGCCCCGCCACGGTTATGGCTGTGCATACCAAGCTTTAACGTGGGTGCGGCACAACCACCCCTCTGCGTCCTTCCTTCGTTCTTATTCTTTCCTCGCTCGCTCACTCTCGACTCTTTTCCTCTCCTTTTCTCCTTCGTAATACGTCGACGTGCTCTAGAATTGTAAAATTGGTCAAATCACTCGAAAGGTTCTCTCAATCTGCATTTAACTCACCCTCGCGCGATCGGCACTCCTTTCTTTTCCCTCCAATAACAAAACGTCGAAACTAACCACACCCTCGCTCTATTCTAACTCTTTCTTTCCCTCTCGAGATTGCATAAAGTGTGTCATCAATACTGCCGCGAGTATATTCTCTCTCCTTGCTATAAATGCTAAACATTTCTTACTAGATTTGAAGCAGAACTTTTGTCGCCGAAGATTTTATTATCACCATTATAATCAATAATAATAATGAATTTGAATTCTGTATAAAATTAATAGAATTGTTAATTAATTACTTAAATGATTAACATTACTTTAATATTTATGGTTATTATAGTTGACAACAATATTGAATTCAAATTTAGTAAAATTAATAGAATCGTTAATTAATTAAGTAATTAAAATTAATTTGAAGTACTATCCGTCTTTTTCCGCAGGAACAGAAAATTCTTTAGCCTCAGCCACGTTAATAATGTCGAGAATAATGAGTTGCAAAATTCGAGAAACGATATTAAAGATCAATTTAAGATTCGTCATAGTTTGTCATTCTCTCTAATTCAAACAGGATGTCTACTTCCTGCAAAAATATGGAAAATCTTGAATTCCTAGGGAATTTTTTTTTGTCCCTAGAGAAATCGGGAAATTCTCTAGGAATTTTATAGGGATTCAGGAAATTAAAAAAAAAGAAATTCTCTCTTTAATAATTTTGCTCTTATACTTTAAGTCAAGTTGTATATGAATTATGTGTTCAAATTTTATTATAAATATATATCTATCTCTTTTTATATATTTAATGTTCTAATATTGAATAAGCAGTACATATTCTTTACTTTAAAAGCTATTCAATCTAACACTTGAAATTTAAATGATTTTGTGTTTTATCCTTTGTATGAGTGAAAAGTATTTAAAAATGCATACAAGAAACAAAATTACTCTAGGAAATTGCACCAAAAAGATCTAAAATTTTATCTTTACCTGGAATTTTAAACAAAAACATCTGTATGATCAAGGAATTTTCAGGGAATTGTTTACAAGATTCGAGTAGATAGTTTGTTAAAGAAGCATTCGTTTCGAGTTATTAATATGAAAGAGAAGCGAAGTGAGGGAGATAACGCAGAGTTGCGCTCGGACACTCTGTATATCTCTGCGCACTTTGTTCGTGCCGCGGTGGCTTTTATCTATTCACCGCGATGGGCACTCGGTTATACACGTGGCTCGCGTGACCGAATACGCGAAGCGTGCGCTCGCGGATTTACTGAATTAATACGGAAATCAGAGCGCGATTGATCGTTGTTACGCTTACAACGACAACGATGACGATGATGATCGCGGCTATCGCGCGATCGGGGCGAGCCCGCGACCCCAGCGTTCCCAGATAACGTCACACGTCGGCACGTTCTCGTAAGCTCGGACACGCAAGGCAACGAAAAGCTCTCATCCTGAAATCTATAGAAAAGCGGGACGACGAATCGAATATATTCCCCTCCTCTCGAAATATATCACCCTCTCGTAAAAATCCTCGGGACTTTTACGAAAGAGACTCCCCTGCCTCCCACACACGTGTAGAGCGTAGAGTAAAAAAATTTACGATCGATGTCACCAACTTTCTTCGACCAGATAACGGCTATTAAATGTGTAACGATGTCTTAAATGTATTTTCTTTTATTCTGTCGTCGCGAGCTCCGACGAATGTTAAACCAATTCCGTTTTTAACGAGTCATTAAGAATTTATCGGTTCGTCAATTTAACATCCGTTGGCTATAATTCGGGGAAGCTTGATGGAATCCGCTTCTTATTCATCCAATAAATTTCTTCGAGTATAGGGGTTACGTTAAATAAATTAAAATAAGGTCACTAAAAATAATTAATGAAAGACCGTCATATATATATATATATATATATATATATATATATATATATAATTTATTATAAAAGCGTACAGTTGCACGTAATGAAACAAATAATACGACAAGTAATGAAGTCGATTAGGTTAGAGGGAGAAGAGCCTGAAAATGAGAAACGGCAGATTTATGAGGGCCGCTTGATTTCGGGCGGGGGCTCAGTTTCTCGGGGGTCGTGACGCGATTCCTCCGACGTCCGGCGATAACGGCGGAATATTAGACGCCATATTTATAAATTCCGGACGGTTCGCCGGGAGGGGGCTTACTTTCTTGACTGCCAGCGGCCTTTAACTTTAACGCTGATATATATTCTAGCAGCGAGAAAGAGAGAGAGAGAGAGAGAGAGAGAATGGGGGGGGGGCGGCGCGTAACTCGTAGGAGCCGGAGAGGAGCGCGAGTCGCGGGGGCGGGTGGGATGCTGCGGAATGGGAGGGGTGGGAGGGAGGGCGTCGAGTTATAAATTATAAGGCATTAGAGGTACCGGCGGCGGCGCCCCGGCTACAGCTGGATGTGCTGCTCGTCGGATGTGTAAGGGGATGATTATGCCTAATGGTGAGATATTACCCCGCGGGCCTCGGGCATTACTTGGACACGGGCGCGGCCCGTGTTCTAATCTTTTCGACAGGGTTTCCTACTTTTTTCGCGCGGCCCCCGACCGACGAGAGGAATAATCATTTTTCCCGCCGACGTTGCCGTTGTTTTTAAAGTCTTGCTTACAAGTAGCTCCCTACGCCGGGATGGGGGCGGGGGAGGGGGAGGGGGTTTACGCGGCGGGGGGTCGGCTCGCGCGAAAACACGTGAGGCTCTAATAGTGCCGGACACGTACCGGGCGACTTGGTCGTGTACCTGGAAATCTCATCATCATCATCATCCCCCTTCCTACCGTCCCCTCCTCGTCTCGTGCCCGGCACGTTTCCCGTATTTCGGCTTCGCGGCTGCTAACGTGTCGTGAAAAATTGAAACCCGCAAATGAGCCTGTACAGAGCTCGTGCGTATTTTTTTCTTCTCTTCCTTGAGCGCGGTGTAACGGTATAAATTTGTTTACGCTGTGACTTGCGTAAATTGAGCATGTGAGGAATTCGTGCGTGCATGTGCGCGCGCGCGTTTATAGAAGGGGATTCAACGCCATTGCACTCTAGTTTCTTTCTGTTAAATCAGTAATGCTCATGAACTTGATGATTGAATATATATATATATATATATATATATATATCGTATCGAAATGGATTCGCTCGGAAACTGGGACGCTTCTCTCGAGATTTTAAATATATCATCGTATTCAGTATTTAACCTCTGGAATTATTTAAATTATTCCAACATTATATTTTTATCAAGCCATTATATTTTTATCGTTTCTTATAATAGTGAAAGCTAAAATGTCGATCGTATATCGAAGCGTAAATAAATCGTACAATCTAATAAAAAGAAAAAAAAAAAAAAGATTGATATTCATGATTTGTTGGCGACTTAAATGCGATTAAAAAAAAAAAAAAAAAAAAAAAAACGCGAATAAAAGTTGTAAAGCCTAAGGCTTAGCCGAAATCGGAGAAACAAGTTGCTCGGTTTTCGGCACAAGTACATCCAGTCGAGTGCTTTCAGCGAGAGCTCGACATCGGGATTTTCGACGTCGGCGACGCGTTTTACTGCGCCCAACACGCATACGACGGCCGAACGCACAGGAGAGAAAGAATCCGTAGTGTAAATAAAGACCCGTTCGCACTGGCGCTGTTTGCCGAATGCATTAAGGCGGTGAGAGCGCTGCCCGAGTCCGTCGTCATGTATCGCGTATACACGAAACGATGGGGAAAAGGCAGGAGGCGATGCGGTACGGGGGAGGGGCCGTGGATGGGGGAGGGGGTTAGGATAAAGAATGACAGAGGGACGGAGAGAAAAAGAGGACGGCGGGGAGAAGGCCGGAGGATGTAGGCTTAAGGCCTACGTACCGCTTCGGCGGCTTAACGTTTCGAGAGGGGGCGAAGGGGTTGACAGCACACGTACACATAGGCAACACACACACACACACACACACACACACACACACACACGTGCGCGCAAAGACATAGACATCACACATTCGCGAGCGCGACGAGAGTATTCATACCCCGCGCCCGTCGACGATACACGAACGTTGCTGGCGGAAGAAACGAGAGCCTTAACCGCCGGGTATCGCCCCCGCGATATATCCTCCCTTTGTCTATGTCTTACGGCTCACATATAATTCCGCGGATGTTTGCGGAAAAGATCGCCGCGGCGAGCGCGCGGATTTTTAATATGTCGTCGCGCTGCGTGGCCGGGTAAACAGGGGATGGGGATGAGGTGGGGGGAGGGGGAGGGGGAGGGGGAGGGGGCTTGATACGTCACACGACGTCGGAGACGTCGGACGATCGGGCTGGATCAGTACTCGGCTCTTGTACTCTTTTTTTTTTTTCCTCCTTTTTTTCACCCCCGCACCTGCTCTCTTTTGAAGAGGGGAAGGACTCGTTTTCTCTGTACGGTATCCACCCCCTCCCGTCTCTCCCCGGTATCGCGGATCACGAGCAGAGCCGACATAATTAAAAATTGCTCTATTTTAAAACGCTGATCGCTCCTCCGCTCGTCTCCTCCTACGATTCCGCCTCATCATCGTCCCTCTCTCCATCACGCTGCCTCTCTATATGAGGTAATACGAGTGTGTATATACGTGCAAATATAACCGCGGGGTCATACATACACGAATTTACAGCGCCGTCATAAGCGATGACGCGATGATATTTTCGATCCGGTTCGTCCGGCTTTCGCTTGGAAATCGTCGCGGCTCTGAAAGACGATCCATCGGAATGAGAGTTGGAAGGCCTATACGCGGCCGGTGACGCGTCTCTTACGCTTAAGACGCGTTCTATTAAAGTACGCGATGTAAAAAAAGATTGACTGGGACTCTGGGCAGAGGGTCTGCCGGTTTCTCTGTCACAAATTTTCAGACACATTTTTCCGAACTTTCAGAAAGAAATGACTTTGATGATTGTCTGAAATTTCTTTCAGACAATCTCGGATCTGAAAATTCAGACAAAAATGTATGTCTGAGTTTTTAGAAAATTTCTTACACAGTGTACGCGCGCCAGGAGCATCAAAATGATTATTAAATAAATTCTCGGATAACATTTGACACAATAATATTTCCTTACTTCTTTCTCTCTTACCTTCTAAAACTGCTGAATTAATTATGACATATTCTTAACTTTTAACATTCCGGGTATCTCGATAATTCAACTACAAACAAAGACACCGTTCACACACACACACACACACACACACACACACACACACACACACACACACACATACAAATAAAACTCGTTATATGCAAATTAAAGAAATAATGATTTCGTCGTCGGTTCTCGGGTTTCGATCCTTCTTTTTCAATTTGGATCGCGAAACGAAGGATAATGGGCGGCCAAGGATATGGGTTCGCAAATAGATTCGCTTAATCTACCGCGAGTAAAATGTTTGAAATTGAGTTTCAATTATCTCACTCGACTGTCTTTCGACCATCTCCGTTGCCGGGTCATGTGGACTCTGGTTAGGAATTAGTTAAGAAGTCTCTTTAAATCGGCCGGATATACCCACCTCGATATTACGCCAACATTTTGAAGCTGTCTAAGAAAAGGGAGGGAGAGAGAGAGAGAGAGAGAGAGAGAGAGAGAGAGAGAGTAAATGGGTAAATAAAATTTGAGAGATTGTTTTATCGATGTAATTAGTGATAATAGTATTATCTAATATTATTCTCTGTCTCTCTCTTTCTAAATTAATCGCAGAAACATAAAAAATATGATGCAATGCAGCGTAGCTT
This sequence comes from Polyergus mexicanus, assembly GCF_030449975.1. NCBI lineage: Eukaryota > Metazoa > Arthropoda > Insecta > Hymenoptera > Formicidae > Polyergus > Polyergus mexicanus. Next base: position 1,969,565 of record NW_027223334.1, read on the forward strand.
AAGGTTGGGTTATTTCTCTCTCGCATTAGCTATTTTTACAAACTTATAAACAATGCTGGCCATAAGAACAATCGGTATTCCATGGCTTTGATGATAAGCGCAGAAAATAGTATCTAATGTCTCTTTGTGCTCTGACATAGAATATTTTCCAACTTTCAAACTACTTATACAGCAAAGTCCACTTAAAACCAAATGAAAAAAAAAAATTCCCCCTTTTATATCTAATTCATAAAAGACGCTTTAATTTTCAACTTTGTTTATATCTGAATATTATTCTTTTCAACTACTACGTTTTCAAACCAGATATTAGATTGCAGCAAAAGAGCAACGGCCGATTTATTGTATTTTTTTTTTTTTTTAAATTTTTATTATTGTTAATCATAAAACAAGAGCGCGTAAATTTTTGTATCTCATATTGTATGTATTGTTTCGCTTGCACAATTCATATTTAATGCCCGATATATTAATGTTTTTAAAAATTAATAAAAAAAATAATATAAAAGATAATATTATTCGTGTAATAATATAATTAAATAATAATATAAATAATATAATTAAAATCTCTCTAATCGGGGAAGGAAGAAAAATAAAATCGGGGCCATTGTCTTTGCAACTGTTTCCCGATTCCTTTCTATTAGCAGGGATTGTTTTTATTCCGAGGTCATTCTCGCGGTCACGAATCTGTTCCGTTTAGGTTAGGTTCGGTAAGTCGAAGAAGTGGGAATATGGACGCGTTCCTTACAAAGCGCCTCTTGCAAGCGGGAAACGCGCTTTATATACGGATGCGTTAATATTTGATGAAAACGTCAGAACGCGTTGTGCTATAACGTTGTGCTATAGGCAACACCAACCCCATATCGGCGGTAACCTATACTTTATCATAACTGCCATAAGTACATTGTCTGGAGAGAGAAAAAAAACTGCGGAAGATAAGAGAGAGCGGGTGGGTAATCTCTCGAGATTTTTTTATATTTCGCTTCTAGATTTAGATTTAGCGGAGAGCTATTGTTTGAATGTAATTATTTCCAGATGTAAAAGTAATATAGTGAACAAATTGTGAACAATTCACTCAAATAGAATAACATAATTTTGTACGTATGTATTTCCTTTTCTTTGTGTAGATTTTATATTTTATACACTGTAAAAAAATTGTCTAGAAATTAAAATATATTTTTGTCTGAACTTTTAGATCCGGGTGTCTGAGAGAAATTCAGATAATCTGACTTAATCATCGGGATAGTTTTTTTTTTTTTTTCCGAAAATTCAGAAGAGTTCGTCTGAAAATTGATGTGCGTCTGAAAAATCAGCAGACACTTTGTCCGAATTTCAATCAATCTTTTTTACAGTGTATAAAGATCGCTCATCCACTTTCTCTATTTATGTGATACTCTCCCTTCTATTCGCGAGTCGTTTGAATTTAAATGATACACTTCCTCGGGAAAGACGCGCTACTTTGGAAGTATTTCGCGCTCTCGAAGAGCCGCGGCGTGCCGGGACGTTCGACGAGTGCATTAAAGTGCACTCTTCTGGACTTGACTTTCAGCCCGTTCGGTACATAAATCCTTCGTTTACCGCTCGAAGAGGTTTTCCCGGCGACACCGCGCGACGGGGGAAGGCGGGAGGAAGCTTTTCTCATCGCCTCGGACAGAAGTTTTCACCGTTTACTTGTTTCCGAAACACAGTTAGACAAGCGATAATAAAATATTATTTATTAATAAATTAATAAAACCAATCAATCCGTACGTAAAATAACTCGATACCAAATTCTTTCATCAAAAATAAGTGATACGAGGCGTCCTATATACGTGCCCACTGAAGCAAGAAATTTTTAATTACGACGCGTTTAATTTCACTAGTGCGTGGATTAATTAGAAATAAATTAAATTAAACTAAATAATTAAATTGTATTAAATGATAGTAACTGTGTGCATATTCATAGTTAGTTGTTAACTACTTGCTAACTTTGTAACTTTGTAAAGCTTTGAAGTCTCACGGTCTGGAAATTAGTTTGATACTCGCACAAGTAAAGTGCCATTCATAGAACTTTCGATATTAGATAATACTTTTTAAATCGTATTATTATTTTATTTTATATTCTTGAATTAATATTTTTGATATTTGCGATCAATACGCGTTACTGATAACTTTGTCTCTCTTCCACAAAATACAATATATCTCTTTCGGTATTCCTTCGTATAGGGGAAAGTTGGGTAAAACCGGGTACTTACACATGTCATATAATGAAAAGAGGGAGAACTGTTATCCTGACTTTGTGTCACTACAAAAGAACAGTTGAAAACGAAAACTAACGAAATCGAAGCTAAAGAAAAAAGTTTTTTCAGACCCCCAAAGTTAAAAAGTTAAATAGGAAGTCCTGCACCAATGTCGCGCGAACAAGAGAATATTTTTATTTGTGATTTTTGTCAATAGAAATACATCTTTATATTGATTTTGATTAAAATAAATCTAGATTTTGTAATTACACGATGTTTTTCATATTTTTAAATAGGTACCCGGTTTGACTCTACCAGTAGGACAAAACCGGGTACTTTGACTTCTCCACAAAATCTTGTTATTCGTGATATCCAAAAAATTTTTTTTCAACAATTAACTTTATTTTCTCATAGTTTAAGGTTCACTAAAGGCTACTAACGATCGGCAAAATTTTTTTTTTCCTCTCGGATTCTTCGTACGGAAACAAATCCAAAAAGGTACCCGGTTTAATCCTACTTCCCCCCTATTCATATTGTACCAAATCTTCCCTCTTCATTTTCTCAAAATTCCGTTTATTGAGGTCAGCTTCCGATTCCGAATTTCGACCTCGTCCACATCGAAGACCAGCCGATCGGTTATGTTTATCTCGCGAGAAAGATTTTTCCATCGCGGAGAAGAGTCCTCGTTTCCCTCCGCTCCTTTCCCTCGCTCTCCGCCATTGGTGAGCAACTTTAATTATACGGTACCGATCGGGGGGGGGGGGATGGATGGGGGGACCAAGGGAGGTCTGGAACGAAGAGAGTGGTTCGATGCTCGGCCAACGTATCAAGATAATGGCTTCCATCGGAGCCGATGCTCCGTATATACCAATCCGTGGCAAGGGGTTGCGCTTGATTTCCATTGCATCGCGTTATCCCTCACCGGGGTGGAAAGCGAGCGCGCGCGCGTACACGCACACGCGCGACTTACAAGCGCGCGCGCCCGCACGCGTACGCGCGTAAAGAGAACACGACTGTCTGTACGTTCGATACGTTATTTTTGCGTTACCAGTTCAACGGCTTGTACGCGTTTCTGTCCTCTCGAGAAAGAACGAGCCCGTTTCTACTCTCTCTCTCTCTATGTATAATATTTTACACATTGACCATTTCGCTGTCAGTTTCTCTAATCAAACTCTTCCTTTATTTTCAGTACGCGTAGATGTGCGATTCTGTAGAGGTCTGTCATTATAATTTGCGGAAAAACGTACGTTTTTTACGAAAGTCGACGTTCGACGTTTCTTGCTCTGATTTTCATATTTTTTAGCTTCGATATTCTTTACTGATTTAATTAAAATTTAAATTATTTGAAGAAGGCTATTTAATCGAAGATATGAAAAGTAATATTTGCGTAAAACTTGTTTCTTCCAGTTATTCTATTTAAAAATTCATTCACTAATACTAGAAAAAAAAAATTATGATAATTATATACAGGGTGGGGCATTTATATTGAGATACCTAAATATCTAAAAAATAAAGCAAGATAGAAAGAAATGTTTTAGACAAAAGTTGTTCGGTTCTAAGGGGGTCGTAAGATGGTGCCATTAGTTTGACCTCGGGTAGAGGCGCTTTGGAGATTTCAATGTCAATCTTGTTTTATTTTCATTATCCCAATTGATGTCTCCCATTTTTTTTGAGCTTAAAATATTAAGGTAACATTATTGCAAAATAAATAATTTTATGAGATATTTCATAATTTATGTAATATTATTTCGAAGTAAACTAATAAAATAAAGTATAAAATATTTATGTAAAATAATTGGAGTGTTTCGATTTAAAAAAAACAAGATTGACATCTCCGAAGCGCCTCCATCCAAGGTCGAACTAATGGCACCATCTTATGACCCCCTTAGAACCGAACAACTTTTGTCCGAAACATTTCTTTCCATCTTGCTTTATTTTTTAGATATTTAGATGTCTCAATATAAATGCCCCACCCTGTATATGTATAAATGATTCACGCAAGATATTTTAGCATATTTTTTTTTAATAGATAATAATCAAATATATAGAAAGGTTAGTGTATAAAACTTTTATTGCATCAGGCCGTTCGATGCATTCATCCGTTCCTGCGTATACGTATGCGTGTGCGTGCCACGTTCGCGACGTATGGCAGGGTATGATATTGACCTACGACCATAGCCAACGACTTGACGGCTGTTTCGCGTGCTTGTCGGGACGCATGGCATGCCTAAGTAATCTCTTAGACCGGATCTAACCGATCAGTGCGTAATTTTCTATAGGTGATTATTACGCGCTCGCATCACGCCGGATACGCGTGTCGTTAACGAAAGAGATTTCTGACATTTGTACTCTCGTGCGTCTGCGTTATAATTCGAACTGTAAGATTTTCGCAAAACTGTCTCTGCACATTAATTATGTAAGAGGCAGATAAATTAGACGTGATATAGTGGATCGCCAGTGTTTGCTGTTATCTAGATAAAGTTATCTAGATAAAGTTATCTAGATAAAGTTATCTAGATAATCATTTAGATGAAGCAATTGCATTATCTCATCTTTATGTAGATAATAATAGGACATATTATCTACATCTTTATCTTACAATTAGATGGAAAAATGCGTCGTCTGCCTTAAATTATCTAAGACGATGATTGCCTTTAGCAGAACTCAGTCTTTAATAAGCTTTTTTAAAGCAATGTTATCTTAATATCATCTAGATAAAATGCTTTATAATTTTATCTATTATCTAGATAAACTTGAAATAAATCATCTTTATTTTATCTAATATAAAATTTTATATGTCTTATCTTATCTTTATCTAGATGATTTTAATATTATCTATGCAAAACACATGGATCGCGTGAAAATCAAGATAATTTATAATTTATACATATGGTATAATGTAGGAAGAGGACAATCTATAGTCTTAGGGGGGAAAATAAAATATAATGAAACATATATCATGTGCTACATCTCGAAGCAAAAATATCTAATCTTTGTAATATTTACATACATGCAATTATCTTATATATGGTACATTATGTTTGGATTATATTATGTACAATGCGCTCTCTCTCTCTTTCTCTCTCTCTCTCTCTCTCTCTCTCTCTCTCTCTCTCTCTCTCTCTCTACGAAAACTTGTTCAATCTTTTATATATCATACTATAAAATGTATTCTTAAATCCCGTATCATATTTTCGGAGTCAATGTAACGCGACGCGAGCAACGGACTTCGTTTTCGCCGTCACGGCGTTACGCTCGTGACGACGTAACGCCACGGCCAGACTCGGCGGATGTAATTCGATTGTAAGTTCTTTCATGCCAAAAGGGAGAGAGAGAGAGAGAGAGAGAGAGAGAGAGAGAGAGCGAACGGTCGTCATCGTCGTCGAGGTCATAATATCGCGAGTTCAGCGCTCGTCACCCTCTTCTCTCGAGAGCAAGACGGACGGGAGGGTTTCGAACGCGAGGAAGGGTGTCGCCTAATAGCAGCAAATTACACTTTTTTGTTTCTCTCGCGGAGAGACATAACGTAAAGGAGAAGGAAGGAAGGAAGGAAGGAAGGAGCAGGAGGTGGAGGGCAGGCGCGAGAGAAGAAACACTGGTAAAGAGAAGAAGAGAGAGAGACACAAGGAGAGCGAAGCGGGAGAGTAACTCTCTCTCTCTCGTTTTTATTTTCTCTTCCTACGCGGCCGCCCACGTAACTCCGCCACCCCCGTCGCGCTCCTCACCCCCCCCCACTCCTCCTCTTTTTAAGTATTCCACCCAAGAAAAACAGCCATTAGCGAGAGTTTTCGCTTTTCGCGCAAAACTTTTACTTCGCCCCGTAAATTCCCCCTTTTCCCTTCCACCGTCCCCCCCTCCCTACAACCCCTTTCGTCTTCGCGCACGAGGCCGGGAAGAAGGACGACGGCGAAGCGGGAAGAACGAGGAAAGGAGAGGAGTGGTGAGGAGAGGTGGGCAGGGGGAGGGGGAGGGAAGGGGCAGAGAAAGAACGTAGGAGGAAAACTCGCGGAACTCCAACTTTCCGTCCGCATTTTTCATCGTCTATAAATTCTTATTTATATGCGACGCCGTGTTTCCTTTCGATTAGAGTGCGCGCGCGTGGGCGGCTACGACTTCGCCGGCGGAGTTTCCGCGAGATATCGCGGGGATTTGTCAAAGTATTTTGCGGCGAGCGAGCGAGTGAACGAACAAGTAAAGCGAGCTCTCAAACTCTTGCGAAAGTTGCGCGCCGCGTCTGGAAATTAATGTCGCGCACTGTACGATACACGCCCCCAACCCCCAATCGTTGTCTCTCCTCGTCGGATCACCCCTTCCGTTTCACGGTTTCATTTTTGTTTCGGCGAAATTATACGCCGCGTGTAAGGAAGCCGCGGGGTTACTCTCGACACCGCGAGATGGAACGGGTTTAGAACGAAACGGATTTTTAACACTGATGTTTCGTATCGAATTCCGTTCTCCCCCTAACATCTGAATTCTCGAACCATCCCCTTTCATCTCGCGCGCGCGCGCGCGAGATTTCCATTTCTAGAACGCCGGGAATACTTAATGATATTACCGAGGAGGGCGCGCGGAACATAATTATCCACGGTGCTCCAAAAATTTAACCGCGGTGGAATCAAACGGGGTTGATATCGTATTTTTAACGGCATTCCTCTTAATTCTCGGCTGTTATTATGCGTAAATTCGGGCGAGATAACTGTTTCGTGGCTGGTTCAATTTTAAACCCGATGAAATTAACATGGTGCAACATAAATGACGTTATATTTTGTGTTAGCAAATTGAACGCGATTCTTTCTTCTTCTTCCTTTATGACGTATTTTTAGTTTTTAATTTTACTCGTTTGAAAAGTTCTCATTCGATTAGCGGCGAGATATATTTTCGTCGAATTACTTTATTTCATCTTGATTTAACGGCTCCCTCTCATTTTATCAACGATGAGGTGCAGAGAGTATCGAGTTCGTATATTCATTACATTTGGTAAGTCGGTGCTCGATTATTATATTCTCGCATTAACTTCTTTGTGTGATGATGTATACTTTCGGAGGATTTTCTCTTCGATGCTATAGTATTAATAAACCTGATTCCCTTTTTATCTCTCTCTCTCTCTCTCTCTCTCTCTCTCTCTCTCTCTCTCTCTCGCTTATACTCGCGCAACCCCTTTTGCCTACTCCTATATCTCTCATTCCCCTTTCTCATCGACGTATGTACATAAACGGGCGAATAGAAGCGCTCGCGTTTGCACACACACACACACACACACACACACACACACGTGTATGTACAAGTATACACGCATACGCCTGTACGCATATACAGGTGTATTTAGGTAGAATTCGATATTACGGCAGCGCGAAGCATCCACGTAGAAAGGCAGGGGGATCGAATAGGTCATTAATCAAACCACACCCTCGTGGACAGGACCCGTATACCGGGCGTCTTTCGCGAAAAGCACTCCGGATGCGCTTCTTCCGCTCGTCTCGGCGGCTGCTGTATCGAGACGTTTCGAGACGTTCGGCATCGATCGGAGAATTTTCGTTGTTACCGTACGGAAATTGTTCCCCTCGCATGATCAGAGGCGATCGTTTCGTCGACATTAGGCCTTTAATGGATCCCATACAACGCGCGTCTTAACCTTATGAAACGCTAATACGAGGGAGGGAGCTATTCTCACTTTAAATCGACTTATTTTGTGCGTGAGACGGAGAAAATACACGTTTCATCGATTATATCCAATGTTTCGCAGATAATATTGAATTTATCTAGATAAGATAAGATAAGATATAAAATTTTATCTTAGATAAAATAAAGATGATTTATTTCTGAATGCAGCCATTATCATAGATAATTTAAGGCAGATAACGCATTTTTTCATCTAAGATAAAGATGTAGATAATACATCCTATTATTGTCTAAATAAAAATGAGATAATTGCTTCATATAAATAATTATCTAGATAATTTGATCTAGATCGAGGAATATGGAAGAAAAAGAATTGAAGATTCTTCAAATTTTCTTAAAATTATATATACATAGTTTTCTTGTAAAATGCAATTATTATGTAACATTTTCATTTCAATTTCGAAATAAAAAAAAAAAAAAATACAGACATTGATATAAATCTACATAAACTCTATATTTGCTGATTATTTATACGCTCCGTGTAGGAAAGCACGTACCGAAGACCTTCCGCAGATTGCCACTTGCGCGAATTTTAATACTTCCCTTTAGCTTGACTTGTTAACGATTTGGTGTAAAAATAGACGTCTTCTTAAGTTCCCTTAGACCTTAGACGACACGGCTTAATATCGCGTGCGCGTTTATCTTCCCACTGCGTCGTACTTTTTTAAACTTCCCCGTTGCCGTCGTATTTGTCGTCTTTTAACCGAGCTCACTTTACATCGCAAGTTCTCGCGACGCTCGAAGGGAAGAGACAGTATTTTACACCCTCTTTTCGTCGGATGAAGAGAGGAATCGCGCATCTCTGACAGAACCGCGGCAAAGGAGAGAGAGAGACAGAGACCCTCGATAAATTTACCACTGCGAAAAAAGGATAACGTAAAGAAACGCTGCTTGATGCGCGTTCGGTTTAATTCGAACCGCGGCGAGAAAGAAGTTGTTTGTCGAAGCCGAGGAAAAATCCGAAAAACGAGAAAACTCGCGAAGACAACGAGACACTCTGATGCCTCCATTATCGATATCATCGACGAAAATCGATTTATCCCCTCGATCGCGTTACTCAGTTTTTTTATTTTTATTATTTTGTGAGGCAATATATATTTAACAAAATTCCGGGAAGAGAGGAAAAAATCTACTCTCTTTGCTCTCCATCTATTTTCCCCTCCGCGAATATTTCGGTAATTTTTCTCCTTGTCGCACGAGAGGAAATCTTCGCCATGGAAGACGGCGGAATCGCGTGTACGACGACGTGGCGAGTGCAGGGTGGATTGTGAAGAGGAGGGAGGGGGAAGAAGTCGCGTAACTCTCCTGCCATTGATGGGAGGGGTGGCTTTCGAATTAGCGTATTTGAAACTTGGTATATACCGCTCGATGGCGCAGCACAGTTGCCAAGTGACGTATTATAATATTTCATCCCTCGCGTCCTGCGCACCCCTTCACACACACATTCACTTGCGTGCACGTACATATAAATATATATATATATATATATATATATATATATATATATATATATGTACACGCATACGCAGATGGCCTCTCCAAGCCTCTTCACCCCTTGACGTGTCGCGCAACCCTCCGCGTTTTACGTCTCTCTGTCTCTAACACATACAGGGACAGTAGGCGAGAGTACGCGCGAGCGTATGCGCGCGAGTAATATCGTTAATTTGTATGTGTTCGAGTTCCAAGGGGGAGCAGAACCACCCTAATATATTCACGCGCGGAAATAGGATGTACAGTCGGGGCAAAACGTCGCGCGTGTCTGCGACTGGCAGGAATTCGCCCGGTTGGGCGAGCGTAACCCTTAACGGAGTATCGAGCACCGCGTGTGTCGATACGACAAGAGGATAAGTGGCCCTAGTTTCTTTCAATGAACCACTTACGCTGCGAACACGTAATGTATATCGCAGATAACATGATTAGATACGTACTATTGATAGGATAAACTCTCATGAACCGACCGTTAAATGAGTCATACATTTTCTTTTTTCCCCTACGTTCACAATTCTTTATTTAAAATTGACAGATTTTTGAAAATCCGTGGATAGATTATATTTTCATATTTCTTTTCTAATTTATTATTTCGTAGCTAGTTTCCCGTTTCATGAGTTGGGAGCAATTCAAACAAGTTTCGTATCACATTTTTCTTTCGTTACAATACAATCTTAAGTTTGTTTCTTAAAGTTTATTCGATACAAACAAACTGTGTAGCTTCAACGGGGCTTTATTCTTTTTCATACATATACAGAATGTTGAGTAATTGATAAAGTACAACCGGATAATAAATGATTCCTTATCAAAGAATCGATCAATTTGCGCAAAAATTACTTTTTTTCTAAAAATAGTTTTATTCTTAAATTACGGCGAGGTCAAATTCGCTGTCGATCGTGCAACGGTAGTAAATTTTGGACACACGGAATGCAAATACTACTTGTTTACTACTTGTTTTATCGACGAACATAGAATCGTGATCGAGTCTGTTTCCGTTGTTTATCCATTGCGAGCAACAAAATCGTATATAGGTTTCATACGTTTGTAAATAACCATGACGTTATGCCCAAAGCATCTTGACTGCAATAATCCAAAAATCAGACATTTCCCTAAAAGAACTATCATTTTTTTTATGCCTGTAAATGCCTGTGTTCTAAAACGACTCGTATAATTAAATTCTACAAACATAGCATAGTTTTTTTTTTTTTGAAATTTTTATATGAAAATTTTACAAGAAAAATTGCATCGAATTAAAATATGCGAATAATTTCGTGATAATTCGCTTGCACTCGCGCCAATAGGTACAATAATTTTTTCGACATCAAAAATCGTAAATCACTCTATTAGCTTGAAGGGAGAAACGCGACTTTATCGCGAGCCGAGAGAGAGAGAGAGAGACGAGTGTGTATCGTCGTATTGTTTTAAAGCGCGAAAATTCGCACCCCTCGACGCGTCGGGGTTGCAAGCACGCGAAGGGGTTCGCTTTTTAGCCACGCTATATTCTCAGTGATTTAGTTATATTCGGTTGCGCGTAGGGTTTTTGACTCGTCGCTCGATTCGTTATGGAAATTGACATTGATACTCATTCGAATCCTCCTTAATTCGAATAATTAAGAGGTTTATATGATACAGTGTGCAGAATTTTCATTTAAATATCTGTTACTGCGAAAATAGCAGAAAAGAGTGTCGAATAAAATTATTGGTAATAAAGTATATTCCTATTCAATGAGATCGGAGCAGCGTGAAGAGGATGGTATATTATGCCAGCGATTTTGTACGTGAGAAGATTTAGTATCGATTGTATAATAATTGATTGCATCTTCGAGTTCGCTGATTCCATAGATGCATGAAAAATGGCAATATGCTTATTGGAAGAAGCTTAACGCGCTTCTGCAATAGAAGTTTGAATTTAGATTTCTTGAAGACGTTTACGCTCATCAGCCGCACAAAAGCTGTATGTGCATTAAATATTAATGAAGTATTCCGAGATAAAAATATAAAGTTGACATTTATTTTCTTGGATGAAATATAATTTTTGGAATTGTGCTTAAATTTAACATATGTTTCAAACGACTCACACAAATTTTTGTGTTAATTTAATTATTTAATAACCCATTTAATATAGGTATGTTAAATGGTGACACTAATACTATCTTAATATTTCAACACAAAATGAATACAAATTTTTAATGATAAAATTAACTTGGAAAAATGTTATTGATTGGTTTGTAATCACTCTCGCTCCTATTGTAAAATAAAATCAACATATTTTGCTGTAAATTTTAACAGATAAATCCTGTTACTAATAATACGGAATATATCTATTGTGTAAAATTAAAAATATGTGCATATTTTGTTATTTTTACACCTTTTTTATTTGTTTTAATAATTTAACATTTGAGTTCAATTAATACAACAGCAAATGTTAAATTAATACATGAATGTGTTAAAATATATTTAACACAGAAATTTTAAGCGACATACAATCGCAATAAACACAGACAATCGCGCATCCTCGCGTATCGCTCGCAAACGTTCCTAACGCGCGGAAGCCTGACGGCGGCGCGCGTTATCTGATTTTTCTTATCTGCGTTATGCAAGGTAATTAACATTTAAGAGTGATAATGAAACTTCAGTAACTCGCGCGTTACATGCCGTGAATTAGATGCCGGCGCGGGAGATAACGGCGGACGGAAGATTTAAGATACACGCGAGATTAGGCGAGAGGGTCTGATAATCCCTGGCCTTTACGTTACTTTGAGTTATCGCGGGGGATTTTTATACAAGTGAGTGCGAACATACGTCGACGCCATGCGCGACGGCGCATTTTTACCGGATTGATCGCAAACAACGACGATCACGGAAACGAGAGTATCATTTTCACGAAAAGGTGTGAAATATAAATTAATACTTGCAAGTAAATTGCCAATTAAATATTTTCAGTTGATAGATTAAAATATTTTTTGGCAAGGATAATATATAAAAATAGAATATATTTTGTATTTCAATACAATGTGTTTAGTATAAGAGACGATGTAAAAAAATGTTCTAAAAAGTCAAACATATTTTTGTCTGAATTTTCAGATCTGGGTGTCTGAAAAAACTTTCAGGCAATTTGTCTTATCGTTAATTAATTATCAGAGTTGTTTTCTTGACAGTTTAGAAGAGCGTATCTGAAAATTCAAACAGCATCCTATCTGAAAATTTAGAGAGCATCTTGTCTGAACATTTAGATAGTGTGTCTCTACAAAAAAAACTGCAGACATTTCGTCCGAAGTTCCAGTTTTTTTTTTTTTTTTTTTTTACAGTGAAGAATAATGATAATGTCGGGACATTGCAAAGAGATTGCTTTACATAGAACGAATCGATCGCGCGACTATGAAAATCGGCCTTAAGGCATAAAAGACACGACTCGTTCCTAAAACCTGTTTTACAATAAGTCGTATGTCGTTGATCGTAAATTGACCAACCACATTGTCGATTATTCCGAGGATATTCGACTGTGATTGGTCTATTTGCTTACGACTAACGACATACGACGTATTGTAAAACGGGCCTAAGGAGCCTTTTGTAAAAGCGCGTTTTCAAACGCGGTCCGCAACACAGGAACGAAGCGTACGTCGGCGAACACACGCACGCACGTACGCATCTTTCGAAGAGTTTCGACCTTCCGAACGTGCGTTTCAGCTTCCAGAGGAAGTCTTCATTCTTCGACAACAACGACGACGCCGGCAGATCAATATATCTCGAAGAGACTAAGGCTCCGCCAATGGCTATTATCTCGCGCGTATATATGCATCGCTCCATGCATTGCTCGGTACACTGAATTCCCCGTACACACAATTATACATACGTGTGTATATGTACACGAATACATATATTGTGTGTTTGTGTATATAAATATATATATATATATATATAATATAATATACACACGGCCTATACGCGTATACACACGCTTGTTCACTCGCGCGCGGCCGCGCGCTCGAGCGAGGACACGCACACACCGCGGCGCCACCCGAGTATAACTGCTAGTCGGCCATCTTGGATATTAGCCAACCAGAACAATAGTATACACAATAGTATGTGAGCTAGTGAGTGCTGTTTGGTACCAACCGTCCTCTTCCCCACCCCCCAGACTCCCGCAACCCACCCGTTCTCTCTCTCTCTCTCTCTCTCTCTCTCTCTCCCCCTCCCCCGTCCCCCTCTTTCGCATGTTCTCATCCCACCGTACAACGTGCTACCCCTAAACCCCAACCCCGCGCACCACCCGTTCTTCTACACCCACCCTTCTCGGCTATTCTCCGCAGCCGTCCACCTTCTCCCCCCCCCCCATCCCCTCGACGATCCTCGGAAACGTTGCGTCGTAACCCGCCGCGCGTCGAGCGATCGGGGCGATAGATAGGCAGTGGGTGCATCCTGTGCACGATGGTGCCATCGTTAAGACAAAATCGGCGCTTTTCGCGGCCGACCGCTTGAGGAACTCCGGCGAGAGTACATACCCCAACGTCCTTGTATCTGTATATCCGAGAGAAAGGGACGATAGAGATTGTCGAAGAAAATTAATCGGGATGTCTATTCCCTAGACAAGCATGGAAAACCTGGAATTCTCAGGGATTTCTTTTGGACCTGGAGAAATCAGGGAATTCTCACGGAATTTCATTCAGACTCTGGGAATTTTTTTTTTTTTTAAATCCTTTCTGATTATTTTGTTTCTATATTATAAGAAAATGGATTATTTATTTAAAATATATTATAAATATATAACTATCTCTCTCTCTCTCTCTCTCTGTTTATATACAATATTCAATGTCTTAATAAAATATTGAATATGCAGTACATATTCTTTATTGTAATTTTTAATCATTATTAATATTAGAAAATACATATAATAAAAAAACTTGTTTTAGGGAAAGTTGCGCCAAAAATATCTTTAAAATATTCTTTTACCAGGGAATTTTTTTATAAGATTTTAGTAGACCCTGTTAACCCTAGCCTGCGGAGAGATACCTTTTGTTTGTTAATGTTCGTATGAATAGCAAAAATTGTTATAAAGCTTCTAAAAATGTACGTAATTAATAGATTTTTTTTTTTTTTTTTTTATAATTGCTCTTCTCCTCCCTTTTATATATTTATTATAATTTTAATCCTTTATACACTATATTATTATAAATTATTATTTTTCTTCCTGAAAAGATGCTTAATCCAATATTACAATCGGTCAAAATGAAAAGACTTGAAATCATCGCATAGTTTTTGTATAAAAAAAAAAAAAAAAAAACACGATTAAAAGATTTTGAATTAAATTTATTAATTTATTTAAATTTATTAGTTATAATTAAATTTCGAGATAAAAAGGTAAATAAAATTTTCATTTCTTATTTCAATGAACATGTCGAAAGCTTGAATGTTAATTGAATCGACAAGTGACAGAAAGTAAGGGATAAATATCAAAAATACGAAAATAATTCTGGTTTGCTTAATTGATAAGCTATACATTCGGGAAGATGTCTTGCTGGGAAAAGATTTTTCGCAATCGAGGAAATCGTTGCCGATCATCAGGTAATCGAACGGCCGATTAAGGACGCGCCTTAACACGAACGCTGTAATTACGGCGATGACTTTCGCAACGGATGGATGCTCTTTTACGGTTTTTGTTAATCCTGCTCGCGCGACGCGATGCGACGATCGGGAACAATCTATTATTAACGGAAATTATGACGGCCATTAAAGCGGGATGCGATTATACCCGCTTAAAGATTAAGACGAGCCGCGCAGCAGCTACGCGAAAAGAGTGGTAATATTTAAAACAAGAAAGAATATGTAAAGGACTCGCCTCGCCTTTACCCCCGATTATTAATCGAGATTATTACAATTATACAAAATAAATATCTTGAACGTTAATACACTCGTTAATATTCCCAAAAGCGAAGCTTCTATTCTTTCCCTCACGCGATTCATACGTAATTTTCTTTAACGTTGCTTTTACATTTCTCGCGAAATTTTAATGTCTCGTTTAATAACAGGCACTTATATAAAGATGCGTCATTGAAGTTCGATCCGTCGACTGCAGCATGCGCTTTATATTAAATTATGCTAAAATACATATGCCGGACTTCGGCTTGGATTACTTCGAAGCCATTAGACGAAACGTAAATTATTATTCAAGTTTTTCATCCTCGCGCGAGCCGTCTCCTTCGTCGCGCGGATAAAACTCGGGCTTTCGACGCCGACATCGTCCTGCGCGCTCTCTTTTTTTTCTCTTTCCCTCCCTCTCTCTCTCTCGCCTAACCCACCCCTCTCTCGCCCGGCTGCGTGGCTGCGAACGCCGCCGTAAAATGTAGATTAATATAAATATTCATAAACACCGTAAAGTTTACGTCGCACGAGCGAGCGACTCGGACGGGTGCGGGCTGGCAGGGGGATGCGTCTCGCTCGTCGTAAAACCACCCCATTACCGTCACCCTCCGTCCCTCGGCTCGCGAGAGTCCGAAGGGAAGTCCGTGAACTTTGGCCCTTTACCTTCGAGCGGCGCGCCTTTCGAAGGGCGATGGGGATAAGGGAGGAGGGTGGCCGACGACCCTGTCTCGGTTCGAGAATAATTCTCAATCACGTGGATGAGACGTAGTTGATGAAATAATCGACGGCTATGAATCTCAGATTCATGCTTGGCTGTTTGTGCGAATTAAAATCGCATCCGGTATCTTGTCGATGAACGAGTGAAAAGTTAGAGTCGGCTGCGTTATAAATAGCAAAATAATAAATATTAATGAATAATAATATAATAAATTGTGTCGTGTTTTGTTTCATTCTGAGAGATGACATTTTTAAGAAATACACTCGGTTAAATAATGTTTACATATATTATCGTAAACAGGTCGCGGCGACACTCACCGCGTGTAACTTACACTCATCAATGTTCCAAGATAGATAAATAAATTGTCGCCGATAACGTAGGTCCGCGACGATTGAAAAATACCGTTAATGAAAACCGCGTTAAAAAAATAGCGTGTTTAAGCATGCTGAAATGAATACAGTAGCGCTGTTTTCTCGCGAATCGGATATCGAAATGATAATAAAAAATACAACGCGATTTCCAGGCGCCTCTCAATTTCTGCTATTTGCACTTAGATATGGCTCGGCGATTCTGAGAATTGCAAGACTCGCTATTGCATGCGATTTATTTGATCGGTTATTTCGATATATCACTTACACAATTTCTTTCTCCCACCCCTTCGCTAAAATAATCGCGACAATGCATTGATATTGATACTGAAAGCGATAGGAGTATTTATATCCCCCTCTCCCTTCCTCTAATCTAGAAAAAAATTTATTAATAATAATTTAATAATTATTAATAAAAAATATTTTATTTGCTTCACAAAGATAAATACAAAGAGAAAAATTGAAAATTTAATAAAATTGTTTGTATTAATTAAAAAATAAATTTGTAAATATAATGATTGTTTAAAAAAAATGTCTAAAAATATATGTAAATGCCGATAACGCTATCTGCCTTCGGCGTGCAAAAGTTATGATAATAGCGACGATCTCGAGGCGAAGAGGAAAAGTGTCAGAGTAGCTTATCAGAGTTTGCGATGTCTTTTCCGAAACATTGTTGCATGCCGGCAACGTGCGTGGCGTTGTAATTAATGAATTAACCCGCGATTAACGCGATCCTCGACGGACGCGTGACATTTTTAATCTTTACGGCCACGCGACCATCGCCCGCGCCACTTTGTGTGTTGCTGCCTCGCTCGGTAACCGTCGCGCTGCTGTTGCTGCCGTGTTGTGATTTTTATCGGGCAATTAACGCGTAACGACGACGGGCTACACGTGTCGCGCGAACGTTTACGCCTTGTTGAACAGTCGACGACAATTAAAACGAATGCGAGGAAGGATATCGTTTACGCGCGCGACATGTATCTTTCGATCGTCGGGGCGCGATCTCGATTCTCGAATCCCTTAAAATTTATAAATCCGTATCCATACGTTGTTGGAAGATTTGGCTTAAATTTAACATATATCACATCTTAATTTAACATATATCAACATCTCGAACGATTCACACAAATTTTTGTATTAATTTAACATAATATGGATATTAAATGGCAGGATTGGGTAAGTTAATTTTTTTTTTCAACTAAGTTAAGTTTAAAATTAATGGCTTAAAAATTAAATAAAAATTAACTTTACGTTAAAAATTACTTAAGTTACAAAAATTAACTCAGTCAAAGTTAAGTTAACAAATTATTAACTCATGAAAAAGTTAAAAATTAATATTCTATCCAACAACGAATTGATAAACTCGACAAGCTTGTACGACAAATGAAATATTTCCATTACAATCAAGCATTTTCACGCGACTTTAATATTGATAAATTATTTTAACTTGTATAAAATAGATCGATAAGTTAACATAAATGTATTTAAAAATAACTAATTTAAATTAAAAATTAACATATTTAAAATTAACCAAATTAAGTTAAAAGTTATTAGCTTTTTAACTTTACTTTTAACTAGTTATTATCTAATTACTAATACTCTATTAATATTTCAACACAAAACGAATGCAAACTTCATAGTAATTTAAAATAAATTTTGTGTAAAATTAATAGATTTTTAATGATAAAATTAACTTGGAAAAATGTTATTGACTCTCTGTAGCTTTTTTTTCCTATAAATTTTAACAAATAAATCCTGTCACTAATAATATGGAACGTATCTATTGCATAAAATAAAGAAAAATCGTGCTCATTGTATTATTTTTACACTTCTTTGAATTGTTTTAATAATTCAACATTTAAATTCAATTAACATAGAAGCAATATGGTAAATTAACACATGAATGTGTTAAATATTTAACACAAAAAGTTTAACCGGAATATTTTTTAACAAGAAAACACAAATTTTCTAATAGTATCCCCTAAATTGAGCGCTATACATATATTGATGTTTGATGCTTAATCGTAATATCGTATATGTATTTTTGTGTACGAATATAGAACTCAGAATTTGTCACGCATTAAATATAGTGCTATAAATGCTGCTTTTGTAAATATCGCGGATATTTATATCTTGAAATTTACGATTGCCACGATCTATGATGAATCTAAAGTCCTAGCTTTCATTTCTAAAAGTATCGGATAATGCATTTCTAATTTCTAACTCCTTTTTATCGAAGCGAAGAAGAGCCGTTCGTGAAAGCTTGCTGGTGCGCGCGAGGCTGTAAAACAAACGTTAATTATTCGCAGACACTCTGGCACGGCCCACTACTCCAGACACGTTTTTACAACCTTGTATTATGATGTTAAGTGCCGAGTTGCACTGAGCGGGTAAAAAAATAATTAAGCAACCAGTCCTTGCAAGGGGTCGCGTGAAGAAACGTGAAACTTAAGGCAAACAAAGTGTCTTGGTCATACGATCAATCAATTTGAACAAATTATAAAATAATTAAAAAAAAAATGTAATTATTTATATCAATTCAAATCTTTTTCTTCTTTCATTTAATTACGGTATCTCTTATTTTTAATACTTATTGTACAAGTGACAATACCATATTTATGTATGTAACCAAAATCTTAATTTTTTTTAATTACTTGATTAAGATTTTTTTTTATCTCTCCGTTTATATAATTTCGTCGAAATGAAACGCAATGAAACGTTATTGAGCTCTCGTCATTCTAGATGACATTATTTCGCGCGACTCGTAAAGATAATGCGCGTTGCATAAATCTCGTATCGTGACTCGGCGATAAATCGAGCTACGCCGATTTTCCTCGCCCGGCGATTGGCAAGCGACGAAAGAAGGACGAATAAGAAGAAACGCTTACCGCGATTGGCCCGAGTGTCGTAATTCGCGAGTAAAGATTCTTTTCTGGAACTTATTGAAACGGCGAATCGGCAGGTGCGCGTATCGCGATTTGCGGTAGGGGAAAGCAAAATGGCCGAGCGTACGCAGGTGTATGTTTAATATAATCTCTAAGCTCTCGTTTAATGCAGACTCTCCAGAAACCCGTTTTGCTCATTGACATTATCGAGATGCTCTATTATAAATTATAACTGTATGCGTGATACTAATTTGTACTGTGTTTATAATATTATAGATTTCGTGTTCTGCAACACTGAGTATGATTACGCGATTTGATGACATTATAATATACAGTTTTCTGACAAAGTCACCGAACTCACTTTCCCTTGCGAAAGTCAATCGGACGTTATTTTCTTTGTAGACTCAAATTAAAATGTGTAAACTCGCCAATAATAAGAATCACAGTAACAACAACAACAACAACGACGACGACGACGACGACGATAACAACAACAACAATGATAGCAACAACAATAACAGCAGCAGCAGTGGTAACAGCAGTGGTAACAACAGCAACAGCAGCAGCAACAACAAAAACAGCAGCAGCAGCAGCAACAACAACAACAACAACGACGACGATAGCAGCAGCAGCAGCAACGGCAGCGGCGGCAACAGCGATAGCAACAGTAGCAGCAGCAGTAGCAGCAGCAGCAACAACAACAACAACAAAAACAGCAGCAGCAGCAACGGCAGCGGCGGCAACAGCGATAGCAACAGTAGCAGCAGTAGCAGCAGCAGCAGCAGCAGCAACAACAACAACAAAAACAGCAGCAGCAGCAACGGCAGCGGCGGCAACAGCGATAGCAACAGTAGCAGCAGCAGCAGCAGCAGCAGCAACAACAACAACAAAAACAGCAGCAGCAGCAACAACAACAATAATAATGATATAGATAATAATAATAATAATAATAGTAATAGTAATATTAATAATAATAATAATAAATTATGCTCGAGCGCATCAACTGGCTTAATAAATCTGCGAAAAAGATTGTTTTAACACGATGTAAAGATAAGGAACGAACGATGGCGGAAGTTGTCGACAACAATAGCGAGAATTATAATAATAATATTGGATGCAGCGGTCTCTGGTTACCAAGGCTGGAATTTAATACAATGTAGCATTAGGGTAACGCGATAATAATCACGGTAGGAAATTATGGACATGCGATAGTAATCCGAGATTCATTACAAGAGCTGATTTCGGTTAACCGATCTCGCGGGCTGCTTCTTTAATCCATTTTGGACTACCGACAAATATTCAAGACGAAATCGCACTCGATAATCTCTTCCCGATCATTTATCGCCAATTATTTTTGCACAGATGAAATACTTCCCGTAATGAGCATAGCAATTTACAGTCATCCCTCTATAATTAATAATGCGTCGTATATCGGATAATAATCTTCTTAATGAAAAGTCATTTAAATTAATCTCTCCACACAATTCTAAAAACTACAATTTTTCTTTATCGTTTTTCTTCTTCTTATTATTATTATTGCACTGCTGTTATTATTATTTCTTTCTTTTTTTTTATTCTAACATATTTACATAATTCGCGACGCTTTGCGTAAAATAAGGACGAGATCCCTATTCTTAATCCCTCGCAGCCAACCGGCCGATTCCTTGATAAACTCGGCTCACCGACCGCGTCATCCGACCGCGCGATGGTTTTTCGCAGCCGTAAACCGCAATTATATCGCCGGCGGTTTTTCACCGTTTGCGTGTACACAAACCCTTCATCGCGCCATATAGCCGGGGGAGGGCTGGGAGGGAGAGGGGGAGGATCGTCGGTTGATAGAACGAGAGTGTGAGAGTAAAAGAGAGCGCGAGCGAACGGTGGGAGGGGGAGGATTCTGTGCACGCGTGCAGAAAGAGAGATGCGACAGCAAATCTAAAGGGAGAGGGGGGGGGGAGTACAAAATCGCGTGATCCCGCGCAACATCGGTTTTGGCGGTCGTGCGCGAAGAGGAGGAGAAGGTGGAGAGGGTGACCGTAACCGAGGGTGCAGAGAAACTGCCGCCGCCGCCGCCGCTGAACCGGGGGTGGATTTGGCACGCGCCGAAATTGGCCGGCGATTGCCCAGAAATTGGAGCGCTCTCGCGGTCCATCCTCTCTCCCTCTTTCCCCGTTCTTTCCGACACACTCTGTCGGTCCTTCCGGCCCGATCCGCGCCAGCTGGATGCACTTTGGAAACATTTTCTCGTTTTTTCTCTCCCGGGCCGTAAATGGACAAATCCATCCTCTCCCCCCCCCACCCTCTCTCTCTCTCTTTCTGTCTCTTTCTCTCTAACTGGGGTTAATCGCGAACGATAAATTTTTTCGAGTTACATCAATATGAGATTCGTCGAATTTATAAAATTCTCTAACTAGGGATAAAAGTCTCTTAACGAGTTAAATAATTTTTATTCATACGTATATATACACGGTCTGGTTAAGGTTATGGATATATATATATATATATATTTTTTTTTTAATTATACGACTTTTTTCAAATATTTTCGAATTGTATTCTTTTTTCTTTCTTAAAATAATATTATCAGAATAGTTTTATAACTTGGGGAAATATTTTCAAGACATCTTTGTTTTCAGAGAATTTTTTATTCTTACAAGATATACTCTCTTTCTTTCGAAAATATATCCTTTCATCTCTCGTCATTCTGTTTAGGGATCTCATTATTGTTCTCTTGTGACGAACGCGTTGTTGTTTATAAACTGTTACAAATCTCCGCGAGAGAGCGGGAGGCCGGATACGACAGTGGAGCGCGCATGCGGAAGCGAAAGGGACAGAGAGAAAGCAGCGCGAAGAGAGCGAAAGAGAGTGCGAGGGCAACGAGGCCACATAATCCGGCCACAAAATCCGGAAGCGTTTAACATAATTAGGTATCGGGTGTCGGGTATCGGGTGTCGGGAGTATGGGAAGGGAGGATCGCGTAGAGTGGGAGGGTGAGAGTGAAAACGCGGGAACGAGGGAAGGAGAAAGACAGACAGATAGAGAGAGAGAGAGAGAGAGAGAGAGAGAAGGTGAGAAGAGAAAACGCAGAGGGTTGGAGCGACAGCAACACGCTTCGCGTTGCTCGGACATGAGGAGGTGGCGACGAACGAGAGAGCGAGAGGGATCGATGAGAGCAACAAAAAGAGAGAGAGAGAGAGAGAGAGAGAGGAATTGCCGCACTAGGAACGATGCATGCATTCTATATCGGCTAGGCGGCAAAGGTCATACACCCACACACACACAGACACACACACACACACATATACGCGTACATTCGTGCGGAAAGAGGGAAAGAGAGAGAAAATGGCGTATGCACGCCGGATTAATCGTTGGCACGTTGTCGTCGCGGTAAAACAGTTTGACGTTTTAACCGACACCACCTGTATATTTTATTATTGTATAATACAGTGCTATTTTGCAGTTACGTTGCCGTTATCGGGAATACGCGTAGAACCGTGTTGATGGTCAACGTTGACTCACAACTTCTCTTCCATTCATGCGTTATCTTTCCACGTCCTTCGTACGGAGCATAAGTTTGAAATTGTTCACGCTATATGAATCGTGGGGGGGATGATGTTTAAATTTGAAATTAGATGAAGGCTTGCATTAATAATAATATAACAGTAATATAGAATTAAAACATGAAATAAATGAATAAATAAATGACTCTGAGTATATTAAATATTTAATATAATTTTTTGGAATAAATTTTATTTACGCGTTGTCTTTTCTACGTCCTTCGTAGGGAGCATAAGTTTGAAATTTTTCACGCTATATAAATCGTAGGATGTTATCTGTAATTTGAAATTAGATGATAGTTCGTATTAATAACAATAATATAAAAATAAAAGATGAAATAAATGAATATGATTCCGAGTACATTAAATATTCGATATATTTTTTCGGAAAAATCTCAAATGCTATTTGCAAAGATTTTTCTCGAATTTTCACGAAACGATGTTAATCAACGGCGTTGGATCTGTAGATTTGGGACGCTTAACGGGTGTTCGCCAGTAACAAGAACTGAGCGACAGTAAATTTGGCATAGCTATGCAGCGTCGACGCGTCCGTTAATCTCACCTCTATATCCCATTCTACCGGATATAAACCCCATTTGGACTCAGTATACCGCGCAATGGCCCCGCGGATCGGGAGATTTACGGCAAAAACAAGCCGCAATTAATAAGAACGCCGCGTCCGGTTCAGCCACCGTCGAAAAAAAAAATCGCACGGTCATTCCCGTTACGCTTACGATCGACGCTGATCGTCTTAACAAACCGCGGGTATCGTTCGAGCCGAGAGTATCGATATCGTTCGATTCGTATCGATTATTCGCATACGCTTTTCGCAGTGAATAAGAAGTCGGCGGTTTTTGTTTTCTAACGAAGAGAAGTTTTATGAAAAATTCGTTGGGCTAATATATCACGTTTCGTTGCGTTGGCTATTTTGTTCTCGCTACATATTAATATAATAAAGAGACTTTTCAATCCTTTTCGATAAATTCGCAAATCTAATTCACGCAGATTTATTTACTGGACAAGATGTACCTCTGACTTGACCGTATTTCGCAAGAAGCGATTTCGATTTTCTGTCATTTTTTCTTCTCCCTGGCCAAAAGATGGCCAATTAAACGACGATGATCGGCGACCGAAACCGCGTCGATGGAACGAATAAAACGCGAGAGAACGGCAGGAGTGGATCAGAAAAAAAAAAAGAGAACGACGATGCGGGGCAGGAATAACGACGTTCAAGACGGGGGCAGGAGGGGGAGGGGGAGGCGCCAAGCGAGAATAAAATAAAAGAGTTTATAGGCCGCTTATAATCCGGCCGTTTTAACGGGCGCAACGCCCGCGAAACGATGAAATATGGCGCCGAAAGAGAGAGAGAGAGAGAGACAGAGACAGAGGAAGGACGGGAAAAAAGAATAAAAATATGGAGAGTCAGTCCTGCGTGCGTCGACACGAAATAACAAAGAATGGAATCGACGTGAAAATACGCGATCCGTATCGATACCGATCGGACCCTGTTATCTTTCGATTGTTACATCTCGGCCGAGAGCGCGAGAGAAACCATTTTTCTTTTCTCCCCATAAAATATAAGAAGCGAAAAAAAAGTCAGGATGTATTTTTTTTGCAAAATTACTCCTTCGGGGGAGCATTAATGAGGTTAATATTTATTATCGATACGAGACGCTTCATCATTCTCATACGTATATAAATATAAAATAAACATATGGAGAAAAATATAATTTCTGATTTGATCGAGAAATTCGCGAGGATTCGAGACGCAATTATCATCTCGCGTAAAGGGGTAACACCGTTGGTGTTTTATCCATCCTCCTTCCCGGCCGCGGGGGATATTATCCGCGCTTCTCGGAACCACATCCATCTCCGCGAAAGTTTCGTGATTCTTCCGGCAACCTAGCACAGATTGGCCTCCAATTAGGCGAGGATTCCCCCGCTCATCGCGGGGATGAATTTTTGAAAAGCGTCGATCGGAAACGGATCTCCTCTTTTTCCACCCCCGTGACTCTTCCTTCGTTCGGGATTCTTTTCATGGAAGGAGGGGGGAGGCTTGCCTAGATATTATTATCCGCTGCGAAGACAATGACCGCACGCAACAATGGCCGCGTCGGCCGATAGCGCATCGGGAGAGAGACAGATCTGTCTCATTAACAACTTGTAATGGAACCGATGCATCTCTATCGGCTGCGCTCTTCCGCGACCTCTTGGTCGCAGACGGAAAGTGGGATGTGGTGAGGGGGGGGGGGGGTGGCGGAAGAAAGGGGTTGAGAACACGGGGTGTCTGATGACGGCGGCGGTGGGTCTTCGGGAACGCAGATAGCTCGTTGCGTACGCGAGGCCAGCGCGATGGATGGATGGATGGATGGATGCATGCACCGGGTGCGCTCCTCGCATTGTGAACGCGCCATTGAATACGGCCGGTCGCGGAACAATACGGCCCGATGTCTGGTTTTGTCTGGCGACTTCTACGCCGCGATTCGTCGTCGATGGAAAGAACGAGACGAGAGTAACGACGCGATACGCATATATGGTACAGCTTCCGATACGCGATGTAGTATGCGCTTTACATCCATGTTTTTCTTTCAAACAGGGGAAAAAAGAGAGGGAGAGAGACAAAGAGAGGGAGAGAAAGTTATGTCAGTTATTAATCGAGACAAATTTTGCAAATTTTGTAAAAACATTTTTATATATTTTAAATGCAGCTTTCTCTTCTCAGGATGTCTATTCCCTGGAAAAATATGGAATTCTCAGGGACTTCCTTCGTACCTGGAAAAATCAGGGAATTCTCATGGAATTTTATTGGGATTGAAGGAATTTTTTTAAAAAATTATCTCTTTAATAATTGTGTTTTTATATCGTAAACAGTCGATAAGAGCCAAGTAAATTATGTGTTTAAAATATATTATAAATATACATCTATATATGTATGCGTGTGTTTGTTTATATATTGTATATTCAATCTTCTGAACAAAATATTGAATATGCAATACGTATTTTTTATTGTAATTTTTAATGATAAAAAAAGTAAAAATTTTATATGCAAATGAATAATGCGATTATTTTACGAAAGTTATTCAGTTTTTTTCAGTACATTTACAAATGTAGCTCTTGAAACTTAAGAGGCTCTTTGCTTTTCCTTTGTATGAATGACAAACAGAAATCACGTATAATAAAAAAAAATTTATTTTAGAAAGTTGCAAAAAATCTTTAAAAAATTTTCTGGGATTTTTAAAATTTTTTGCAACTTTCTAAAATAAATTTTTTTTTATTATACGTGATTTCTGTTTGTCATTCATATGGAATTCTTTTATAATATTTGAATAGACACCCTGCTTCTCTTAATTTTTATTTCGCATCACATAACATTCTCAGCTCTCAACTCTCAATTATCAATTTTATTTCTAAAATGTCGATACTCAAATTGATGGCGAAAAAATTAGGAAGCTCTAAGGAAGGATGACGAAAGACGTTAAGGGAATGGAATCGCAAACGCGCTGGACTGCACGAGGGAACGATGTAATTCTCCATTTCTGGCGCGTAGC
The DNA here is from genome assembly GCF_030449975.1 of Polyergus mexicanus. Classification (NCBI taxonomy): domain Eukaryota; kingdom Metazoa; phylum Arthropoda; class Insecta; order Hymenoptera; family Formicidae; genus Polyergus; species Polyergus mexicanus. Next base: position 1,995,874 of record NW_027223334.1, read on the forward strand.
AACCCTTCCGAGATGTCATTGGGAATTTATGAGAGCTTCGAGGGCCGATGTACGTTAAAAACCGGAGGTGCACACGTATACATAGACGCACACGCATATCACCGCCACCGGAATTGCTTTGCATATCATTGCGCGCAATCGCGAGATCTTAATATTGGCTGTAATTTAGAGTGCGCCATTTGGCCCTCGTGTTCTATCCCCGATATTGCTTCGCGCCCCTCAGCGCATCCCTAGATATAATCATCGTGTTCAAATTTTATCCCGAGACTTCATGCAATATTTATAGGAAAGGAAGAAGAATTAATATTTCTCATTTATTTATAATAATTTAAATATTGTACTTCTCTTCGAATGGTCGATATTTATATTCATTCCTTTATCCGAAAGATTTAAAATGAGACACACATGATTCGCTTTAATCGAAAAAAGCTAATTAATTTTTCCAATTCTGTAAAAAGATTAATCGAGATTTTTTGCAATACGGCAAACTCATTTATACTCGAATCCACGAAATATAAAATCGCACAGATCGTTATGAAATTACGTGATTCGCGATCGTACATCGATCTAAAAAAACTCGAACGTCACTGTACGTATACAGGGTGTAACACCCTAACTAATCAATTAGTATAGAAAAATAATTGTTTTTAAGAAAATTATTTACAATCTATTCTTTTAAACAATTATTTGTTTTTTTTTTTTTTTTTTTTTTTTTCACTAATTGATTTGTCTCATTATTCTGTACATAAAAGTATTACGGTAAGATTATCGAAAACTCGAATATTTTACGAAATATTTTATTTTTTATATCAAAATATGTCAGATTAAAATATAAAATAACTCAAAAAGTATTTAATGAAAAAATACTTTATTATAGTGTTTTGGAAAGCTCTCGAGGTAAGCTACAAGAATATGTAATGAAAAAGAAGAGGGTTCCGTTTAAAAAATTCAAAGTGATTTCTATATGACCTTGACGGTGCTATTCAAGGTCATACTAATATTATTATATAATGCGCCACTTAGAGCTCTACAACTTTTGCATGAAACATTTTTCACGAAAATGCATTGTTTCCTCAAAAAACACTGCTGATACGGGCGCTCTGTTACACCCTGTATAACAACAATTTCGACGAACTCGTGAAATCATCCCTCGGTCATTCTTCACGGCCGCGGCGACGAACAAAGCGAGTCGTTCTCGAACGGCACAATTAGCATCCGATGGCATCCTCTTTATCGTACCTTTTAACACGTCACGGCCCTTGACTGCTGCCCCCCCCCTCCCCTCTTAACCCGCTTCGGAGCCGGCGGCGCGAAGAGAGGAAAGGACGAAGGGGGCGATAAACTCCGAGTTGGGAAGGAGGATGGTCGTCGTACTCGAAGCAACGAGCAATCTGAGGGTTGTCTCCGCGAAGACGGCCGTCTGCGCGTTTTTTGCACAGAACGCGCGAGTCGTCTCCTTCCCTTACCCCTCCCCCTTCCCCTGCCCCCGCGCGCTCTTTCTCGCTCGTTGTTCCAGATGCGTTCGGGCATTCGCATCAAGAGACTCGCGCCACGATGATGATAATTAGTATGTAAGGGCGACTGGTTGAAAAACCGACCCTAGACCACGCTGCGCTGACTTCTCTAGACTACTCGACAGGGCAGCAGGGGTTACGCCGGTTTACTCTGTCTGCTGCTCTTGCTTCTCTCTCTCTCTCTCTCTCTTTCCTCGCGAGAGTAAAAAGAACTGACAGATAACAAAAAAGAACGCGGATTGGATACGTCCCTTGCGACGTGCGAGAGCTTTTCTCTTTTCTTTTCTTTTTAAACTTGTATAATATTAGATTGTATAAATAAATAATTGACATTAGGATTCGCGATGTAAATGATAACTTGTTAATTGATTAATTTTTTCTAGACGCCTAGGAGTTTGATTATTTTTATATATTTTAACATTATTTATATTGTATCTTTGACAGGATCTATAATATTTATGTATCTGTATATATATATATATATATATATATATATATATATATATATATACTTTTTGAAGAATAATTGCTAAATATTAGAATTAACTATTAACTATTATAATAATTAAGGAAAAATTTAACAATAACAATTTGAGAGAGAAAAAATCATATGCCAGAAAAAAAATTGATAAGAAATAAGAGTTTTAGTCGAGACGATGAAGGGAGAAAGTTGGCAAAAAATCGAGAAGAGATGCAGGGTTCAATCGCGGTCGTCTTGCTCTCGTCCCGACGTCACATCCACCTTGATTCGTTCTTTCGCCGCCGAGGAGCTTCTTGCTGCTGCAATCTCAGACTAAATTGCCAATCAACAGGGTATTATTTTCTTGTTAGCCCGGCGTCCCGGGCGGCAACGTGTAGGGGGAGAAAGAGACATGAAGGGGGGAGGGGGAGAAAAGTGGCCCGCGAGATCGTCGCGTCGCGCGATTCTTCGCCATTGTAAATTCTCTTTCTCTCTCTTGTGAGGCATCTTTGTCAAACGAATGCGGGGGCGCCAAGTGCCAAAAATGGAAACGTGGCTACGAAAACTGACGTTAATAATCGAGATCGCTCACACTTCCCGCATATTTGTCCCGCGCGAATTTTTCGCGCATTTTTATCCCCCCGTTATAAAGTCTCAATGAGAATTTCAAATCGATATCGCTCTTCCCTCTGTTAGTCGGTAAGATATTTATCAGTTGAAATTCCGGACAAGCTTTACTTTAGCAGAAATTTGAAAACTTAATTACGAAGATGTTTATACACGATATCGGGTGAGAAAAAAGAAATATATAAAATATTCTCCGAGATGTTTTACGCTGGTGAAAAATTGGATTGAAAAAAAAAAAACAAAAAAACGTAACGAATAAAAAAATAAAATCGCGAAACTCTATCATGCATCGTGCGAGGGGTCGTGATTCTATAGAATAATATTACGGAATCAACTCAATAATATATAGAATCGATCATTAAAAAATGAAGGCGGTAAAAATCGACGTCGAATTTGCATAGTTGCAATATTTATTATACCATCTAAATTGACACGTTTCTTTTTTTTCCGCTCTCGTCCTCTCTTTTTCTCATTTTCCCCGGGTGCTCTCGGTCGAATAACGCGCTCTGATTATTTGTATTATACGTGACCGCTGGAATTTATATGAGTCGCGCGCGCGTGCGCGCTGGAAGCATCTGCCCGGTAAATCCCCTCTCGCAGGCACTACGCGCGCGCGCGCGGGCACGGCGGGTATAACAAATTAATTTGTTATTCTTTATACACTGTTTAGCGCGCGTGAATTATCGGGTGTTTTACTGGCGCGACGCGCGTCGCGTAATAGCGGATTTAGCTGTTTAATGTTCTGAATGTTGTTTATACGTCGCACGAGCGCGCCACGCGCTTTTCTTGCTCATCTCTCACGTCACGTGCCACGTGCTGTTCGCGAAATTGCTATTTTCTGACTCGCGAGCGCGAAATTTAGGGAGATTCGTCCTCCGCTGGTTTAATGCGAACGCGTCTTGACGCGCCGCGTGGTACCAGCCGATAATCCATTGAATCCCCGTTTGCGATAATTATAATAGCGACACCGGAATCGTTACTCTCTGCTAACTGAACCCATTGCGAATTCAGGATATTAATTCCGCTCTCTCATCCGTGATTATTATTAATCGATATTACGTATATGCGGACCTCTCATTTCGTTGAGCGAATATTTTTTATCTTTAATTTTATCTTTAATTTTATCTTTATTTTTATCTAATCTCCTTGTATGTGAGAGGATCGATAATCAAGGAAAGAAATTTAGACGTGTGAATAAAGTATAATGGATATTAGGCAATATAAATGATTGAAAATATGGGTAACGAAATTATTGGAGAGGTTAAGTTAGATTATTATTGCTAATTTCGCGGAATGATAAGAACCAATGATCTCTAACATATCAATATTATTTATATATGCACACGAATGAGCTAAGGAAGGTAAAAATAAGAGTGGCGATAGAGTATGTGGGATGATAGTTGTCATTGAAGCGCACGCGTTACCCACACGCGCGGGCGCGCGCGCGTTCATTTCGCGACGCAATACAACGGGCGGTCGAAAATTTCGGGGCTAATTCGCGCGCTTTAATCGCTCGGCTCATTTGACGCGGCGCATGAAAAACGGCTGCCGATAAATTTTGACAGTATTCTGTCCATTGCATTGCAATAATACCGGACCATATATTAGGGTGGTTCGCGCGGGACGATGCCCGTCGGGGAGGGTAGAGCGAGGGGGACGCGATAGGGGTGCGCGTGAGGGGGAAGAGGAAGGGAGCGGAGGGGGGGCTTTCGTATAGTTTGCCGGTAACATATTACGAATTAATACCAACTGCTCCGGTGAAATATTACTGCAAAATACTGACCGTTATTTGCGCTCGCGTGCTCGCTCTCGCTCGTACGAGGGCGAGCGAACGAATTGCGCCGGCCTCGAATTTTTGTCACGCTGTCCATATCCTTTTGAAATTTATTTTGTCCCGGTTCGAGACAGTATTGTGTATTCATCATCGACTGCGCGGTGGGAAGGGGGACGTGACGCGAGTTCCCGAAATTAAGGTATTAATCCGCGAGTTTTCGCGCGCGTGCGCAAAAACAGAGACGCGATTGTAGTTTACTAGGGTTGAACGCGGATTAACATAATTTTGCGTAATTTTACGACTCGGCTAGCTTTCACCGTAAAGTGTTATTATTATAATATTGTAAGCGGTAATTAACTTTTGTCGCCATTTTGCGATTAGAGGTTAGGTCTAGATTAAAGGTCTAAATTTATAAATGGGAGATACGCAAATATTTTGTCGTTTAATACTAATCAATTATGCATAATATTATCACATAATCTAAATGTATCACATACACAAGTATTTCTCTATATGTATATAATTGTTTAAACTTAAAAGAGAGATTCGCTGCACATAATTACACTTCGCGAAGATCCCGTCAAGTAAAAGTAAAAGCTTCGACAAATAGCCAATTGTTTAAAAATATTTTTTGTTAGATGGATGTCGAGTAATTCTTACATCTTATGTTATGCTTCGAAAAAAAAACAAAACGCCTGCGATATTTATTTAAACAGGAAACTATTCGTTCTAGACGTAGTCTAGACGCTGTCTGCAGATGCGATTCTCGAGTGGAAAAAATTAATGTTTTGAACAGAAACAAAAACGAGTGCTCTCCACTTAACGAGATATATCATCGACTGAAAAAAACTAGAGAAGCGAAAGAGAGATCAAAGAAATTATAACATCAATATAAATTTTCAATTTAAGTATCGAATATTTCGTAGACATTTTGTAACTATTCTGTATATGTCATATGTATCTAAGAAACTAGTTTTACGTTTTAAAGGATAATTCGTCGTTATCATAAGTATATGGCTCCAACTGCATTGAACGAATTCATTTTACAGTTGGATTTGTCTTGTTAAAAAATATGCCGGTTAAAACTTTTTTGTTAAATATATTTAACACATTCATGTGTTAATTTAATTTAACATTTACACCGTTATGTTGATTGAATTTAAATATTATATTATTAAAACCACTGAAAAAAGATATAAAAATAACACAATGCGCATGTATTTTTAATTTTACGTAATAGATATTTATTAGTGACAGGATTTATTTATTAAAATTTATAGAAAAAAGAATAACTAATTCAGTGACAGACGGTCAATAATATTTTTTCTCTAATTTAATTTTATCATTAGAAATATTTTAATTTTACACAAAATTTATTTCAAATTACTATGAAGTTTACATTTATTTTGTGTTGACAATATTAACATAACATTTGTCACCACTTAACATATCCATTTCTCTTATTACGCTAAATTAACACAAAAATTTGTGTGGATCGTTTGGAACACTGCGATATATGTTAAATTCAAATCAAATTTTCCAACTGTGTATCATGAGCATGGTAATGCCTCGATCGGTCGAATCGTTAATGCGCGAACAACCTTCGACTCCTCTCTTCTCTCCAATTAAGGGGCGCGACGAGACCCTGAGCGAGGAGAGATCTCATCTCGCGTATTCGCGAGAGCACCTACGGGGGCGATCGCCTGACGTCGACTGCCTGCCGCCGATCCTTAATGGCTTTCGATGCCGCTGTTTAATTGCCGCGAGAAACGGAAAAATCAGCCGAGGAAAATAAGGAACGGCGCCCGCTTAGGCATATAATCAATCCGCTCGTTACCGTCCTGTCTACGATTACGATTGAATAACTAACGATTTTCGCGATCGAGCCTCGTTAAAAATGCCCTACTCGTCGTCGCGCGAGTCGGCTTCGCGCGCTTTTCTCACTCGACTCTTGACTCGCTCTTTTCGATTAAACCCTCGACGCTCTTTTCGCGATCTCTCTCTCTCTCTCTCTCTCTCTCTCCTTCCGTTCTTAATCTGCCACTTCAAACCTTCCAGTACCGAGCGAATTCTTGTCTCGCGATAAGAGGGGAATTAAGGCCTACCGATTATTGCGTTATAGATGCATTTTATTTTAATTTAGAAAAAAATTGCCTGTTTCAAAGATGGACTTTAATGATGTATATAATATAAATTAAAATAATTGAGGTAATAAAATTATAGCATTGTTATGCGATAAAAGATAAATAATCATTATTATATAATTATTAAAAATTATGATTATTTATTTAACACGCGGCATAAAATCATTGAAAGATGACGACTATTAATTACATTGTTGGAAAATATTGCGGCGTCATATTTACTCCATTATCGCAATTAGCCCGATTGATTCGAATAAAAACTACCCAAAAGTCACGCGTTAAATACATTAATAGATACAATTAAATCCATTAATTTGAAATATTAATATTAGTCGGCAAATGAAGATCGACATGGTCGATAATACGATTTTCGAGATATTAATTTTCTTTCTCTATTCCCATAATCTAATTAGAAACTTTATGATATTGTATTTATCTATTAATGACTTATACGCAGGTGTTACCAGCACGTACAACCGGCGTATCAATAATAATTTCATAGAAAACATGATCGAAAAAGAATTGGACGGTGAGAAAAAAATTTCAGCTCTTTTTTTTTTTGTATTTTATTTATTCTATTTCTGTGCATACGTAGAAATATGAATTTGAAAAGTCACGCCAAATGACTTTTATTCGATCGCGAATCATATTAGGAAGGTTAGGTGTGTCAGCTCTAGCGCAATATGATTTTTTTTTTTTTTTTTTTTATTCATTTCCGCGTCTGTACATGTAATAAAATATTGATCTCGCACTTATTGTGATATCTCTTTTTGACGCGGCTCGCAATTAAAATTGAGGCGCGAATCAATATATGCTTCTAATAAAATATAAATTTACATAATACAGATGTGCGGACATTTTTAGCGATTTTGATTGACGCAATTAAATTAATTCGACCACTTCGATTTTTATACATATATATATATATATATATATATATATATATATATATATGAAGCTCCATTTTATGAAAATATTATAATATCATATAAGAGTATTATGCCCACTCGAGGCTATTAATACACACACACACACACATATATATATTTGCACAAAGCGTTATCTTGTCGCTAAATATTAAATGAATCGACGAGAGAAGCAAGAAATATATATAATATACGGCAAACTGTTTCCTGAGAGCGGCATCGCATGCATTCGATATTACAATATACTTTATAGCGTTGATTAAACATTTGGTTTGGGAAACGATAATCTCGTGGTAGCGGTTGCGTTAATTACAGGGGAAAAAAAAGGGGAGGGGGGGAGGGGAAGGAAAAGAATTGGCCCGCAACGTTTTTACCGCTTTTATTCCGCTTTTTCGAGAATGCCGCGAAACACGCGCCCGTTGTTTTCGCCGTTGTTTTATGGAGCCGCGGGATTTCTGATTTTCATTAATAAAAGTTAATTTATTTACCGCATTCATATTGCAAATCCTTCGATCGCGTATAAAACTCACGCGGTATTTGAATAATTAAAACGGCCGAATAAAAAAAAATAAAAAGCCCTCGTCGAACTTAAATCGCGCAAATGAATCGTCGATGCATAAATATAAATTACATATTCGGCGAAATATTCGCCGAGCGAGCGAGCGAGCGAGCGAGCGTGCGTTTGCGCGCCGCCTGCTCGCGATTTAATTTTCAATTTAATTAAAAATAATGAAGCCCCCATTGTATTCGTAAAACCCCGCGCGTTAAATGATATACTGTCCGTAAGTATATAATACCCGGCGAGCCATAAATCTCGGAAGAAAATTTTGGCGGGGGACGGGGGACTGGGGAGGGGGGAGTTGACTTCTTTTCGGCCGCGCGGCCGGAAATTATCGATTTCGCTTAATCCGCGCCGATCTTCTCTCTCTTTTTTTTTTTTTTCTTTCCGCGTCGGATATAATTAACGTAGCGAGGGAAATTGGCGGCGGAGCTCTGAGAAACTCGTTAACTAATTCCGATTAGCTATTCCTTGTGACTTACTAAATCATATCTATCCACCCCTCCCGAACCTCCCTCCCACCCTCCCTTCCTCCCACCCTCGGTAACTGGTCCCGGATTATGTAGTTCCTACGTCACGTGTACGATACGCGGGGGGACTATTTCATGAATATTTCGACGAGTGTAGAATCAGAAACCTACTCGATTCTGATTCCGTTCTTGCCCCCCCCCCTTCCCCTCCAAAAAAAAGGGATGGGGGGACGTTCAGGAAACGCGAAAAAAAAATCTTCCTTGAGACGATTAGATTCGCGCGATCGGCGAAAATTGTCAATTGCGCGGCCGGCGCTTACAGCGATACGAGAATACGCGGGATCGGTAATTATCGGCAAACAAAACTCGTTAAATCAGGACGATCTGCTTGGACGGAGCGGCGACCGTGCGTGAAACTTTGATCATGCCGCGAATCGGCTGCAGAATCAGCAACGGCGACGGAGAGATCGCTGAGAGGGCTGAGAGAACGGTCGCGGCACGCCGCGTTAATCGGTGGCCAGGGAGGGGGGAAGGGGTGGGGGGGGCACCGGCGGTACCGGGAGGGGGGGGGGGCATTAAATTACCGCATCGGTAAGCGTGTCATCCGCCAATTAAACGACCGCTATTTTCCGCGCCGAAATTGATAATCGTGATTAAAAGCGGAAGCGGCGCGGAGCGCGATGACACGTGTGAACGAGCCAACGTTGAGCGGCGGCAAGAACGCAATTACATCCTTTTTATTCTCCTCCTTTTTCTCCTCGACGTGACAGTTCGACGGGCCAAAAATATCCCTTTTTTTTTTCCCCGACGCTCGGTTAAATTTTACCGGCGCGTGACACACGCAGACGCGCACACACACACACACACACACACACACACACACACACACACACACACAAAATCGCTATACAAGATGTTCCGCCGTTTCGACCATTCTCCCGCCGTCTTTTTTAGGTTAGTTCCTCGATAAGGAACTCGGAAAAACTACGGAACTCTTGTTAGCGGGAATCAAGCGGCGCGTCTAATTAGATGCGATTGTCGTCAAATGTCGAAAAAAAATATCAACGCTCCCCGACGAATAATCGTAAAATAAAGTATTACAGTCTCTCTCGGCGCAAGGATAATTCGGTTAATTTGATTGATGCGACGATAAGATATGAAATCCGCAAATTAATGCGGAGTTAAATTCAATTTCGAAAATTTTGCAATCGTCGCTTAGCATTTATACGGCTTTTTTTTTTTTAACCGTTCTTTTTCCATCCTCTCGCCGCCGGGGGCATCCGCGAGATCGTGAAAACAAAAAAAAAAAAAAAACCCCGCTACAGGAAACAGCCGGAGCGCGCGCGCGCGACACCCTGTATAATTTTTGACGGTTGGAATTTTCTTAATAGATACGCCCGACGTATGCGCGAGAGGGGATGACGAGTATCGAGCGTATCTCGAATGTATTATGTCGCGGCGAGATATAACACAATCTGGCCGCTCATAAAGGGAGGAAGGGTGAAAGGAATGACAGAGCTGGATAAAAAAAAATATTCGTCCCTTGATATGAGACGAGGAAGGAAGGGAAGGGGGGGGGGGGGGAGGAAGGGTGGAAGGAAAAAAGGGGGGGCGAAGGGGGGCAACGGCGTCGCGATGGACGCGTTGGATTTATTCTGGTACACCTGATCCGCGCGCGGCGTTGCAGGCGCCGCGAGAATATCATCATCCGTTGCGCCCCGGCGCCGGCGTCAGTCGCTTCGATTAAGCGAAATTATTAACGCGACGCTCGATAAACTAATTTTCATTTCTGATATTTTAGCCAATTATGAAATGCAATTATTTTCGCGCCCGCTCGCCGCTTTTAATGTCGCGCCACGTCGGTGTAAAGCGACGACGACGACGACGACGACGACGACGACGACGACGACGCTCGGTATTGCGAGGCTTAGTATTGTTAAATGAATGTATTCGTCGTGAGAATCGATGCCGCGATTCTATATTCGCATAAATTGATCGTTCAGTGAAAATTATCGAGGAAATTTGAGCAATAACGAATATCAAAATATATCTCCCCCCCCCCCCAACTCTTCCGGATTTCTAATGTATATAATGAACTATCTGATATTTTTTCGAATAAGATTTCGAGAGAGATCACTCGCGCGATCGAACAATTAAAATTAGTAATTATTTAATTATTTAATTTATTATTTTTTAAGCCAAAAGTAATTTCCTTTACGTATACTTTTTTTTTTTTTTTTAAATAGGGTTTAAGAGCCGAATGCAAGCTGCAAAATAGCATATTCCATGCTATAAATCGTCGATACGTTTGTTGGGGTGGTGGGGAGGGGAGGATAAAAAAAAGATATCGAATGACCAAAAAAAAAATATTTCAGTGACGATCTCTCTCTCTCTCTCTCTCTCTCTCTCTCTCTCTCAATGATCGATCTAAATCGGGATTCATGAATTTAATAGGACTCTATGGACCTTTATAGCCCTCTCCCCGTTTTTCTCTTCTCTCTCTCTCTCTCTCTCTCTCTCTCTGTTTTTTCTTTTTTTTTGGAAATCATATCGAAACCCCATACGTTTCGCCACTTTCACAGGCATCGGACGTTTGCAATGGTAATTCGCGGCATCGCGGTAAAAAACTACCCCGATCCGATGGGTAGAAGGGGATGGAATTCAGTCGGTGGGAAAAAGGGTGGCATACGCAGGGGAGTGGCGGCGCGAGGAGGATAAGGGGGTGAGGGGAGGAGGGGGGAGGGGGTTCAGGGGACGGCACCGGCCATCGATCACGAGTCTGTTTACCGATTTTTCCATCGAGCGCCGTGTGGATATTTGTAATTACAGAACCGAAGCGGCCGCCGCAGTTTTTATTCGCGATCCGAACGACGATTTTTAATTTCGAGTAATGAAGCCGCCACACCGGCCCCGCCGCTGTTGATATTCGTTATTAATTTTTAATCGCCGCCCCGACCCGAAACGGGAGAGCGCCCAGATGTCGAATATTGTCTCGCGTTGAAAATTCGCAAAAATTCGGCAATTCTTTCGCCGCTCCCTCCCCTCCCTCGTCCGATATGTCTCGCGACGTTAATAAGTTCTCCCGCCTATTCCGCAGCAAGTAGCGGGCGATCGGAGAAATCGCGTCGTGCCTAAAAAACACTCGTCGATTTACACGAGCTTCTACGACCCCCGTCTCCTTTCTATGCCCGTTAAATTTTCTAACATTTTAATACCTCTCTGTCACCCTTTGTCACCTCTCCTTCCTCTATTTCTACATTCGCGCGAATATTTATCCCGTGTATTGAAACCTCTCGCGGTTGAGGAGCGGTGTGTTTTCGCAAATATTACATAGCGGCCCGCTCGCGGAGGCACGCGCGCGCCGCAATTTGTCGGCGTATCAAAACGAAATCAAGCCCGGCAAGATAAACGTTTCGCTGTCGGACCCATGCATATTAATTTTAAGCCGCGAAAAAGCAAGCTTCTCTCTGTCCGCTCGCTTTCCTGTTTCTCTCTGTCTCATCCTCTCTCTCTCTCTCTCTCTCTCTCTCTCTCTCTGCCCCTCTATAAATGTCCCTTTCTCTCTCTCTCTCTTTCTCTCTCTCCATCGTTCCATCCATCTCCGGCCGAAAACGCAAAACAAAGCAATTCACGATTCGATCGGGGAGCGCGCTGACCGATTATTTTCCGATCGGCGGACTTCGCGCGTAAAAACGGCCGCGCAATTACAAATTAATGCACACCCGGCCGGCCAGAAAAAATAGAGACACCCCCGGCCGCGCCGATCATCGGCGAGCGCGAGAATGGCCCGGGCATGGAATTAAAAAAAACATTATTCTTTAGAATTATCCGCGGTAACTGCAGTCCTCCCGCGCTCGTGCCGCGGCGGAAGCGATGCATATTGATACTATAAATATGCGTTTTTCGCTCTTTTCCGCTCGGAGGGTAAAATTTACGAATTGCAAGTGTGCGCGAGAGAGCGAGCGAAATGAACGGCTGACACCAAGCGTACGAACGGCACGTAAAAATTTAGCAACTTTGTCAGTGTTTGCTCGTTTGATTATCTAGATTAAGTTATCTAGATAATTATTATCTAAAAGATAATCGTTTAGATGAAGCAATTGCATTATCTCATCTTTATCTAGATAAAAATAGGATGTATTATCTATATCTTTATCTTAGACGGAAAAATACGTCATCTATCTAAAATTATCTAAGATAATTTATTACATTCAGAAATTGGCTGCATTCAACAGAACTCAGTCTTTAATAAGCGCTATATGATTCTTTAATATGTTTGGTTCTTACATTTTGATCCAACGACGAACCAAAAGTAAGATCCAATCATATTAAAGAATCACTAAGCACTGTACTCAGTGTGAAATTATAAAGAATAGGCCTAAAGTTTGTTGCGTCATACTGCCTTGTACGCACGTGGGGGGAATTTTCTATTATTTTCACTGCCGAATGTGATTTTTTTTAGTTTCGTGCAATTTCTCTATTAATAATATTTTAATTTATTTAATTATTTAATGAAAAGATCTATAGGTAAATATATATTATTTTACTTGTTATAGTTTTCCCTTAATAATTCTTTTTCAAAACAATGTTATCTTAATGTCATCTAGATAAAATGCTTTACAATTTCATCTATCATCTAGATAAAGTTGAAATAAATCATCTTTATCTTATCTAAGATAAAATTTTGTCTTATCTTATCTTTATCTAGATGATTTCAATATTATCTATGCAAAACTCTGTACCTCGTACAAATCATCGCGATCGCGATCACGTTCTCTCGAATCATTCTTCTTCTCCGTGTGAACGCGATATATCTTTTTATAATTCAACGATATCTTTATTTTCGAAAGCATTCTTGAAAAAAAAAATTTCATTTTAAAAGATGATGCATTCTCAGAGAATGTGTATTATTTTGTGAGAAAAGCGGAGCCAGTGAAAAAAAAAAAAAAAAAGAACGAGCGAGCTAAAAATAAGCATTTTGCGAAACAATTCGAATTGCCGTTTTTTTTCTCTCTCTCTCCCTCTAATCGCTAATCGCGACGCGGCTGCATTTTTTACGCAGCCATTTTACACGTCGGTGTCTGTCGGTTTCCGGCTCATGCAAGGAAACGAGACCGATTTCGGTCGAGGGCGGACAATAGAGGAGCGGAGGTCATCGGTGACTAAGGGATGACGAGACCGAAGGGAGAGACGGCGGGTGAGAGAGAGAGAGAGAGTGAGAGAGAGGTGGGGAAATCTCGGTTTCAAGTGTGTCGCTCTTTGATGTTGCGACCTGCCCCAAACTCGGCAGCACCGCCGAGTTGCCACCCTCTCCAAGTGGCTTAGTCGGCATCAAAGAAAGTGCCTTGGGACTAACCCCCGACTCGACCCACCACCCTCTCACGTTCTCGCCGGTATTCCGTATTATATCGCCAGCTAGCTAAATTTATTTCACTAGAGAAAGTGAGAGAAAAAGAGAGAGAGAGAAAGAGAGAAGGAAATAGAACGGTGATAAGGATGCGCTTCTGACGTTCCGAAAAAATAAAGGGGGTCAGGGAGACTCGAAGAATTACTTTTCGCCGGACTCTCGGTCTTTTGAACAAGTTAGACGATTTTCAAGAAAGTTTCCCTCCCTCGGCCAAGATGCATTCCTCAACCTTTTCGGATATTCGAGAAACTTTAAAGGGCAATAAATTTTTCCAGCGAATTGTATCTTTCTTCTCGCATTCTTTCAAATTGTAATCGATAACCGATAATTGTCTGGGAAAAAAAAAAAAATCGTTATGCCTATAAAATGAAATAAAAGACTAGATATATATTACTTTTTGATCTTGAACTATTTGAGATTCTGATTGAAGAAAGTATTGAGATTTTTTATTTCTTTTTTTTTCGCGCAATCATATTTCTCGTTTTATTTATTAAAAGAGAACTTACATACCTTTTCGCATTGGATTGTAACCTCGACGTCGCAACGTGTGAAATGAGAAAAGATGGACTGGATTTACTTCTTCATATGTATCTCCATTCTTCTTGAATCGCGATCGATAAGCCCGCGCGAATGATCGCGCGGAACGAAGGAAACAAAAATTGGATTGGACTGGCGATTCTTTCGTCGTTGATGAGTATATCGATCCCGATAAATCGAAAGCTAAAGCCGAAACTGCGCACAGTTTAAGAGACTTAGGCGACGCGGATGGGTTTCGACGGCGGCTTTTCCGGACTATTCTACACGCAATTTCGTGTTTAATATCCGAAATAACTCGACTTCCTCTTTCACGTTCGTGCCGCTGCATCTGCACCTGCACCCGCAACATGAAATAGCCCGTTCTCCCTTTTTCTCCCCTTTATCCTTCCTTCACGTCGACAACATATTACAATAATGCCGCAAAATCCGATAAATATTTTTAGCTAAGAATTGATAAAAAATAAAATACAATACGTTATACATTACATGCCATCATAATTACGTATTTCGAGATTTTGAAACGATTTATCTGACGTGATATAACAAAATTCTATACTATTCATTACGTTTTTATCAGAATAAGAAAAATGCAACTTATTTTAATGGCAAAAATGGAAAATAATGTATGATGGAAATAAAAGCGCGGACGGCGTTAAAGTACTTAATTAAACTTTGAAAGCAGTTACATGGCATAAATTCTATTTTATTCTCTCTCTCTCTCGCTCTCTTTGTCGTTGTCTCTATCCGCGGGACGTTTCATCGCCGTTTTCGTTCTCTAAAATTTTATCCCGCGGCCGTTAATCGTCGACCGGCCGCGAAAAATTTCACCGACCGGCCGGCAACTCCGCCGGCCCCCGATAAATAAAACCGCTTTTCAATTACGAAATTAGTGTATTATTAACGCGCCGATATTTTTCCGATAATTTCGTGCGCGACCGAAATTGCCCGATATAAATCGTTGATCCTTTTTATTTTTATTTATCTTTTTTTTTTTAATTCGACGCAAAAACAATTCGGGGCCCCGCAGCTTCTCGCGAATTTATCGCGGGGCGGATCTTTTTGACCGTGCGAATCCTCGAGAATGATGTTGTACGTGTCTGAAAAAGCGCCACTCGATTGCTGTTCTTTGTTTCTCCTTCTCTCTCTCTCTCTCTCTCTCTCTCTCTCTCTCTCTCTCTCTGTCTTCCTCGACGACGTCTTCCTTACCTCTCTTGACTCGCCGTTTCCGCTTTGCTTCGCCACTTGTGCCTCGCGGGGGAGACGCGAGAGGCGCGCACCCTCCTCGGAATTTATAACTCAAACGAGTCGGCGCAATTTTTATATAGTTCTTTAGAAAAAGAGAGGCCGGCGAGTTCAAAGAACCGACGCGAAAGACACTTAAGGGTTGCCTTTCGTAACCATTTCCCTTCGATCGGCATGTTTGTTCGCCGTTGACTTGAAATTTACGCAAAATTTCTTTCTCTAACGTATAAAAATATCTTTTATATTTAAAATGAAATTACGCGCTTACGCAAAATTCTTTCCCTTTTCGAAAATGTGATGTTAGAAACATGATTTAGAATTGAAAAGAATATGTTTTTTATATGTGTATAAATGTATATATATTTCACGCATGTGTGTATAAAAGTTTTTGAGAGAAAGAGAAAGAGAGAGAGAGAGAGAGAGAGAAAATAATTTTAAAAGGATACATTTCAAATTTTAATATATTAATATTAATATTAATATTTATTTTAATTTCAATATTAAATAATTATTAAAAAATATAACTAAAAATGAAACAGAATAGAATCAATCTGCATAATTAAGCTGTTGTAATATCATATTTCTGCTTCTGTTTAATATTATATAATCACAGTTTAATAAAAATATTTCTGACAAAATAATTCAAATTTCAGTAACGTATATCATTTAATCCTTATTTCCTTAAGACCGTGTTTATCTTTAACAATCGAGTAAAGCGTGACATCCCTCTCTGTCAAAGGGGAAGTAGATCCTAAGGAAGGAAGATCCTTTTAGCGAAGCTAGACGAACGAACAGCTGACTCGCCGTTGATAGCATATCTTAGCGTCGAATGAGGCTTAATATCGTTTCACCGGCGATTCTCCGGACGAAAAAATATCGATTAGTTATTAAGGATCTGATTTCGTTGGGCGAATGAAATTTCATCCATCTCTCCCTCGATTTTCCAACTCCCCTCGACTTTCTCGTTACGCGATAGTGTTCTATAAGTATACATTAATTTTTTTTAATTTGCAACGCGGGATTATAAAACACACTCGATATTATTTGATTCAATTTTTAATATATCTTTTATACGAAATATAAAAATATGCAGCGAGCAATTCAATTCGTGCTCAATAGAAATTAGTTACCACGTAGAAATTCATAAATATTTAATATATTAGAAATATAACACGTACACGCATTTGTTAAATAAATTGTTTCTTCCTTTACGAGGGAATGATATATACTCGAATGCGGTTAATTTTATATAAGAATTATAAAAGCAAAAGTTTTTATTTTACGTCAACACACGTGAGATTATGAATGATAACGATGTTAACTTTAAGTACGCGTGACTATCAATACATTATGGCGATGCAATATTTAATCGGTAATCTTAATCGTATCCATTGTCGCTGCCACATTGTCGGCCACTCTACATGTACATACATATGTATATATACATAAAGCCCTTTCCCGTCACGAGTGCGATAGGACCCGAGGGGTGAGGAGCGGGCTCTTGTTGCCGCGGATATCTCGAATTCGGCTATCCTAGCCAATGGCGTTTCCGCCATCGTTCCAGCCACGACTGATCTCGCTGCAATAACATTATATCTATTAGCGGGCACTCGATACTATTAATAATTAATCGCGAGCTAATATCCCGCATTTGGCCGTACGCATTTTGCCCCTCTCCCCTCCTTTCCTCTTCCTACTCCCCTCCCGTACCCCCGCAGCTCGCCACTCTCCTGCGGCATAGAGTTACTCTAGGCTCGTCTAGGATGAGCAAATGCGCGGAATGTTTCGAAAATACCTATTCCCGCAATTTCTCCCACCCCCCTCCCTCTCTCTCTCTCTCTCTCGTCCTCCTCCCTCGTCAATATATCGCGTTGATGTACAACGCGCATTCGACATGATATCGTATCGTGCGATATAATATCTCGTTTTCCGGAATACACGATCAAAGCGAGGAGCAGGTAACGGAGGCAAAAGGAAGCATTACGATACATATGATAATTAATGATCGTCCTTTCACCCTCCTCCCCCCGCATCTCTCCTCCTTCCGTGCATCGCGAAATCATTAATTAGATGTGTCAAAAAGGAATCTAAGTCTCTATATCGTGACAGTTTGCAATTAACGAAGCTACGTATCTATACTTCGGAGTTTTCGTTCTCAACGATTCTTCCTTCGTGTATTGTGCGACCAAAATACACAGCGAGGGATTAAATAATAATTTGCATTTATATAACAAAAGAATCGAATATTTTGTAGAATTTAATAACGGAAGTAGAGCTTACGCGCTCGTCGAATGAATTTTCCTTCCCTTTCGCGGGGAAAATACGGAATCGCGTGTGAAATTTTAATTCGAATGCAATTAAGTGTATAGGAAATTTTTACAAGCGAGCCCTCGTGATGGCGAAATTTTCGGCGCGAGCGAAGTTATGCGATATTATATTTCACGGTAATTGAGAGTGTCTAATACCCGTATTCATAGTCCTTCCTTATTTTAAGGACGGAGGAAGCCTCCATGAAGGATTCCTTGAATCTGCAAGGCCACCTTGTTTCATAGATGGACCTCGCGAGTCTCCCTTTCAGAAGAAAGGAATATTTTAGGGATTTTTAGTGACCGACTGGAGGCAGCACCGTTTTATGCTGCCTGCAACTATGAAAACTTTTTCGTATCTTCAAAAAATTCCACGGGATTTTCCCAATCGCGAATGTATCTTTTCGGAATCCGCCACAGAATCCGATTCTCTGGATTTTCGTCTTCAAATCCATCGTCAGAATCATTTAAAAATTCATTGTACATTATCCCTTTTTCCTTTATACACTTTCAGTTTGAGAGCGCGACAACAAATAACCACAAAACCACAAATGTAACGAAACTAACTTTTGGAGGTTATATTTGGTTATATTCTGCGTATCGTCTGCTAAAAAGGTCGCATCACTCCTCAAGGAAGCTCGTGACCTTCCTTGAGATAAGGGAGCCAATAAGATTCCTTGTTCGGTCAAGGAAAGTTTATGAAACGTGGAACGAGGAACAAGGAATCCTTATTCCTCAAGGACGGATTATGAATACGGGTATAAGACACGGGAGGATTTATTGTTATCATTACGCCTCGCCGGATTCGGTTTAAAATTATATCGAATCTTGGCAAGGCTGACAATTATTAATATCTTTAATAATATCCCCTCCCTTCCGAACCCCCCACTCGGTCCGCTCACATTTCACTGTGCATCCAATCCGTAGAAATGATATACATCGCCGTAAAATTCTAGCCCAAATACGTGTGTATTTTTCGTAGAAAGGATTATGCATATGGATCATTTTACGCAACGCATCACCGAGTGCGAAAGAAACACACGTGTGTTAGTTTGACGATATAGATTGGCAAATTTGAAAGAGAGAGAGAGAGAGAGAGAGAGAGAGGAGAAACAATGGATCCTTTTTTTATCGTTTGTCAGGAAGGGATTACACATTGGCGAATAATTGCATCCTTCGTCGCGATAATACCTCGGGACGAGGAAGAAGCCAGCGACACGGGGGTGAATTGCAAAAGGGACGGCGGGGGGCAAGGGGCTAGGGCGGTGGAGGTATATATATATATATATATATATATATATATATTCGCGGCGAAAACACCTGTGGCTCCGCTCTCGTTAGATTCGCGCGACTTTTCCGAAGATAGCGAGAACCTCTCTCTCTCTCTCTCTCTCTCTCGCTTTCTCTTCCCTTTGCGCCCTGTCTGATTCGCTCTTCTATCCTGCCGTTTCAACCACCACCTCGCTGCTCGTCCCCTCTTTTCTAGTCGCCCTTCTCCCCCGCGCGATCTCGAAATAGCACAGTCGATTACTATATAGCATCGGCGCAAGAATAGAGAGACGCGATAATTTTGTCCAAGTCGCGCCGAGTCGCGAATGAGACAGCTATTTCGGAGCAACGCTTCCGTTTCCATCATCGCGACGCGTGACATACGCGTACTACTTTAGGCGAGAAACCTTGCATATTAAGAATGAGATTTAAAAATTGATTATATAAATGACAAGAAAGAAATCTGGTCTAGATCGACGAGATACATTCATTGTCGAAGAAGAATTTATTTTTTATGTCTAACACACATCCCCCCCCCCCCCGCCCTTTCCATTTCTCGTTCCTTCATGAAAACAAGCCCAATTTTTATCCTTCCGTCCATCTCGCACGTCATTAATAATTCTTCGAGTATGAATAAAAATTTTCATTCTCCGCGAATGTTTCTGCCAATGTCAACGATAATTTGTATCCAACGTTCGACCCTCGAGCGTTTGCCAGTCCACTTTGGCTTTGATTTGAAATCTCTTATCGGCATCTTCAGGAATCCGCGAAAACGGCGCAGCCCCCGGATATACGGGAAGGAAAAGGAGCCGGCTTGACGGCTAATCGCCGTTAATGCGATCAAGCGAATCGCAGAGCCGATCTCATCGCGCAAATCACGGCCGTTGATCGGCAAGTGCGCTCGAGCTCGATCGCCGGGGAATCTCGAGATGCCGGGCCCGATGTATCTGCTGCCAGTCTGCCTCGCGGAAAATCAATCCGCCCCGTCAAAGAGATCACACGCATCGAGCTTGATCTGTGTCTATTACGCGATGAAGGGGGTGAGAGAGAAAAAGAGAGATAAATGGTCAGATGAATAAATGGGTATGCAATTAGACAAAGTAAAATTGTATCTATATTACATTCTGAACATATATTTCTCTATAATACAATATATAACGGAAAAAATATAATAGATGCATGTGTTTACAAAGATAATAAAGAAATATAAATCAATAAATAGATGCGTATGGTAAATCAAAAAGAATTTAAGCTTAACTTAAACTCTCGAGTGATTTTATTTGTGATAAAAAGATCGATTGTTTTGGAATCGGCGTTTTTAATGTTTTTTTAAAAATCGTATTTAGTTGTTTTTTTTCTCATATAATCGCAATTTTGTCGGGACGTTTATCTTAATTTGCCAGAAAAAAATTGAATATTTTTTTGAAGACAATTTTGAATTATTAAAACTTATAAAGATTAGGACAAAAGGTGATAGATAATTTTTTTTTATTAAGACATTTTTCTTTGAAGGATTCACACATTGTTTAATTGAAAGATGATACATTTATACAACGCGTGAAAAGCAAGATAGGACGTAACGGGGGACGTCTCACTCTCTCTCGGCGGCGCGTAGATTAGCGTGGGTTAGCGTGGGTTAGCGCGAGTTAGCGTGGGTTAGCGCGAGTTAGCGTGGAACGCTCGCGGGCTCTCCGACTATCATCTATCTAGTCCCTCTCGGCCGTGTCCTAGGCCGAGATAGACCGGACGCTAATGCGCCGGAATAGATTAATACTGACCAATAGGAGCGCCGATCGAACGGCCTGGAGCACATTACTCAATTATTTACGCTTCATTAAGTATATATCCAATGCCATCCCGTGTACGAGTGTACGGGTGCACGCGTGCGCGCGCGCGCAATTCCACTGCCACGACGTACGTGAGAGAGGATATTCGCGCGCGCACGTGTGTGTGTGTGTGTGTACGCGCGTGCGTGTGATATGTGTGTATACGCGTATGTACGACCGCGGTACATAATGTATGAGAGCG
This sequence comes from Polyergus mexicanus, assembly GCF_030449975.1. Taxonomy (NCBI): domain Eukaryota; kingdom Metazoa; phylum Arthropoda; class Insecta; order Hymenoptera; family Formicidae; genus Polyergus; species Polyergus mexicanus. Next base: position 2,017,137 of record NW_027223334.1, read on the forward strand.
TGTTGGTAGGTAAGCGACCACCCCTAGCTCGCCGAGGTCTAACTTAATTATTCGAGAAATTCAGCGATCCATTCCTGCACCCTCTCCCTCCGCAACGCCACCCCGTTTCCCCTGCCGCCCCCGGCACCCGGTTTTCTCTCCCTACCCCCTTCATCCACCCCTTCCCAACCCCCAACTCCCGTTTGCACACGCGTGTATACGTTTCTCTCGGTCTCCCTCTGCCTATCTCGGCCTCTCCTCGTCCGTTTCTCACACCCTGTCGCCGCCCGCGCTCCTTCCCCTTCTCGTGTCCTTTCCCTCCGCTGGACCCGCTCTGAAATCGATCCTGGTGGCAGGACTCGCCTACTTCCGCGAAAGATCCACAACGGTTTCGGCTCGATTCTCCATCGGCCGATTTTCTTTCTCGACAGAAACTTCCGTTTATCGATCCTTGTCCTTGCCGTGAATTTTACAAGCGAAAATTTCCGACTGATTTAGCACCGGCGCACACTAACCTGGAATGATTGCATCCGATTAACATTAATACGTGCTAATTAACATTAATATGTTTTGCATGTAATACCAAAGGATTATAATATGAACGCTGAAACGTGAGCGCAACGAGATATATAATAGTAACGTCATTAATATATCTCACGTAAATCTTATTTAAAACGGTTATTAAGAAACAGCAAGCGTGTTCGAATGATGCGACGTTTTAATCTGATCTAATATAATTAAGCGTAATTTTATATCTCGTAAGATCGTGTAATAATATCTTGCATTCGTTACACGATATCGTATATTTGAAAGTATCATAAATAACGTTCCTTTCTTTCCTATCTGTTTCAGGTGAGTCTGTCGCAGAATACTTTCGAGCGAGCCTTTCTCGAGCGAGGATCTCGCGCACTCCCTCGTGACGATATAAATCAGGATCCATTTTTTCCATTTCGCCATCATCGCGGTAATTCCTATCTCGCGGCGTGACTCGAATAATCGCGAGTAACAAGCGCAAAGAAGTCTCGCAAGCAGATCGCTCGTGGATTTATATCGCTTACTTGAGCAGAGGCCTTTAATTATAGTAGGCGCATCGCGTAGGCATGTGCGATAAATAACGATCGGAAAATTAACGCTAATTTATAGGAAACGAAAGGATCTCTCGATCGATTATAATTTGTTCAGGGGAGAGGAGGGGGAAGGAGCGACGATAATAAACATGTAAGAATATTGCTGCATTCTGGGAATAAAGGATGTTTTGACTGTACAATAGTAGGAAAAAAATTGTCAAAATTTTTAAAAACAAACATATTGTTTGAAAAATTAAATAAATAAATCCGGATTATAAAAAGAATTTAAGTATCAGAAAATAATATGGTTTTTAACATTTTCGTGAAAGAAAGTAGTTGTAATTCTTATTTTTACTAATTTATGACAAAACTTTTGAGCCTGAATATTCCCTGGAATGAACTGCGGGAAAGAAAGAAAAATGAATAATTTGCAGAAAGAAAGAGAGAGATAATATTTTTCTACAATTTTTAGTAAATAACTTTGAAACGGGTAAGTGGATCAAGTAAATCAAATTTTGCACAAATATTTGTCACAGATTCTTCATGATATAAGCGAAAAGTTTTATTTCGTTGGCAATGTTTTTTTCCTTGTTAAATTTGTCAATAAGTGTTCCTAAATACGATTTTCCATAAATATCAATACTAACTTCAAACTTAGATAAATAATTTTCAAACCGTTAAGAGAATTAAAACTCAGGTTTCGTATAGATACCATAATCAGAAGAAATAATAGAGAACAGTCATCAGAAATTTTCATGCTCTTGTCAATGTTACGTATAATACGTAAGTACATCCTTAATATTGACCGACAGGATATAATTGATTTTTTTGTTATTATCGATATTCTTTCGCATCTAAAACGCGTAAAAAATTTAAATGTGAAATATTTTTATATGTCTTTTCGTGTACGTTTCCACTTGTAAAAATCCATTTATAAAGCAGCCACTTGCCATAATAAACGGATATGTACATATACAATATATATATATATTCCAAGAACTCGATGACGATCGTAATTACCGGAGATCTCGTATACAACAAGTAACGATCTAAAAACAGACGCGAGTTAAGGCGAGTGACTCGCGATTGACACGACGGTATAATTAAGAATGGAAACGTTATTTCTGATATTGGTATCAATAGCACACATCTGTACAAGGAGTATCGTTAGATAATTGATAGATATAAAGAATCTTAAAAATTATCAAGCCCGCGATGATTTGAAAAGATCAAGAACCACGTCTATATGGCGACTATATGTAATAGTCGTGCCTATATCTTTCGTTGGAAAAAAAAAAAAAAATTAATTTTTGTACTTGTGGGAGGAGAAGGAGATTAATCATCGTTCTTGATATTCGTATCGCGCCAACTGTCGCGTGTGTTAAAATTACGTTACGAGAAAAGATAGCCGGGTAAGTAGAATAGATTCTCGATACGAGCGAGGCGTATTAAACCGAGAATTCTTGACAACGTACGGTATTAAAGGCAGGGTATTTATCGGGCCGAGAAGCTCTTAATTACAGATAGTCGTGGTGCGGCGCGGGCGATAAATAACGATCGGAAAATAAGTGGGAATTAATAGGAAACGAGTGCGGGGCGTGATCGCGATCGCCGAACGAGGGCCCGGGGAAGAAGGCGCCGCGCTGTGTGACTACACACACACACACACACACACACACGAAGACACATACACATAAGCCATTATATCCAGTGCCAGTTGTTCCGGCTGTATTGTACGCGGTAGTGACGACTGTTTCGCGCAGATAGCAGGTACGTATTTAAATGAGGAACGAACAGGAGGCGGCGCTCCGTTGGTGGAAGGATATAGCAGGAGGCGTATGTGTGTGTGTGTGTGTGTGTAGTACATACAGGGTGTACGATCAGTCATTGCTCGTTTGCGGATTTAAAGACGATGCTTTCTCACAGTCGAAAATCGAAGACAGAGAAACGATGCTAAATTCAAGATCTCGTGTGAAATTGATGTGTCCATTCCAAGATTTGATTATTGGAATATATCTGATATTATATGTTTTAATTCTTTAATATTTAAATATCTAAATATCTCCTGTGAATAATTAAAGATGAATCGATCTTCGACATCTTTAAACAATTCCTATATGAATATCAAGAAAGCGGGGCTCGTCAAAATTTGAGAATAACGAAAGAAATGATAAAGCGAAATATCGATATGGGAGAGGAAATCTGTCGATCGAGGAGAAATTGATTCAGAATTCGCCGAGGGTCTCTACCTACTAGCGCCGCGAGTTACCGATACACCCTGTGTATACGGCCGCCCAGCCGGAGCAGATAGATCGTCGGCCCGATACCGTGTCCCGGGAGACTTTAATTATCATCGCGTACGGACTATTTATATGCCAGGAAGCACTTAAATAATATTTCTCGGAGTCGCGAGGGGCGCGGGCTCGCGCGAGGTGAAGGCGAAGGGAGGGAGGGGGGAGGTGGTGGGAGGGGGGGGGGCAAAAGACGGGCCTCAGGAGAGATCGGGTACGGGATATTGCGCTCTCGTCTCGGCTACCGAAGGTTTCTGATCCACCCGGCAGATATAACGGGGCCCGCCTGGAATATCCGCGGAATACCGGACGGTGGGCGGAATCGACTTTTATCGGCCGGAAGTCGAAAACAATACGCGAGCGAAAGACGCCGCGAACCGGTGGATACGCCGTCGACGAGGAATTCTCTCCGTGAACCTGTCGCAATTTTTTTTTCTTTCCCCTTCTCGCGAAACAACATTCGCAGAATTAAGACCGCTCGTAAAATTGTGCTTCAAAAATTATATTGCTCGTCTCCTTTTAAATAAATACTTTTAATTACGCATATTTTGAAAAACTTTTGTACCAAACATCCTCGTGAAGGCTTGATAATTTTTTGATTTTTTTTTTCAATTCGTAAAAATATGAAAAAATTTTAGAACATTTTTATATGAATGAAACATTATATAAATGAAAGAGATAATTTATATTTTATTTTTCTGAATAAAATTTCTAATTATACACATTTTGAAAAATTTTTGCGCTAAACATTTTCGTAAATGCTTGATCATTTTTTTATTTTTTTTCAATTCGTAAAAACATGAAAAAATTTTAGAATATTTTTATATGAATAACATTATATAAATGAAAGAGATAATTTATATTTTATCTTTCTGAATAAAATTTCTAATTACACACATTTTGAAAAATTTCTGCACTAAACATTTTCGTAAATGCTTGATCATTTTATGATTTTTTTTCAATTCGTAAAAATATGAAAAAATTTTAGAACATTTTTATATGAATGAAACATTATATAAATGAAAGAGATAATTTATATTTTATCTTTCTGAATAAAATTTCTAATTACACACATTTTGAAAAATTTTTGCGCTAAACATTTTCGTAAATGCTTGATCATTTTTTGATTTTTTTTCAATTCGTAAAAACATGAAAAAATTTTAGAATATTTTTATATGAATGAAACATTATATAAATGAAAGAGATAATTTATATTTTATCTTTCTGAATAAAATTTTTAATTACACACATTTTGAAAAATGTCTACGCTAAACATTTTCGTGAATGCTTGATAAATTTTTGATTTTTTTTTCAATTCGTAGAAATATGAAAAAACTTTAGAATATTTTTATAAATGAAATTTCGAAAAAAAAAATTGAATAGAATAAAAGCAAATTACTTGTATACCTCGGACATCTCGAAATCGAAATGTTAAAGTTTAGGATAACATATACCATAGTACTTGAATCATGTGTGTTATAACTGCATTTAGAGATAATTTATATTTTCGTGCTTGCAATATAGTTTCAATAATGGATGATAATGATGATTAAAGGGTACCAGTAAGGATAATGATGATTAAAGAATATTGTTAGGGGTTTATCTACTAGAGGATCTAATGATCGATGGATTATTCCTAATTTTTAATCTTTAATCGCACAAATTGCACTGAAATAAATTTAATAAAAATATTACGTGCACGCTGGGGATAGGATAATCTCAAATAGGATATAATAAATCAAAAAATTAGTAAATTCTCTCCTTTAAACGACGCTTGAAAATTCGAGGCTTGCAAGCATCATTATCATAATTCCACGTTTTACTTCTCGCGATTATACCGCGCTCACCGCGTAATTTCATGCGCGAATAATGACGTGTTTACCTTACTAATATATTATATAATCGCCTCATGATTTATTACAATATCCGGGAACAAAGCTGAGAATCGGAGCGCGCTTTGCCAACGGCCCGTTTCATAATTTAATCCCGAGCAGCGTAATCCAACTTGAGGAACTCTAACGCGGAAAGAAAGTCGAGACAGTTTGTGATATTCGCAAACTAATTATTCCGGGAGGATATACGGAAGGAAGCGTTGAAAAATGTCGTCTATCGATGCTTTCATTTATCCAGTACCCGAAGAATTTACATGTTTTAGAGAGCATTCCTATAACAAAAAAAAAAAAAAAATATATTATAATTTAGTTTTTCTATTCTTTGATAATTTTTGACAGATCTTTTTTCCACTTAAGAAACGGATTTACGATTCTAAATGCCTTTGCCGACTTCTAACAAATGAATCTGTGTATAGATTTATGTTCCCATACGCTTCTCGGGGATAAAAATTTTTAAATTGATTTAATATAATTCTAGAAATCATTCCGTGCGCTCTCTGATTTATATTTACACGCCGGGGTGTCTCATTCTCTCTATAAATTCGCTCGATCCATTTGCACGATTTATTTGCGCCATCCATCATGTTGCTACGAGATAGATCCTACGATCGATGGACTGTTCCGCGAGCAATTATCGTGGCGATCGAACGTTAATTTAGCAACAAAGCTTGACATCTATTACAAAACGCAGTACATAGAAATAACAGTCATTAGCGAGCGAACAAGGGAGGAAAAGGTTTGCGCAAAACGAAACATGAAAGTCAGACGTCGATGCAAAATCCACGTTATAAAAAATTTTCTAAAAATTCAGACACTTTTTTTTGTCTGAATTTTCAGATCTGGATGTCTGACAAAAATTTTAGACGATCTATCTTAATCATCGGAGTCGTTTTTTTTTTTTTTTTTAAGTTTTAGAAGAGTTTGTCTGAAAATTGAAGAGTGTCCAAAAATTCAGACAGCATCCTGTCTGAAAATTTAGACAGTGTGTGTCTGCAAGAAAGCTGCAGACACTTTGTTTGAAGTTGCAATCAATTTTTGCTTTCTCATAAAGCTTTGTTTTCACGAAAAAAAAAATTTTTTCTCAATTTTCTATGCCAATGTGTTCAAAATGTTTCAAAATGTCCAAAAATCACATTTTTAAAATTTTTTTGAAAATGTCCGTATGTATGTGTGTGTGTGTGTGTGTGTGTCAAAATTCAAACCTCTATAAGACTCAAGAATTGCTTGAGCTATAGTACTGCAATTCGGCATACAAGTAAAGTAGTAATATACAACACTTTTACTTATTGCCATTTTTCTAAAAATTTATACAATGCTTTAGATTTTAAGGCAGTTCTCAATTTTTCACAAAAATGTCTGTGCAAGCTCTAATTTCCACAGACTTTGAGATATCGGACTAAATTTTTTAACATGGATAGAGCGTCATTAAATGATGGTTGATATTGACTTTGGTGAGAATTGGTGAAAGGATTTATTTTTTATGAAATTTTGATTTATCTTTTTATTTCGCTCATAAAGCTTCTTTTATGAGAAAGCCAAAAATTGAAAAACCCGTTTGCTCTGAAAAGGAAACTTGATTTATCTTTTTATTTCACTTTATGAGCGAAATAAAAAGATAAATCAAAATTTCATAGAAAGTGATGAGGAGGCAAGGTGCAAGTTTATAATCTGCATGATTTTTATCTTGTTTTTTTTACAGTACATATTCCCTTTGTAAGATCGGCGTTCTTCTTTCGGAACGGCCGCGTTTTCAAACGGAATAAAATCGCGGTGTCACCCGGAAGAGGCCCATTAGTAGACAATCAACATACGCGGCTAATAATTAGCGCTATCCGTTACCGATCGCGGTCCCATGCTAATACTCGCCATGCGAATGTTAAGTGCCGCGTCATTGTATTTCGTGGCTTTTCACGGCCGCTAAGCCGACGCGATATCGTTAAAGTATTTAGGTGTGTGTCCGCGCGCGAAGATATATATTTTCCGTACGGGTTTCTCCCCTCGGCCGCGCGTGTGATGTTTGAAAGTGTTTTGCAAATTTCGTTCCGTTCCGTTTAAACGGGCTTCCTGGCGCGATTAAAAATCGCTCAGTCTAAACACGCGTTCGCACGCAGAACGGAAACAGGGGTCCTTATCGCGCGCGCGCGCGTATACGGGAAAATATCACGCTCGACTGTGCGATAAAGTCGATTTTTTTTTTCGCTCGGTTAATTATAAGCATCGCTGGGTCCCCTCTCTGAGACGCCATTCTCATTCGTCGAACAATACGCGATCTCGATCGCGGTCGAGCTCGCGTATGTTTTGAGCGAAAGAAGATACCTGTAAATCCCGAGATCGATGAATTAATTATAATCTCAAATTATTGGAGTTACGAGAGATATCAAGGCATGCCTTGATGTCTTGTCCTGTCTTGCCTTGTCTCAAAATTCGAGACAAAATTTTTAATTAATCAAGACAACGCATGATTATCGTTATCTCAAGATTATTGGTTTTAAGAAAGAAGTTAAAATATGTATACTTGTGTGTATATAAATTAAATGAGAAGAAAATTACTCTATTAAATTTAAAAAATTTTATTTCATAAATATAAATATTTATATTATTAAATTTAGAAAAAAAAAACTATTAATAATTATCTTAATTTTAATTATATTAATAATTATCTTAATAGTAATAATTATCTTAATTTTACTATTATATTATAAAAATTATGTTAGATATTAGTTTAAACAATTGTTCGGTATTGAATAAAAATTGATAAAATCGAGACGAGATAATACAAGACGAGATATTTTGCTATCAAGATCCACTCAAGACCGAGACAGGATTTAAGTTTCGGAAAGTTTTCAATATCAATACATTATTTTTTCACAAATACTGCCGTGCAACCCTAGTAAACCTCGATCGATGAATTAATTATTAATCTTAAATTATATACCAAATATATATTTGACATTTCGATCTGACAGATCTCCGGGGGATTCAAAGGGGATTACGCGAGATTCGAATTAAAGAGGATCGAGATTCTTCTCTCCGTTATTTTCCGAGACACTCTATACACTCTGTCGCGGGTACAGTTAGCTACTTTACGTACGTGCATACGTACAATACGTAGCTTATGATTCAGAGAGTCGCGCTATACATAGCAGTCTACCCCTCCGACGGTGGTCCGTCGTTTGTTCGATCATAAAGTGCATTGCCTTCCTGCCCTTCTACCTAGCTCCTCGACCGCCAATCTCGGGACGAGTCGCCTTGTGAATTTACTGCCTTATGTCCCCGCGACGCGTGTATCGACGCGGCTTTGTCGAGGCCGATGTCGTCGTTCATCGAGCTACCGTCGCGACATGAAAAGATTTTTATACACGCTCACATATATTTTCTCTCTCTTTTTTTTTTTTTTTTTTTTTCCCCTTTCGTATTTCGCGTATCCTGACGAAACATTATGAGATTGTCCGGGCGAAGCTATTCCATTCCTATACAGAGAAAGAGATTTATAAGTATTCGAGATGTTATAATAAGTCCGTATAAGTGTAATGTGATTCTGTAATTGATGTATGACGAGAATTCTCTCGCGACTCCGGGAACGGGGAACGACGTTTTGGTATACGTAATGGCGACAATGGACCGTTTCGTACGATTCGATGAAAAATTCACTTTCTCCGAGACAGTGCGAATAATCCCAAAACCGTCGGGGATGATTAACACTCGGTCCTCCGTTAATAGACCGTCCGGAGACACCCGCCGACAAACCGAGTTACGGTAATTGAGACACGAAACATTGGAAATGATGGGCATGTTAAATCGCGAGACTCGAATCATACGGGAAGCTGCAAAAGTAGCAACACTCTCTGTCTCTCTCTATCGCGCGAATTCTTTCCCGAATTCATTATCCATTTCTCGCCAATACGTTACTGCTCATTATAAGATTATGATCCGCAGGTTAAAAGAAATATATAATAATTTTCATCTGAAGTATAATACCAGTGTTTGCAGTTATCTAGATGAAGTTATCTAGATGAAGTTATCTAGATGAAGCAATTGTATTATCTCATCTTTATCTAGATAATAATAGGATGTATTATCTACATTTTTATGTTATTGTTAGATGGAAAAATGCGTCATCTATTTTAAATTATCTAAGATAATGGTTGCATTCAGCAAAACTCAAGTCTTAGTATAAGCGATTTATGATTCTTTAATATGTTTGGTTCTTACAGTTAGATCCAATGGAGAACCAAACGTAAAATCCAATCATATTAAAGAATCACTAAGCACTATACTCGGTGTGAAACTATAAAGAATAGACCTAAAGTGTGTTGCGTCATGCTGTCTTGAACGTGCGTTGGGGGTATTTTCTACTATTATTTTCTGCCGAATGTAATTTTTCCAGTATTGTGCAAATTATCTATTAGTGATATTTTAATTTATTTAATTAATTAGTGAAAAAGTCTATAGGTAAATATATATTATTACATATATTATCTTAATATCATCTAGATAAAATGCTTTGTAATTTTATCTATTATCTAGATAAACTTGACAATAAATCATCTTTATCTCATCTAAGATAAAATTTTACATCTTATCTTATCTTTATCTAGATGATTTCAATATTATCTACGCAAAACGCTGTTAACTGCGTTATCCTTCTTCTGGTCATCGCTTTATTTTGAAAAATCAATGGAATTTTAATATCTTTTTTTTTTCATAATACTTCTGCGTCTCGTTGTTTTGAAATTTTGAATGTCAAAAATTCTCGAAGCGTCTGTAGTCACGGGCGGAGACTGTTCTTACCAAAGGTTCCTCTCTCGATAAATCAAGAAAGGATTAATTCTCGCGAGGCCGACCCTGAGAGAGCCCTCGTCGAGAGTAGAAACACGGGACGACGTAAAATGTTTAGTTATTCGTCAGCATTTATATCGGTATGTGTATATTCGTATACGCATACGTACACAGGGAGGCGGGCCGAGCTCGCCGCGTGTCGCGGCCAGAAATAATCTATGAGTAATTTCTGCCAGGTCTCTTGCAATAATAGCTGCGGCCGAAGCGATTACACGGCCGTCAGGTAAAAGCGCGGGCCGTGGCAACAGTGGCAAATCGCGATTATTATACCTGTCGTCCTCCCCCTCCCCTATCCCTCCCCCTTTCCCCTCCTCCCTTCCTTCTCTCTCTCTGGCTTTTTGCCCCGAGATATATTCGGGGCTCGTAATCGCAAATTACGAGCGAAAAGAAATCGTTTCGATAACGTTGCAGCGTTGATTAGGCTCGCGCCGATTTTCTTTTCTACAAATTTCCGCGATCGAGATATGCGAGTTGCTCTTCTTTTGCGAGACAAACGCGAAATTGGCGGGGCGTCAGGTCAGAAATAAAATCGCAGAACGAGAAGATATTTTTAATTATTTGGTGAAAAAGTCTATAGGTGTAAATATATATTATTTTAGTCGTTTTAATAGTTTTTCCCTTAATTATTCTTCTTTAAAGCAACGTTATCTTGATATCATCTGGATAAAATGCTTTGTAATTTTATCTATTATCTAGATAAAGTTGACAAAAAAAAATCCATCTTTATCTTATCTAAGATAAAATTTTACATCTTATCTTATCTTTATCTAGATGATTTCAATATTATCTATGCGAAGTTTTCGAGAATGTGTTAATGCGTTGGCCGAATGCATTTAAAACTTAACTAAATCTAGCTAAATTGCGTCTGGCGGAATTAGAATAGGTCTGAAGAATGAACAAGACACATGTTATATGAATTTAAATACGACGTATACCGGGAGGTTTAACCGGTTAAAATCCGATTAGAGCTTGACTTCGCTTATCAATCCTGAACTCTTATTTCTTTAATTATGGTTCTAATTATAACATAGCTTAAAATTCCCATCCATGTCAATTAATTTTTTCAATGCGTGTTTAAATAACACAGCTGTCTCTTCTTCCCCACGCTTCTTTCGGAAAAGATCTCTTAGAGAAATATTATTATGTCTCTCTCTCTCTCTCTCTCTCTCTCTCTCTCTCTCTCTCTCTCTCTCTCTTATATAATTACATTATCATGTCATTGACATTTCGATCTAATCATTCAATTGCGCGGACTCAGAGATTCGATCGGATAGTAACATTGAAGCGCGCTGTACGGAGATGCGGAAAGAAAATTCAATTAACTATAGTTATAGCATTGTTCAACATTGAAAATTATCACAATGCAGAAATTAAATCCAGATATAAATTATATTAAGTATGAAATTAAATTAAGTTAAAATTAAATTTAATTAAGTTAAATATTCCTGATATAAGCGGCGGCACCATTCTAAATGCGTTATTCCGATCTCGCGTATGTACAATATTACAATATGTTATCATTAATCGTCCGGTTTTTTTTGTTGGGGAGGGGGGGGGGAGGAGGAGAGAGAGAGAGAGAGAGAGAGAGAGAGGAGAAAGATTTGGACGGTCGATTTGGTGATAATTATTCAGTCGACGACAAGTTCTGCGATTTTTATCGATTTTTATATCGAGTACGGCTCTAACTTTCTCTCTATAGAAGGTGGGACGGCACACGAGCGATGCGAGTCCGTAATTATTGATACATCATGGGTGCGCGCACGAGGAGGAGAAGTTTGCAAGTAATTTAGTAACTTTGGATCTTATATATAGCGCGCGCGCGCGCGCGCGTCGAGTTATAGCTGAACTTAGTTACTATTGCAGGAACGATTCCGTCGAATATAACGGGCGGGAGAGAGCGAGCGGTCCGATATTAATAAAAAAAGAAGAGAGAGAGAGAAGCAGAAAAACGGAAGAGGAGAAAAGCGTGAGAGAGGGGGGGGAGAGAGAGAGAGAGAGAGAGAGAGAGAGAGAGAATCGCTTTCCAACAATAATAACGGCCTCGCCGGCGGTAACTTTGTATTATGTTGAAGACGGCGATAAATTTTCGAAAGTTCGCGAGGCAATTCCGCGGCGGAATTGCCGCGGCGCGGCGGCGGCGGCGGCGACGAACGAGTGAAGCGAAGCAAAGCGCGAAACGCGCGTCCGCGCGAGTGGAAAACAATAATTATCGAAATTCATTTAATCGCAATTTAACGAACTCGATGTCGAAATTAAATTATTTAACTTTAATTTCATTCGGCTACGGATTCTCTCGTAAGTTCGTAGCAATATATAAAATCTATATAAATACGGCTAGATTAAATTTTCATTCGCGTATAATTTGTAAGCGCGCGTGTGCGAGCGAGCGCTCGCTCGTCCCTCTATCTCACTCTCTCTCTCTCTCTCTCTCTCTCTCTCTCTCTCTCTCTCTCTCTCTCTCTCTCTCTCTCTCACTCTTTTTCTCTCATTCTCTCATTCTCTTGCTGATATCGAATTTGTGTAAATTAAAATAGATTAAATTCGCGCAAAAACGCGTAACCATCACGCGACGTAGCTCGCGTTAACACTTAAACAGCGAGTAACGTAAATTGAATTGAATTTCAATTTCTTTGCGCGACACCGATCGCCGACGTAATTAATTCAATTCCGCTCGCATATAAATAATAATTGCGCCCGCCGTTGTTCGCCGAAATGGCTCTAATTGCGAGAGAGAGAGAGAGAAAATTCTTCTTACTCCCCTATCTCTTCTCCGATTACGTTAATTTAGTACGGTCGCGTCGATGTCACTTAAGGCTCTCCTTCGTCGAGTTCATTTTCTCGATATTATAGATAAGATAATTATATATTATTCTCGCACTCTAATAAATAATCTAGCAACATACGCAGAGACAAATTGTTAAGCTCCTCTCAGACGCTCCTCGCGGTCGCGACTCTTATTTGCTTATTTTAAATTTTAAAGCTCAATTTCAACTCGGATCTCTCTCTCTCGCTAAAAAAACACGCGCTCTCTAGGAGAATGTCTGACGGCATTCTCGGCGCCGCCGAGTTATCTTCCACCGAGGTTAATTAGACGATGCTGGGGAAAATCGCGTGTCCGCGAGAGCGACGGCCTCTCCCGCGAAGTATCTCGCATCGCAATCGAGATCGCCCGCTGTCGTCACGCGCAATCCCGGGACGCGGGCGTTCCTTTTTTCGCCGGACGAACGAAGCAACGCATTCTTCTTGCGAACGTGCGTCCTGTCGTACGTACCTGTAGTATATGTACACTTGGATGCAAAAATCGAAGTGCAGGATGGACGCGGATAATTATTACCTGTACGGAGATGATTATTTATCGGTATTTAACAGTTTTCGCAAGAGAAATTGCTGTTACTCTCGAAATAGAGGAAAATGATATTTTAAGGGTGAGAGATATATATGAAGGGGCAGGAATGTAAATGCAAATTTATATAGCTCATATTATTTCAAAAAGAGACACAAGATGTATATAATATATTTCTATATAATAATATTTCAGTCACTGCGTGCTCTTATTTTTCAGAGAATGACAGGGATCGAAATAATCGGACGAATAATAAAACGATGAGATCAGTAGGGAAAAAAAAAAAAATCTTTATGCAATTCTTTAACGACACGCTCTATTTCGAGCAAATGGATATATTTAACTTCGTGTAATGTTTTAAGCGAGAATCGTGGAAATTCAATTTCCATATAATGTGCACAAGATAAATAATGAAAAATAATAAATAATAAATAAAAGTAATAAAAAAATACTTGCGAAATCGTGAATTACCTAATTATATTTTTATTTAGCGAATTAAAATGAATAAATCAGTATGAACGCAGTAGTTCATTTCAATTGATCGATATAAATCAGAGTTTCACTTCTGGATTATTTAACCATCGGTTAAACATCTGGTCTACTCGCGTTGTTCTTAAATACACGCGCGCACTTTTGCGAGCAAGTGTACCCTCATCGCGAGCGCGTAAATAGCGGCCGCTTTCTCCTTTCAACCAACGGCGGGTGGTAGATCGCGAACGATATTTCATTCGATATTGCAGCCCCGGCATTATTTCTCTATTTCAGTAGCCGGCCTGGCGCTGTGCGCGCGCGCCGGGGAGAATAAATTGTTTAATTTATATTAAAAAATAAATAGAGCCCGGGCGAGATAGAGAGAGAGAGAGAGAGAGAGAGAGAGAGAGAACGGGCTCGCCGGGCGGACGGCCCCAGAAATATTACTTTTAATATTAGCATTCGCCAACCCCATCCTCCCATCCCGTGTCCCTCCCTTTCCACCCTCGTCTCGTATCCGCTGCACTCTTTTTCTCCCCTCCTGAGCGACGCATCCCGCGCTTACCTTCCCACCTCGTTTCCCCTCTGCATCCCGGCGATTCTTTCGCTCTCTTTCCGATTTGCTTGCGGCTCTTGCCGAGAGCAAGGACGTACGACGTGTGTTACGCACGCGAGGCGACAACAGGGGGGAGACGAAAAAAAAAGAAGAAAGAATGGAAAAAAGATAAAAGGAGGGTAAAGGTGAAGAGGGCGGGGCGCGCGCTACGTCAGCGAGAAATTAGAAGAGAGCGGAAATTTATCGCGGCGGCTCGCGCGCCGCCGTTTTCATCGCACCCCCTCCCCCCCCCCACGGGATGGCGATGCCTGTTAAACGCGATCGATCAGGGATCCTCCTTCGGCTCGAGGTGAAATATTTAACATCGGGGATTAAAGAGAATTCGCGATCGAGTCAAGGATGTAAAAACGATACAATAGCCGTTGATCGATATACGAATACCTTTTCTAAAAGCCAGCGCGAGGAAAAGGACATTTGTGAGATGATTTGTAAATTTATAAGACTGATTTATATAAATTTATAAGATGATTCATAAATTCATGAGATGGGGGAAATGAAATTTATAAGAAATTTGTGAATTTCTAAGACGATGAGTTTCTCTCGATTAGGTTAGGTTATTAATTTCGATTAATTACTCGATTAATTTGCAACAAGTTTAGGAATTGTGAAATTGTTCTTATATGTGAAAATGGATCCCCGATATTATCAGTCCAACTGTTGACGATAAATATTAATCGTCCCGTGTTCGCCACCCTAGAGCGCCTCTATTCAGACCTGCGGCTCTAAACCGGAAAGGAGCTGCCATGTATGTAGTACAAGATATTGGTTATAGCATACAGCCACCTACGGCAACGTTAATAAATTAGGAAAGACGTTTCAAATGTAGCGTAAAATGTAGGTTACCAACCTCTCTCCCTGCCCCCACTTACCCACCCACTCTCTTCCACAAGCCTGTTCTCAACCCTTGCGGAGCTCCAACACTGCCTACCGAAGCCACCAACCTATCCACCGGCGTTATCATCCTCTCTCACCGTCCCCCCCCCCTCTCGTCTGCACTTTCCTCTCACTCACTCCCAGTCCTTCTCCTCTATCCCTCGTCCACCTCGCTCCCCTCCCTCCCATCCTCCCCGCTGCAACCGCCCTCGCCCTCCTGTATAATGTACGGAACGAGCGAGCGAGATGAATGGCAAGATGGCGACGAATATTTCATGAGACGCATTAATATTGCAACGTCTCATCTCACGAATGTATCGGGGTAACATAATGCCCCGCTATAGATAGCTCCTTATTAAACCAAGACGTGCCCGCACAACGAGCGTTGAGCAACGTTCGCTATCTATAATGCCCGTCCCCGCTCGCCCGCCGACAAAATCCACGGCCGCTTTTCGTCCGCGATCAATCTACCTTGGCAGCGTGACGGAGGGTCCGTCTCATCAGTACTTGGGTCCGGCTCACGCGAGCGTGTGTCCGCGCGTCTCGCGCGGCGAACGAATCTCGTGATCCCGGCGTGTTCGAGGATGCCCGTGAAAGCGGAGTCATCCGAGGATTAGCGCAATCCGATCGGCGAGAAAATCCCCGTCCGCTTTTGTCCGCGGAAATTTTCACGCAGACTCGCGGAGAGAATCTGGGACATTATTAGAGCCCCGAGAGCCTCGACAATCGTCGCACTGCGACTCTCAGTGTTTTCTATTGTCCAGATGAAAGTTATCTAGATAAGTTATCTAGATAAGTTATCTAGATAATTTAGATGAAGCAATTGCATTATCTCATCTTTATCTAGATAATAATAGGATGTATTATCTACATCTTTATCTTAGATGAAAAATGCATCGTCTGCCTTAAATTATCTAAGATAATGGTTGTATATTCAGCAGAAGCCCTTAATAAGCGCTTTTATGATTCTTTAATATGTTTGGTTCTTATATTTAGATCCAACGAAGAACCAAAGATAAGATCCAATCATATTAAAGAATCATTGAGCACTGTACTCAGTGTGAAGCTATAAAGAATAGACCCGAGGTGTATTGCGTCATACTGCCTTGTACGTATATGTGTGTGGAGGGGGGAGGTATTTTCTATTATTTTGACTGCCGAATGTGATTTTTTTTCAGTTTTGTGCAATTTCTTTATTAGCAATATCATAGCGGAAGATGAAAAAGTGTTAAGTAGTAAGTTTATAATTTCATCTGTTATCTAGATATAATTTTGAAATAAATCATCTTTATCTTATCTAAGATAAAATTTTATATCTTATCTTATCTTTAGCTAAATTATTTCAATTATATCTATCCAAAACACTGACTGCGAGATTCAACTGTGATTTTTGATAGAATTGAGTAACAAATTTTTGAAAGAACAAACTTTTAAGATCGATTAAGAAAATTTGATTAATATTTTTGATATTCGATTAATATTTGATTAGGATTTTTTTTTAGATACGTATTTTAATATTCCATTGGTGGATAACTATGTCCTTGGACAGAATGTTAAATAAATTAAAGAATTTATATATTTGATACGGAAAGATAATTTCTATCGGGCGTCGAAAATGATAGACGGAATTATCTAATTTGATGATTCCCGATAATATATATGCCGCGAATAATCCCCTCGTCTATAATTAGTAGCTGTGTTCGTGTTTACTCTAAATAAAAATATTGAAATTATACCGTCGTCTGTAAAAATATATAATTAGCCGACGTTTCTCGCTCGAAATTTTCACTCGAACAGTCTTTTGGCCACCCCGACTGAAATCGATACTACAATATATCGATAATCACGCGCGATGATTCGTGATAACGCGATGAATAAAGATATTGAACGCTTCGTTTTATCTCGGTGTCTCGATCGCGGGGCACACGCGACAAGGTCAACCACCTTCAACCGCCGACGATTCGGGGGTGAAGGGACAGATGAAAAGTCGATAATGAGACAATGTTAAGAGATCGCGAGATTTTAAATTAGAACGCTCCTCGCGAGGTATCAAGGAAACGTCAATTAACAATTACGCTGCGAGCCGAAGAATTAAGGACTAACAGCGTTAGGTGTCGTTAATTATTATTATTTTTTTTTTTTTTCATCCCGTTAAAATACATTCGTCTTGCCTGCGATATATTACCCGATAATAATAGCAAATAGTCATTTCAATATTTGATCTCTCTCTCTCTCTCTCTCTCTCTCTCGCTCTCGCTCTCGCTCTTTCTCGCTCTCGTCCGCGTCTCCGGATTTTTTATTTCACCTAATATTTATTTCATAATCAGTCTGCATATCTTTTAGTATATTAAATATTTCTTTTAATTAGCGATAATGCGCGAAAAGATATCGTTACATTATGTACGAGTGAATGAGAGATATTCTCCCCTCCAACCCCCTCTCTTTCCTTCTGTGATTTTGTTTTTGTAATAATCGGATGAATTTTTTTTTTTTTTTTTTTTTTTTAACGGCGAAGGGGAAAGAGTTCGCGCACATAAAACCCTTTACTTTTCCCCTTTCTTCCCTTTTTCTCTTCTGATAATTTTAAAATTAATTAGACGAAACTATTATAAGAGGCGCGTGCGCATGAGGCAGAACAATTGCGAGGGACTATAATATTCCTGTTGCAGCCCGGCATTTTTCCTTGGAGAAGGAAATTGATTCGCGATTGGAGATCATTTGAATGATACTTCGGGCCCCCATCTCGTCAAACGTCAGACTTCAACAGCCCCTTTTTCCTTCCTTCTCCTCCCCATCTCCCCCCCCCCTCCCCGCCCCTCTCCCCCTCTGGACGAATTATCGACATTATTACGGATGGTTACGGATGCGCGTCTGAAGTGTTCGTTATTTCGTCGATCGGAACGAACTTTGCTATTAGCCGTGGAACGTTGAAGAAGGGGCGGCGGGCTCGGTGGGAGTGGGCGAGAGAGGTGGGGGCGAAACTGACCGCGTAATGTATTACCGGACAGAAATAGATTATTGGAAACGTTATCAAAGTTATAAACATTCCTTGCCGTTAATATTGCAATCCCGTGACGTTGAGCCATCGCAACGTCGGCCGTCGCTATTAATACCTCCCTCCCCCCCCCCCAACCTGCTATTCATCCCCCTTTCTCCTTCTCTTTTTCTATCCGTCTCTCTCTCTCTCTCTCTCTCTCTCTCTCTCTCTCTCTCTCTCTCTCTCTCTCTCTCTCTCTCTCTCCCTTTTTCCTTGCCTTCCCATCTGTCCACCTTCCTTTCCCGCGAATCCCCTCGCCATCATCCTGTTTCTCGCACTCCTGCGTGTAATGGAGAGTACGGGGTGTCTGGTCTCTACCTAATGTCCTTGTAGATTACAAATTCTTTGATCAGTTTGAATCCGATTTTTCCTTTTTGAAAAGTTGTGTTTGCGAAGCTATATTATCTCTTGCCACGATTTATCAAATAATGATATTAGAGATATCTGAATATTTAAATTCTAAAATAAATCTCCATTAGACTTTCACGTAGATTATTGGCATACGTCAACAAATTATTTCGATAAAAATCTTAACCTTATATACAAATATTTCTACTTATTTCAGTAAGATTTCTTTTTTTTTCTCCCGAGTACGATAAACTTTCTCCCGTCCATTTGTGGGAGCGTCAGCGGGACACCCTATAGATGCACCGCGTCGCGATATGGACTCGCACGTGATAGATGCGTGAGGCTGTCTTACCTTTCTCGCGCGGCGCGAAATATATGGACAATCATCCGTCAGCCGTCCCGGCGAATGCGCGGGAGAGGAAAAAAAAAAAAAAAAAAGGACGGGTGGAAAGGAACGCGCGCCAACGGGGGCGCCTAATGCGGCGAAATTAATTACCGCTCCGTGTGTATACGTGCACGCCGATGAAACGAGATCGTGCCCGAGGTCGATCCTCTTCTCTCGGACCTACCTCATCGCGAGAGGGAAGCGTTCGATAACGATAGCTCCGCCGATCGGTAATCTATCCATGTATCTAGGAGAGATCGACACTTGGATCTCGAAGAACGATACGCATCGATCCGCCATCGGGAGCTAATAATGACGTTAAGCACGCCTGAAACGTATTTCTCCCTTCGCGCTTTCTGCATCAGACGATTGTGGAAGCGCGTCTGGTAAATGGAGTATCGAGAGCGAAGCTATATACTGTACGTCTTTCGTGAGTTAGATCTGAGGAAGATCTAATACGATCATTATCGCGATCTTCAACACGCATACCGGTGGCATTTATCATCGCCAATAGGAGAGAAGATCGAACGTTGGCGAGCGAGAAAATAAAACTAAGAAGCGTATCTGGTTCCTCGCAAAATTGGTTCATCGCAAAAATTTAGGAATCAATCTTCGAAATTTAGATCGTCGATTAATCTATTATTATCCCGTTAAGAGGATACAAGATAATTTCCAATAAAAAATCCCGAACAAAAGTACGATCGACGAAATGATATTTCCTATTTGTACTTTCGTTTCTGATCCATCTATCCGCCTACGTTGATCGAAAAGGGAGTAAAGTGATTGAATTGGAGAGAGCTAGACACACACAGAGAGAGAGAGAGAGAGAGAGAGAGAGGGGTGGGGGAGGGAGACAAACGCAGCATAAAGTGCAATCAAACATTGATCGCGCGATGCAGGAGCCTCTTGCCTCTTGGTGGGTACCTACGTGCGTATCGAATGCATACCATGGGGTTGCATCGCGCATGCATGCGAAGCCGTGTTTGTGTTTTGAGGGGAAACGCCGCACCACCCTACCTCCCCCTCCCTCCTTGTTCCCCTCCCACCTCCTCCCTCCTCACCCGGCAGGCAACCAAGGAATCGATAGACTGCGTAACTGAGGCACAGGCACGTACGAATAATGCCACGGTGTTGGCCACCCCTCGAGAGAGAGGACGATCGAGGCCGATCGCGTCCTGCGAGTCCTGCGGCGCCGCCAGCCAGCCAGCTAGCCAGCCAGCCAGCCAGCCAGCCAGCCAGCCAGCCAGCCAGCCAGTCAGTCCGAGCCCGCGATTTCATTGCCGCTATCGCTCGCGGAAATGCAATCCGACCTTTCTACCTTTAATTCGACCATCCGTATTTTTCCATCGCGATCCTTTTATTTTGACTTGAGAGATTTTTTTGAGCGATCCAAGAGTTCGGGAGAAAGAATGCAATGCAACCGATGCGATTTCTCGATAAGGATATATTTATTAATTAATACCCTTATTTAATGCTACATGATATACGTTATTTCTAAAAGGACGTAGGAAAAGATTGGGAATTCTTGCTGAAGAAACATATCGATTGCAATTCCTATATAAGAGACCTTCTTACTTAATATACGATTTCAATTCCTCCAGGTATCTTGTAGAGTATTTTTATAAACTTAACAATGAAATTTACAAGTTAAACGCAGATGAAAAATGTGAGCCTGTACATTAGGTACGATAAAAGGAGTATCGGAACTTTGTAATAATGAAATGAACATATCGAGTGTTATTGATCAAATGTCCAAACGTTATATATAAATGGCGAAAACTGTTATTCAATTATATATCTGGAAATGGATATTTTGGCGATAATAAACCGACACCGATTATTATTAATTCCCCACTGTAAGGATATATTTATCCAGACTCTTTCACGCGCACTATATCGAGAGTCTTCGACAGGAGAGAGAGAGAGAGAGAGAGAGAACCCGCAACAATTTCTAACAAATACGGTATATGAGGGATATGAGTTATTTGGAAATTGACGGAAATCGAATTTCCCATTTTATCGAAATAAATACGTCACGAAAGAAATACACTATCAATTTATTTCGATATATTGCTTGAATTAAGTTTGCGAGCTTTCAGACAACACATTTCGCGCAACAACGTCGCGTTTTTCGCGAATAACCGCGAATCTTGCGACGACGCGAGTCGCGTCGTTTACTATTCAAAAGCCCGAAAATTAACTCGTATTCGCGCGCAAAAAGACGCGCGTATGACAGAGAGAGAGAGAGAGAGAGAGAGAGAGGGCCGGAGGGCCGGTTGGTACGCGGTTGGAAAATTATTTTTTCATCTCGAGTAAAAATAGGCACATAGATACGTAGGTATACGAGCTATTCGCAGAATCCGAGACGAGCTTTTTAAAATTCAAGAAATGAAGCGCGCGCGCACGTCGCGCGAACGATACGGCGAAATAATTTGGGTAGCAAAAAAAAAAAATAAGCTGGAAAATTTTAATTCATAAAATATACCGATAGTGAATACGAACGCGCTATATATAATGCGTGTGGATATTTCGTCGGATGTTCTTGCGTTTCGTAAATTTTCACACGCGCTTTAACGCTATTTAATCGCGAAAGATCTCTTGGGGGGAAAAAAAAAAAAAAAAAACTAAATCTGCGTATTCAAATATTATATAAGATAAATCAGCTTTTAAAGTCTGTCGAAAATTAATAAATAAATAATAAATAAATTTTTTATCCTCACATTAGGATGTAATTTATCAAAAGTTTCATTCTCCCTCTCACGAGAATGTATTATCGGTGAGACGCACGCCGGACTTTGATCTCACGCGGGATGAAACGCGCGACGTGACTCTCGCGCTTCTCCTCCCCCCAACCCTCTCCCCGCGCCCCCCCCCCACCCCCACCCCCTTTCTTTATAGGCTCGAACTCGAGCTCGCATAAGACTAACATAGTGCGGATTTTCTCACGAATCTCTGCGGTGTCGTTTACCCGCGAATCCGCCTCCGCAAGTTCGCCTTCTTTAGAGCACGTTATAAGGAGCCGTGGAAGGAACTTCTCCTTCTCGACCGCAAAAGTCGACAGTCGGGAAAGCGCGATCTCGCGCGTCGAACGGGAGGTGGGGTGTGTAAATCGAGACGGAAAATGAGCCGGCGATGCGATACTCGTTATTATCCTCCTAAAGCACCCCGGAAGCCGTAACGACGATCTTACGTCGCCGACGTTCGCGGTTGCGCCATTTTCAGGAGGGGAAAAATAAAGAAAGGAGAGAAAAGAAGACGAGAGATGGCTTAACGGTGGATGAAATGATCTCGGCTATCATTTCGCTCGGGAATGCATGAATATACAAGAATGTGCCGTAAAATGTGACGAAAAGAAGTATGATCGCGACGAGATTCGCCACGGGAATTTTAAAATCGAGATTTTCTTAACGCAAGAATTTAATTGAAATTTATAATTATCATATTAACGAGATTTTTTCTTTTTCTTTTTTTCTTTTTTTTTCTTTTTTTTTTTTTTTTTATTTTTTATTATCAAGTATTACGACAGCGAGAGAAGCGCCAATTAAATTTTCTCGGGAGATACGGCCATTTTAGAATGAGTTGAAAATAATCGCGAGCCTGGTATTATTAATCCCATTATTAATGAATAAGAGATTCACCGATCATTAATAGACGTGATACATTGACAATCGTAAATATAATCTTTTTATCTAAACCGAATAAGACCGACTCGCTGTTACATTTATCGTGTAAAAATTCGAAACACTATAATTTACCTATCCCCGATCAAGATACTAATTGGATTACCAATTGCGAATTGAGAAGAAACTAAATTTGTTTTATTCTTGTTAACAGTGAGCTTTAGCTGATCGATCAAATATAAATCGATAAAATTCGCTTCTTACTGCCGAATCTGCTATAGAACAGTAACATCCCGTCCGTTACTGAATATTTTATTTTATTTGATTCTCGATTAGCCGACGTGCAATTTGTTTCGCATGTATTTTTCACATTAAACGTCATAGAATTGATAGAAAAAGCGGCCGTATCTTCTTCCTTTTTTTTTTTATTATAACATTTTTTTCATTATATAACATTACATATTATATAATAAATAATAAATCATTTCTCGATAAAGTTATAATGCTGAAAAAAAGTGTACAAAGAAATCCTTCTTGTATCGTCGCACAAGAACATCGTCGCATTTAATGATGAAGAGGAAAAAAAAAAGGGGATTTCCCATTCCCTGCCCTCTCGCTCGAGAGAGCTCAAGGGTTAATTACATTAAGTTCCGATGATTTTTCCTCGACCATACCCGTTTGTTGCGACTGGACAGGGATACCCGGGGCAAGAGGGAGGCGGGGGGCGGGGGGGGGAGCGGGGGGTCGCGTGAGTCGCGTGCAGATAGCAAGCCGGTGCGCTTGGTGATTGTGCAACGCAATAATAAGAATAACAGTAATTATATACGACAACCCTTTTTGCTGTATAAGGATCGACATGAATAAAACGTTAATTCCCGAATAGGATACGCCGTAATCTCAATCAGCCGTGACGACAATCGAGAAACTTTCGCGACGGAGACGATTGCATATAGAAAGCAGGCAGGAATTGTAATTTATTCGAGTAGAATAATTAAGAAATTTAAGTGTGTAATATTATAGGAATACAAGCAGTGTTTGCTGTTATCTAGATGAAGTTATCTAGATGAAGTTATCTAGATGAAGTTATCTAGATGAAGTTATCTAGATAATCATTTAGATGAAACAATTGCATTATCTCATCTTTATCTAGATAATAATAGGATGTATTATCTACATTTTAATCTTAGATGAAAAAATGCGTCATCCGCCATAAATTATCTAAGATAATCGCTGCATTCAACAGAAATCAATCCTTAGTAAGCGCTTTATGATTTTTTAATATGTTTGGTTTTTTACATTTAGAGCCAACGAAGAACCAAAAGAAAGATTCGATCGTATTAAAGAATCATTAAGCATTATACTTAAAGTGAAACTATAAAGAATAGACCTAAAGTGTGTTGCGTGCATACTTGCCTTGTGCGCGCCTAGGGTATTTTCTATTATTTTCACTATCGAAGGCGATTTTGTTTCAGTTTTGTGCAATTTTTTTATCAGTGGAAAAGTATTTAATGAAAAAGTCTATAGATAAATATATATATTATTTTAGTTGTTATGGCCTTTTCTTAATTATTTTTTTAAAGAAATGTTATCTTAATATCATCTGGATAACGATCTTTACAATTTCATCTATTATCTAGATAGATACTTGAAATAAATCATCTTTATCTTATCTAAGATAACATTTTATCTCATCTTATCTTTATCTAGATACAAAATCATCTAGATAAATTCAATATTATCTGTGTAAAACACTGAATACAAGTATACACATCAAGACTTTGTGAAACGTCCTTACTCGCGACGCGAGAACATTTACTCGAACACATCGTCGCTCGTTTCGCGAATTTTTTTCTGTCGTTAATTAATTGCTAATTACACGCGCGCGCCTCTTCGTTAAACATTATTATCGTCAAGCGATCGGCGATTTAAAATAACACGCGTAAATCTTCGACCTTGGGGAATCATATTCCGGACGCGCGTTTAATGCGCTACGAGATAAACGCGTGTCGATCGCAGGGAGATAAAGAAAATTTCTCGAGAGGACAGAAGGTGCTTAATTATCATTTAAGGAGAAGATATAGGGAGGACAATTTGAAGAGGAAAAGGAGGAGGAGGAGGAGGAGGAGGAGGAGGAGGAGGAGGAGGAGGAGGAGGAGGACGTGGGAGGGGGGACGGGGCGCCCGTCGAAACACACCGAGAGGTTCGCCCCGAGATACGAGACGGGGCGGGGGGGGGGGGAGAGGGGGGCTGCTGCTGCTTCGCTATCTCTCGCGAAAAGCGAATCAACAAAGAGAAATATTGTCGAGCCTTATATCTCGGACGGCGCATTAATGAAACACTCGCGCTCGCGCCATTCTGAAATTACTCGAGATCGTCTAGACGTACTCCCCGGATGCGGGAGCGCCCGGGGATACTCCCTCTCCGCCCCGCGACACGGGGAGCGACGCTGTAGGAACGGATCCCCGCGATCTTTAATGAGAATAAGAGAACACCCTCGAATGACTAATATTAGAAGCCGGCCAGGCCGGCTTCTCTAAGGTGAATGTAGGAAACTCGATCAATTATTCAGTCTCTCATATAATTCTGAATCGATCCTTCGTACAGAAAGAGGATGGAAATGGAGGGGGAGGGAGGGGCAAGATTAGCTGCTCTCAAGGACCGAACACGTGTGTGTATGTTTGCGTGTATGTGTGTGTGTGTGCGCGTGTGTGTGTGAAAGCTCTCGATGTGAGAGAATTCTCGTAAAACAAATTTAGAGTGCATTAAAACATGAATTTTGTACGAAATTTTAGCACGCCGCGGATATATATATATATATAATCCGACATTTTTATTAAATTTTCTCTCTCGCTTAAGTTTTGTATCCTTTATCCTATACAATCGGCGATCGACGTATGAAAAAGTCACAATTCGGATCACCGATTATTTTTCACAATCTCGCGAGTATCAATTTATTAAATGTGTCAAGTCAATTCTCAGAAATTGATCTATTGAATTTATCCTTGTATAATATCCTTGTATTGAAAAAAAACACACACACACAAGTATAAAAAAAGATTTCGCGATCTACGCTCGGGATGTACGCGTTAGTCGTTTGTCGCGCGAATAACGAGATTGGGCGAATAATGCGCGTTGAAAAAAAGCCACGGTATAAACCGGCGCGTATGAAAACCGTCGAGAGAGAAACTACGCGATACTTGTTGCACGATACACACGCACACGCCGCACAAGCTGCGCTTATGTGTACGAATACGTGTGTTGCAAACACACATAAACAAAAATTAATCGCCGATCCGCGTTCACATGAACGACGTTCTCCCTCGACCAAATATTTTAATATCGCACGCGTTTTCGTGTTCCTTCAACAAAAAAAAAAAAAAAAAGAAAGAAAGAAAGAAAAGAAAAGAAAAGAAATTTACTATACATGTATGTATATACATATATACACATCTCTCATCAGTGCGCGCGAAAAGGGCAACGTCCTCGTCACCGACGGCGAATTTAGAAATTCGCTCCCCACCCCCGCCCCCGCCCCCGCCCCTCATCCTCTCCCTTTTCCTCCCCCTCCCCCTCTCCATCGTCGCCGTGCCCTTCCCTTCCTAGATAACTTCTCCAGAAACAAATCAAAATTAAACTCGAATAAATTGTATTTATTGTAGATATCTTGTATAAGAATACAGTTTGTAATTTTTTTTTAAATGCGCTTTAAGTTAATATATTTTAAATGATACTTTAATCATAATTTGCCGCAAAAGTCTCATTAATCCATTAAAATAACTTACAAAAGGATAAATTAAAAATATAAAAACTTTAAATTTTTATTATGTTAACAAAAAAAAATATAATACAATATTAAGAAAAATAATATTATATTTTTAAAAATGATGAAAAAAATGCAAAAATTTTTTTTTTCAATGAAAAGAAAACACCAACTGTTTTTCTCTATTAGATAAAAAAAAAAAAAAAAACGGTTTTTTTACATCTCTATTCTCTCTGTATTATTAATCTTGATTTTAATAATTATTTTCATTTTATCCTTAATATATACCTGAAAATCTGTCAATTTTCAATAATTTGATTTTTTTCCAACGGTACAAATTTATTCTCGACAACTCGGATGTCACGCTGGATCGTCTAGAAGCTTCCTTATATCGATCGGCACCGCGCGAGGATCCGGCTATAGGTAGGACGGATTCGGGCGGATATGATCGGCTGCGGCGAATTAGTTTTCGTCGAATTAATCGGTCGCGTTAATCCAATCAAGTCGCACCCAGAATCCATTTCGGATTCAATCGCTCTGGCGGCCGCGTTAAATTAAATCGCGCGGACGGCCGATATCGCGCCAATCCGGCTATGTACGTCGCGCTTTTAATCGGCCCGAATTAGAATCGTTAATTGCCCGCGAGTTCTCGAATATGGGGACGCGCGTAATTTGGGGATTCCCGGGATTTTGCGAGATCGTAGGCCCCGAACTTGCGCCTGTGCGTCAATGTCAGCGTGTGTATCTTAAACGCTAGCCTCGAGAACGTATCGATCGATCTTTT
Organism: Polyergus mexicanus; assembly: GCF_030449975.1. NCBI lineage: Eukaryota > Metazoa > Arthropoda > Insecta > Hymenoptera > Formicidae > Polyergus > Polyergus mexicanus. The sequence continues at coordinate 2,044,442 of NW_027223334.1, forward strand.
CGTACGTAACACGCGTGTATTGTGGATGCGTGTCTGCTTTCGACGATGCATCCAATGATGGAGGGAATCATGAGGGGGGGGAATAATTTATCAACTAGGATCCGCAGGCGATTCTCTAATCTAGAATATGCGAGGAGGCATATATTGCAATCTCCTTAGCGTCTATATTATTATAATCAGTACATATTTAATTCTATGCGCGTGCATATCATTCTACTCACATTGTATATTAAATATTTTAATTCTCGAATATGTAAATTTTTTAATAACGTTTAATGCAACGTTTTGTTAATTTTATTCTGATAATTTTTTAAATACTCGCGCAAATTTCAATATACGTATTCTTTTCATCTTTAATGAAAGCTTGTTAATTTCAAATATTTATACGAGTTTCAAAGTATATATTGTATTTTTTTTTTTTTTTTTTTTCAACGCATATAAGCATCGTGAAATCATATATAAATTATACTGAAAAATATCCAACGTATCGAGCATATGGTGGAAACAGCGCGCGGAGAATCGTCGATGCGCCTCGAAATAGCCGGCGCACGTTATTGTTGAATTTAGCGAAAGCAGAGTTTAAATATCTGGCGGATGTTTGGCGTGTATATCACTTCGTAAATTTAAGGTTTACGGTCGTGCCCCTTCCCCTCTCTCGCCCGTCTGCGACCGGCAAATTCATCCGGCGTCGTGATCTTCCCGAAAGGCTCTCGCCTTTCGTTTTTCCACGCGTTTTTCTACGCTTCCTCCAAGGAGGGAAATGAAAATCGTAGCCATTTATACCGAATTTATATGCGCAGAGATGTAGAAAATTTGGAAAATTGAAATTCCATTATAAAAAAAAAAAAGTAATAAAAATCTAAGAAGTTGAAAAAGAAAGGGATCTGAAGAATCTAGAGGAAAGAGATTCCTTGAAAATTTTAAAAATCAACAAAATGTGAAAAATCGACGTAAACACGCAACGAAAACGGATAGCGAGGCGAGAGTGAATAAAGCGAGATAAAGCCGAAGAGGGATCTACCTTAAACAAATCGCTAAACAATCGAGGATCCCCGGCAGACGCGAATTGTTGAACAAACCGGGGTTGTATCTGCGATATTTATCGATGCGTGCGTATACGGGGTGATTCTAAATAAGCGCGAAAAATTCTAGGAGGTGATCCTTTATCGAAAATTAAAAGAGACGTCTTTCATAAATATTATATTCCCATGTCCCTCCCTAAGGAGCTACACTCCTATTTATTTTTTTTTTCTTCTTGAAAACGATTTTACGCAAAAAAAAAATAAATAAATAAAAGAAATTAAAAATTCTCGAATAGAATCGGAAGCTTTTCTAATGCATATTTTTAGACGATCATATTCCGGCCCGTTAAAAAGTTTTGATAAAAAATTGTATAGGGGTATCGCGCTCTAGTCTCTCATCCCCTTACGATGATACGGGAGGGGGGGGAAAAATTATATTAATAAATATCATTTTTTACTAGTGGAAAATATTTCAATTTTTTAACTCGTCGAAAATTTGAAAAGAGAATCAAGAATTTTATTTTTACCTCTCCCATTTTGAAGGAAGTGCAATCGACAAAGAATCATTTTCTAAAATTTATCACACTTTTTTTTCGAATCACCCTGTATAGCATGCGCGTAATTTATTAGAATCGTCGCGCCGCAGGCGAAGTGTCGCAGTTTAATCCTGATGCACCTCGCGCGTTCACCCACGTCGAAAGCATCGACAAACGTGTACGTCGGATCGTGATCGCGCGGGATTTCGGGAGCACCCGTTGTGCAGGATATCCCGGTTGCGCGCCCGGTCGGTCGCCGCGCCGGCGGCCGCCCACGGCAAATCTTGCGCTATACAAACCCCGGTATATCTACGCGCGGAAGGTACACGACTCTAATACATAGTTCAGCACTCTATCTACATACGCGCGAGCTAACATCGCGCGTAGCCTTCCCCCGCACATTCTCCCCATCACCCTCTGTCTAGCTCCGACATTTCCATCCCCTGTTCGTAACCCTGCCTGCCGAACACGCCCCGAAACTGCATCGTGCATGAGCCACCGCGCACGCACGCATGCACGCACGCACGCACGTACGCACATTGAGTGTGTGTCTCTGCTCTGCGCTTGGCCGCGCTGCGGCTTATACTGCAGCCTGGAACATTATTCAAGGGATAATCCATTCCTTATATATTAAACTACGGAAGGACGATGTATTGGCGCGATAGATCACGGTCCTCGAAATTCGTCGGGAATCCTGCTGCTTCCCTATTTCTCTCTCTCTCTCTCTCTCTTTTTTTCCCTCTCGTTAGCGGAGGAAGCTATCAAATGATCCCCTCACAAAAGATCTGTCATACATAGAAGAAGCTTTACACAGCACAGTTCGAAATATTCTTTAGATCCTTTTAAATATTTTGCATTCTTGTTTTTAATAATAAAAAAAAAAAAGAAAAAAGAAATAATTTTAACAGAAGGGAGAATGCAGATTTTAATAAAAGAAACTCTCTCTATTGTGATTATATGATTTTACCTTCTCATTATACAGGTTATGTCCCATTTTAATCTCCTCAGGCAAATATCTCAAAAACCAAGCCCGGAAGAGAAAAATGTTTCGGACAAAAGTTGTTTGGTTTCGTGGGGGCCGTAAGATGGTACCATTGGAAAATCATTTGAAGGTCATGTGAAGGTCAACTTTAAAATCTTAAATGTAAATCCCCATTTTTTATTTGGTATTCTTGTAGCTGACATCGAGAGCTTTTCAAAACACTATAATAAAGTATTTCTTCATTAAGTACTTTTTGAGTTATTTTATATTTTAATCTGACATATTTTGATATAAAAAATAAGATATTTCGTAAAATATTTAGTTTTCGATCATTTTACCGTAATACTTCTATGTACAGAATAATAAGACAAATTAATTAGTGCCAAAAAAAAAAAAATAATTGTTTAAAAAAATACATTGTAAATAATTTTCTTAAAAACAATTTTTTTTTTTTATACTAATTGATTTGTCTCATTATTCTGTACATAGAAGTATTACGGTAAGATTATCAAAAACTAAATATTTTACGAGATTATTTAATTTTTTATATCAAAATATGTCAGATTAAAATATAAAATAACTCAAAAAGTACTTAATAAAAAAATACTTTATTATAGTGTTTTGGAAAGCTCTCGATGTCAGCTACAAGAATGCTAAATAAAAAATGGGGATTTCCATTTAAGATTTTAAAATTGACCTTCACATGACCTTCAAATGATTTTCCAAGGTCAAATCATTGTCACAATCTTATGGCCCCCTCGAAACCAAACAACATTTTGTCTGAAACATTTTTCTCTTCCGGGCTTGGGATTTTGAGATATTTGCCTGAGGAGATTAAAATGGGACACCCTGTATAATCTTCAATGATAATATTTTATAATCTTTTCATTCGTTATAAAAATATATATGGAGATTTCTTGATTCTTGGCAAATTCAATTCATCGCTTGATTTAAGAATGATTACTTTAATTATGTGCCGCTACCGAGATGCTGCGGACGGCAATTTTTAATTCATTCATCTGACGCTCTATTGACTTTGCGTGTAAAAATAATACGAGCTCGTAGTCCAATAATATCCTGGTCTTAGGCGAGAAATTAATCTTATATGCAATTTGAGCTTACCATTTATTTTGAAAGTGACACGAATCAGTTTGTGCGCGTGCGTGTGAGGTATTAAATTTAAATTAATTAAGATACTGTCATATAACAATTTATTTTAGACGTGCGTCTATTTTTATATGGAAGATGTCCAAGACGTGACTTACGTCGCTTTAAAATGAAAGACTCGTTAATAATACAGAGATTTCCTCGCGTGATTAAAGTCTGAGATAATTACTTAAATTAATTTCCTCCGTCATAAAGAGATCTCCCAGACGGCTGCTATCGATTAAAATAACAATCATTCGATACTCGTGTGTTGCATTACAATTCGCCAACGACTTGCATGACGTATTGATGACGTGAAGTCATTTAGAGTACAAGATGCACCGCAAAATTTTTTTGTGACATCCGCTCACTATTCACTTTACTTATTGTTGCACGAGCGATATTTCGAAGTAAAATTATGTGAATCTTTTAAATCGAGACTTTTACATCCCGAAAGATGACATCCATCTTGAAGCGCATTCTTATATCTGCCTTTGAACAATTTATCTGACTACGAATTGATCTGAAATTCGATAAAATTAATCCTATCAAACTCGTTTATAGATTTTTCGAATTCATTAACGATTCATGGAGCTAATAGTCAAAGAGCGATCGCTTAAATTCGCAAAGTTGAAACGATCGTAACGTCGGCGACGTTATTAGTCGCAGCTTCCTGCTGCCGGGAGGTCTTTGTATCCTAAAGGTACAAAGACGGTGCCCGTGAAGCCGTCGTCGATTTGGATTACGGGGGGGTAATTTTGGTCGGATCGAGAGGCCACTCAACTCTATTGAAATAATACACAGTGCCAAGTATTTATACCGGAGAGTGCCTTGTTCTCTCGATGAGAGAAGGCCGGAGAAGGTTTGTAGGGGGATAGGGGATTAAGAGAAGGAAAGGAAGGAAGAAAGGGAAGAGAGGTTCTTGCAGCTCGAACACAAATATACGAACCCACCGACGCTTACCTTGAAACTCCCTCGTTGTCCCTGACTCGTGAACGCCGGCATTGTCCGCGAATTGCGATTCGGAGTACCATGGAATACGATTAGTTAAGAATAGATGGATCGATAGTCGGACAGAGACATTCATCGTGGATCTTCCGGGTCTCGTAAGATCCATGTTAAGTCGACAAACCGATGAGGAAAGTAAATCCGCGAATTCGTCCAAGTTCGAAACCTTGCATAAATGTCAACTAACACCACGTCAAACTATGACTACACTATTGGAAAATTTGTGTTTTCCTGTTAATGAATATATCAAATTTTTGATAAATATCAAATTATTAAAGGAAAAGAAAATTAATAAAATTTATAGAAAGAAAAAACACGTGATTTTATTTTTATTACGAATGAAACCTAACATTTTTTTTTTTTTCAAGTTAATTTTATCATTATAAATATATGTTGATTTTACACAAAATTTATTTTAAATTACTATGAAAAATTTCCATTCATTTTGTATTAAAATATTAACATAGTATTAGTGTCAACATTTAACATATCATTATTATTTTAAATTAACACAAAGATTTTGTGTTTAATTTAACAAAAGATTGCGCAGAAAAATTTTTGAAAAATGAAAAATTGATAATTTTATTCTCCTCAAGAATTTGAAAAGTTCATTTTCTTCCGAAAATGGCTGCATTATTATTTTATGTACGCCATAACGATAATAATAATTCTTATGTAAATGCTTCCTTATCGTATTTATTTATTCAAATATACTCTAGTTTTTCTCAAAATTTAAGAAATTAATATTTATATTAGTTAAGGTTAATACAAGACGCAATCAGTTAAAGAACAAAAGACACCAGACATCGCGGTACAACGTTTGCCATCGGTCGACACGGAGAATTACAAGCATACGAAAAGGTAGAATGGATTCGAGAAGAAAAATTTACATCGGCAAAGAAAGCGAATAAAAGGGAATATTTTATTAAAGGCATAAAAATGATCGTGCTCAACAAACATTTTCTTATTCGAATAAGCTTTCCGGCCGTGTATGAAGTACAGATTACAAGTACTGTAATACTGCTATTGTTGTAACGAATAGTTTTATAAAGGACACAGAGTGGGGTCCTTTTATTCTTCCAATTTTGCTATGCAAAATTTTATCTCAGACATCTCTCGGTTTTTACGCTTTTCACAAGCTGCATGAAATTACAATTAAAATAATAATTAATGCTATGTTTGTAAGTTTCAAGTTTTTTCGCTTACCGGCGCAAAGAGAAATTAGCATTATGTGTTTCATCGAGAGGAATTAAAAATTAAAAATTTCCAGTATTACGTAATATATAATTAAAAATTATAATAAAAAGCGCAGCGAATAAAATCGCGTGAGGAGAATTCGTAAAGGGAAGGTTTAAAAAGTTCCGACAACACTTATCTCTCTTGAACAAGGACAAGCTTTGATCCGGGGATCCTATCTGTGATATCCTATCTTTCCTATCCCTCTCTTGTTGGTCGCGCGAATTCTCTCAGAGTCGACGAAAAATCCGGCAGCGTTATTACCATCCACGGGAACGCTCGGCATTTGCGACGTCATCCCCCCTCTCCCACCCCACCCCCACCCCTTCGCCACCCGATCGTCCCCCTTCCATCTCCCCACAGGGTCACGGGGATTCCCCTCTCGGGCAGGAAGGTGGTGGTCCTCGTTTCGCTCTTCGTTTTGCACGAAACGGCGCCACAGGTTGCCAGGAGAGGGTCCTCGCGCCTCCCCCCTCCCCCTCCCCCGCCCCTCCCCCCTTCCTCCCCGCCTCCCCCCACCCCGTGCCGCATTTTACAATCCGAAATACTTCTGACCAACATAAATTGCGGAAACGCGACCGACACTTTCGGCTATTGATATTTTCACTTTTAATATTTAATAAATAATACAGTCGCCCCTTCCGTGTACAGGGGAAGAGGAGGGGGTGGGGTGGGGTGGGGGAAAATAAAGGGACGAGTGGATGGAAAAGGAAGAGGGTTAATTGAAAGAAAGGAGAATTCGATACAAAAATATGTCAATACTTTTGACGAATTCTCTCGCAATTCTACCAAGGTTCTTCCGCGGAGTTTACTTTCCCCCTCCCCCCCCCCCTCCCACGAAAATTTTAGGCAAGTAAGCGAAATATTTCTAGATGGGATTGTGTGTGTTTTGTTCGACAGTTGTCACCGCGTATCGCGAAATTGTGGATACGACGACGGCGGCGGCGACGAACGGGCGCCGTTAATTATCTAGTCGCGCGAGATAACGCGAGACGGAAGGAAACGCTAATCGGCGCGCATCGCTCGTAAATTATTATTTAGGATCTCGCACGCCCCGTCACAATAATGACAACCCTTTCGCGCATTTAGCGATTGATATCGGGTCGAGTAAAAAATTCATCATGTCCGGAAGCAACGCGACCACTCGCCGAACGATGCGCGATAAAGCGCTGATTCTGGTTCTTTTTTTTTTTTTTTTTTTTTTTTAATCTAATTTATAGTAGGAAATCTTGAGGTGCGATTACAATAATATTTTTTCCATCGCATGATATAAACTGAATAAATATATTGATGAGATGTATAAATTAAATATTTAGAATAATATAGGACACATACACAGAGCTCGCTCTCTAGCTAATATAATTTGTAACGATAATATTTATAATTTATAATAATGAAACTCTTATAATTCATAATGATATCATTTATATATAATATCGTGAAAAATGTAAAAATATATTTTTGATTAATATTATTAATAACATTTTAATATACAATGAAAACATGAGATTGTAATTAAAAACTGTAATTATGATAAACTGTAATTTTAAACTTCTGTCAGCGCAGCGAAGAATCCAATTTATTTTTCGTAAGGGAACGTTAATAATTATATTTCGTAAAAGTGATAATAATTATTCTACATCATCACGCATACCCGTAATGTGTACTTTATTATTAAGGGGGCGTATATTCGCACGATCTGTCCTTGATAATATATATATTTATTTAATATGTAACAATTTGACGTGAGAGTTGGCGAAGGAAACATTATGGATTATTGTCGCGATGTAAATGTGAGAATAATTCTAATTGCTCGCATTAATGTTTTGTCGGAAATGCAATAAAGAATATGGAGGATCTAATTTGGCCCAACTATACTACGTAATAATTTTTCATTTAATAATTAATTAATTCATTATAATTAATAATTATATGATAATGATAATTATATCCCGGTCCGTCGTGCGTTCTCATAATTTCTACATTGTAACAAATTAAACACGCGATTTTTTTTAATAACCAATTAAAATTTAAACTTTGATTACCGTTGCTGTTGCTTTAAAAATACATAATAAAATTTTTACATATTTAATATCGACAATACATTATTCCATGCAATTTTATATGATGCAACAGTATACTCTTTCATCTTCACCCTTTTCCCCTCCATTAGTTGACCATTACTATTAATAACGTTATTGTTGTTGCGTTAATATATAATTTGCCGTCTCTCGATAATAATAATAGTGTTGCAAGCCGACACTAACATGCACATGTATTTAATACTTGCGATTCTATAGCTATGTGACTACCTGTGGCATCGAGAAAAATGCAACAAGATCGAAAAAAGTCGATGGGCGGGAGAAAAAAATCGAGAGGCAAGAAAAGAGAGGGAAAGGACAAAAATGCGAGAGACGTACATAAAGTATATACTTTTTACACGTTTGTAAGATAATTCGCGCGAATTTAAATATATATAACTTTAACATCTCTGATTCTTCTCGGATCTTTAAAAGATTTTTCGAAGCCTCTGTCACAATCTCTATAATTTATCATGCATACATATAAATTGTATATAAAAAAATTATAATTTATAATTATTATTCTCGTATATTATATATAAAAGTATAATGATTTACTTTAGAACGAAAGAGTCTTTTATCGATTTTATACATTCAAAATGATTTTTTTTTTTTTTTTTTTCCCTAATTAAATAAATATATTTTGTTAATTTTGATTTTTTTCACTGAGATAAATATATATCTCGTTTCCAAAAAGATTTGTTATATTGAACAAATTATTATTTCCATGTAATCGAAATTATAATTTTTAAAATCAATCATTAAAAATTTTAATATAGAAAAATATTTATATTTAAGGATAAAAAATTATATTTGTTAAAATAAAGAAGACTTAAAAAAATCGTTTGTCTCTCTTCGATTATATTAATATATTGCAAAATGAATGTAATAAACTCTGCAAGATCATTTTTTTTTTTTTTTTTTTTTTTTTTTTTTTCATTTAAACGAGCAATCGTTTTGACACAGAGCTAATATATTTGACCGTTTATATTAACGATACATATCCGATAGCATCGTACGGAGTATCGTAAACGCCGTCCCTAACTGCTAACGCTTCGGATGCGAACGCGACGCGCGCGCAAATAAAGCCGGATGCCCGAAAAGCGTCGTCGGTCGCCGCGTTGGATGATTCGCGTTAAGCGATAATGACGCTAGCCAATAACGGAACGCGCGCCAACAGACAACTCCGGCGCTATGCAAATGCGAAACAATCGGATTCGCGCTCACGAATTACAATCCCAGCGATGGCAACACCTCGGAGCAATATCTCTGCCTGCGATTTTCAAACAAGCCCTACACCTTTCCCCAAAGATAAAACTGTTGTCCGGACGATCTCGACGTCCGAGTATTTTTACATGAGTTGTTCTGGAATAGTTCCTTGTATAGAATTTTTTTTTTTTTTTTTTTTTTTTTTTTTCCAAAGGAGGGGAATTCTTACGCTGATCTGGTACTGATACTTTCTTGGCGGAAATTATTTTTTCCCATACTTTTTAAATTTTTAATACAATGTAACTTTTTAATATAATTTTATATTTTAAAAAATTAACAGAATTTGTTTTAAATATATTTCTATATTTTTTAATAGTATATATATATATATATATATATATATATATATATAATATAATATAATATAATTTTTAATTGAATTATTTTAACAAGCATTACACAATGAAATTCAATCGACAAATATGAAATGTTTATTTAAAATTATATCAATAAATAACATTTTGCCATTTATTTTTTCACGTATTTATATCTTAAGAGCTTTAGCTTTTATATCGACTTGTGATTGTTGAAAAAAATGAGGTATTTCAATTTCAAAAGCGTGATGCGAGGATGATCAGTGCCATCGCTAGTTTCCCTACGGCAAATAAATATTTCTCTCTCGTTCGTGTGTTTATACTCTCTTCCCTTTCTCTCTCTTTCCATCTGTCTCTCTCAGCAATGCGAGAGTGGTCGACATCAATTTATCGTAAATAAATAAATCTATTTATTCGGGCGCGAGAGGAAGGGTTCGTGCTCGCCGCCGCTTTGCACCCACTAGTGTGTTTACGCGTGCGCGCACGACTATATATATATATATCTATATACATGTGTGTGTGGTGTCAATGCGATAGTTTAAACATCAGATCGTTGAATAAAATATCAGCGGATTGTCGATGATGCCTCGCGCGTACCATCGAGAGGCATTCAGAATTGAAACGGACGATCATTTCTCAAGGATAAAAATTGAAATTCTTATGTATCCTATAATTTTGATATATATATATATATATATATATATATATATATATATATATATATATATATATATATTTGTATAGTAATGAGAGAGAGAGAGAGAAAGAGAATATATTTTTTAAATATCTCAAATATTATTTTACATTATTTTATTTTTGGAGCTCATCAATGATCATCATTCAAATTCATAAACGATTAAAAGTTAAATCTTTATTTTCAATCTTAATTTATAATTAGTTTTTAATGAAAATATTGAATTGTATTATTATTAAAATTGCATAACACATTATATAATATTCTAAATATTTTCTTTTCCCTCTCTCTCTCTCTCTCTCTCTCTCTCTCTTTCTCTTTAAAGAGAATTCAAAGTTTCAATATAATGCCATTTTATAATGACAAAAATTTTTCACATCAAGACAATGTGAATTATAGGACGTTTACTTTATCGAGGATTTCACGAGGTGCATTCTAGTTGCGGAATTCGGCCCCGTATATGGACGTGCGAAAACATGCGTGCATCCGCTTCGTTGCATCCACGCGCGCGTATCTTTCTCGCGACGCGTGTTTTTGCGAAAGAGAGAGAGAGAGAGAGAGAGAAAGAAACACTGGGCGTTTGTATGACAATTAACATGTGGCGGTCGGCCCACGAATTCAGTCTCCCTTCTCTCTTTCATTTTCGCGGCAATTTCGACGCACATTCGTGCATTCTCCCTCACTCTTACACATATATTTCGTTCTACATTTCGCATGATTACACATCAATAAGAGAGAATAAAGGGACACAATTCATTTCTCCCCTTGTCTTTAAGTCACGGACATGAGACACTTTTAATTCGGACGCACTATATTATTAATTTTATAAAGAATGATGAAAATATATGAATTCGTCGAAAGTATGAGCAATATGTGTTGTTATCTAGATCAAGTTATCTAGATAATCGTTTGGATGAAACAATTGCATTATTTCGTTTTTTAACTAGATAAATCATCTTGAAATAAATCATCTTTATCTTAAGATGAAATTTTATGTCTTATCTTATCTTTATCTAGATAATAATAGGATATATTATCTACAGCTTTATCTTAGATGGAAAAATGCGCCATCTATCTTAAATTATCTAAGATAACGATTGTATTCAGCGGAACTCAGTCCTTGCGTCATACTGCCTTGTGCGTGCGTGGCAGGGGGGGGGAGGGGAGGGGGTATTTTCTATTATTTTCACTGCCGAATGTGATTTTTTTTCAGTTTTGTGCAATTTCTCTATTAGTAATTTCATAGCGGAAGATGGAAATGTATTTAATAAAAAAGTCTATAGATAAATATATATTGTTATAGTTTTTTCTTAATTATTTTTTTAAAGCGATATTATCTTAATATTATCTAGATAAAAAGGTTTATAATTTTATCTATTATCTAGATAAATCATCTTGAAATAAATCATCTTTATCTTATGATAAAATTTTATGTCTTATCTTATCTTTATCTAGATGATTTCAATATTATCTATACAAAACGCTAAGTATGAGAATATATCGTATAGAATAAATATAAATATATTTTTAATCGCATTGCACATATATAAAGCAACTTTTTTGGAAATCGAAAGCTTTAAATTAATTAATATAAGCGAGTTCACACACAGTGGAACATATTTCGTGCCGGATAGCATCATATACATAAACATTTCATACTTGTATAATTTATTTATTTATTTATTATTTTTTTTTTTTTTCGACGTAGTCGATTATTATTTTCTGTACGAGGATAAAAGCATTGAATTAATTAGTATAATACAATGATAGCGAGAGATCGGCGGCGGGGAATTCCCGGCGGCGACGACGGGTGGCGGCGGATAATGTATCTCTGCGCGATTTATTACTTTATTCCCGTGCGCGGTCCATTATTACTTCCCTCCCTTTCTCCTGAACATGAAAGACATCGAATTAGTTAGTACAATGACATCGAGAGATCGCGTACCGGGAAAATATAATTATCGTGAAATCAAAGAAAACGCGCGATTTATCGGATTCGGTGAGGATTCGACTCGTGAAAAAAGGGATCAACCGAAAGTCTATATAATTCGGCAGCGACACACGGCTAAATGCTCTTCATCGGCGAAAACGAGGGAGGGGAAAAGAGAAGAGTGTGTAGAGAAACAGGAATTAAAAAAAGATAATTGAAAATGATATAATTAAGTCTTTATTTTTGGCGAAAGAGATCAATTGAGATTTCGCATCGTGAAATGCTTTCAATTAATCTTAGTCTCATTAATAATATGTTACTATTTTTATTTTCTATAGATATTTTTCTATTTCCTGAAAACTATTTTTCACACCATTTGTTTAATTGATTACAAGCGATTGTCTTCTTCTATCTCTTTGTCGCATTTTTTTACGAATGGAAATATATGTATTTAATAAATATACATATATAAATATCTCATCTCTCAAAAAAAATTTTGCATCTCGATAAATTTTTTAAAAATTTGACAGCGTAAAATTGGATTCGAAAAGACGTTATGTTTGCTCTGAGTGGTATATTTTTTTTTCCGAGATTTATGAGGGGAGAAATGAGAAATGGAAAAAAGGAGCGAATTGTCACAGTACATAATATGAATTAATTCCCAATTAATATTAATAATAATACCGTGTAAAAATGTTAATAAAATAAAAATAAGAATTTTTATTACACCTAATACACTCCGAGAACAACCGTTCCTTCGTCGAAAGTTCCATCCGAGCGGAAGAGGTTCGTTATCCGTACAGCAAAGTATGCAATTCCGAAAGTTCGGCGCCTATGGGGAGGCGGGCAGGGAGACAGAGTCGCGGCCACCCTCGGTCCCCTCCCTCCTCCCCTCCTCCTCCTCATCTTCCCCTCGTTCACTCTCCCTCTTTCTCCGCTCGACGTTAATTTAGACGAATTTCATTAGAACAAACGAACTTTCGCTAATCCGCGCTAATCTGATTAGAAATTCGCCGTGGCGTCGCATTCCGCGCCGCGGCCGACGACGTCGTTTGGCAGCATCGTCGTCGTCGTCGTCGTCGTCGTCGTCGTCGTCGTTGCCGTCGTCGTCGTCGGTAGCGACTCGTCCTCGTCCTATCGTGTTGACTGAAATTCCGTGCCTATATCCTCCTCACCCTTTCCCGTCTCGTCCACGCCCTATATCCTTTGCCCGGCAAATATTTGCAGGAATTAGCCCCCGGGTAACGACGACCATCCCCTCCCCGCTTGCCCCTCCTCCCTCACCGGTGATAAATCCTCATGGTGTACTTTCCTACGCCTCCGTTTCTTCCTCAACCAGCGACGGTCGCGATCATTAATCGCGTTTCGTTGTCGAATTGGCGCAGTCAAATTTCGTTATTCGAAATTGGACGCGACGTGTGTTTTTTCATTAATTTATTTCTTTTATTAATATTTATTTATTGTTATAAAATAAAACGCTTTTTGCATTCGATCGAAATGAGATTGTGTCATATTATATTCTCGAGGAAAACGTGAGGATATTGAATTTTTCCATGTGAGAAAATCGTTGATATATAAAAACATTTCTCGCATATATACACAACCCCCGTGACACCCGATGTATTTTATATTTCATTCATTTTATTCTATATATCGAAGCTCTTTCCAATTTAAACGAGCTTACTCGTGTCTCTACAATTTCGCAATTTTTCGCATTATTTCGCATTATTTATTTTCATTATTATCATAATGGCATATATTGATTCTACGTTTCTTTAATATGAAATGGCTGATTGCTGCAGTCGGAATGTCATTTCGTTCAAATTAGATAAATTGACTGTATCAATGTTTATTTACATATTTTCCAGGATGTGTGACGGAAAAGCGTGTGACGTTTGCCACTCGCGAAAGAAGCACGAGTGTAATAAAATATCGGTATCGGATGGATCGCAAATCGGGAATTGAGCGCGCGCCGAGCGATACACGGCGGTAATTATTTTTCGTCGGAAATAACGAAGTGATAATAAACACATTTAATACTAACATTAATAATGTCGTCCATAATATTTCTTTGTCCGCGCGGCATTCCACGTTCGAGCACCATCAAACACGAAATCAGGAGTTATGCGACCGAATGAAATATGCGTTTAATTCCGAATTATCGTTTGTGTTATCGGAGAGATACGTGTTATATTACATCATCAATATTGAAAAGAAAGCAAAAGCGTTCGATAATATAGAACTTGGTCTTCGAAATCGTAGTGCATACGATGTAATATTATAATGTAATAATGTAGTAATGTTCTCTATACGTCGACTTTTTAGCGATTATATACAAAGTTACATAGAAAATTATATACGAAATTAATTAACCGTCGCTGGGGGCGATGAGTGGCTTAGAGCGTTGAGTCGCGGGCTGACAAGTGCCACGTCCCAGGTTCGATTCCGCTCGGATCTCATCCCACCATATACCTCTTTATAGAAGAGAAGGAGGAATGATAGAGAAGGAAAGAAGGATAAAAAAAAGAGAAGAATAGGAAGGAGACAAAAAGAGGGCTAGGAATAAGGATGAAGGAGGAAAGGGAGCGTGAGGAGCAAAAGGGAAGAGCAAGAGAGAGGGAAAAGGAAAGCGGTGTAGTAAAGCGTTGTGTAAAGCGTTAAGGTTAGGTGTAGAAGCGTTAGTTGTAAGAGCGGAAATGTAAGAAAATGAAATATAGTTGGAAATTTGTGAAGTGTAAGAGTATAAAATTGCAACCCCATTGGGAGTCAATAAAGACATACATACATACATACATAATTAACCGTCGCATTTTTATCATGTTGCATGTTAAAAAAAAAATATGTAGCTATTCGTTGCAAATTTATATATATATATTTTTTTTTCAAAACAACCGTGTTTTTCTTACACCGATTGATTCCTCTCATTATCCTGTGCATAAAAGTATTGAGATAGGATAATCGAAAAATAAATATTTTACGAGATATTTTGTAGAGAGTTTATGTAAAATTATGTCACATTAAAGTATAAAATATCTCGTCAACTATTAAATTTTTCACTTTATTACCCTTATAACTATTTATGCCGGAATATTGCGAGGAATCGATTTATGTAAACAAATTATGGTAACTTTCATTTAAAAGAATTAAGGTGACCATGAAATAACCTTACGACGTTCATCCAAGATCAAAGCAATGGCACCATCTCACATGCTTCTCGAAGTCACAAAATTTTTGTACGACAAATTTTTTTGTGAAAGTCATTGGAAAAAAAGATACTTGGATGGGGCAATTAAAATGTATATGATTTTCGTGATTTCAACTGAAATGTACCGAAATGTGGAAAAAATTAAAGGTAACCGTGTAAAATTACAATAGGCGGATAATAAACCTTTCTTTTTTTTTTTGCACTCTTTCCGAAGTCTTCTCTTTCGAATCGAGTTTTCGCGCTTTTATCATCTCGCCTCGCACGTGAAACTTGGATGTAACGTGTAATTTTCCCATGTATACCGCGTATTTTACTTTGATACCTAGACGAAGCGAGGTGACACGATGTTGTTCGCGGGCTCTCGAATGGGAAGGAAGCGAATCTCTTTCCGAGTCCGAAGAGCGAACTTTTGTTCGGCGCGGCCGAAACTTTCCGGTAACTCGTCTCGCTAGAAAATAGCCCAAGTTTTCCTCGCGGCGCGACGATATCCCAAGAGCCTGAATACTTTATTCTGGATGCCAAGGTGTCGGGAGGTCATCGTCTGATGCCGCGGCCAGTTCCGAGAATCATCGAGCGAATTCGCGCTTACGATTCTCGCGAATGTTGCTATTAATTGCTGGATGTTTTGTCTGTACAATATTAGCAACAAGTTGTCAAAATTTAAAAAAAAACATACGATATTTCTTACTTTTATATTGTTTGAAAAATCAAATGGATAGATATAGATTAAAAAAAGAATTAAAGTATCACAAAAATAATATGGTTTTTAAGGTAAATGAAAATAGTTGTGATTAATATTTTTCCTTATTTATAACAAAAACTTTTGATCGTGAATATTCCTTGAAATCAACTGCAAGAGACAAGAAAAAAAATGAGTAATTTACAGGAAGATTTTGGATTATTTTAAGTATTTTTTGCTTACAATTTTTAGTAAATAACTTTTATAGTAGGTAAAGTAAGTGGGGATCTAAATCAAATTTTACACAAATATTTATTAGAGTTCTGTTAATAGGTTTGATGATTTTTATTTCACTGGCAATGTTTTTTCCTTGTCAAATTTAACAATTAACCTTTATATTATATACAAAATATATTTGCAAAATATATTTTGCGCCTTTACTTCTTCTTCTTCTACAATTTCTTAGCGACGATTATTCGTCCTTGTTACCATCAACTGGTAAAGAATCTAATATATGTAGGTTTCTTGAAAACTCGCTCTTACAGACTTCTGTGAAAATATGTAAGTTCCACGAAACTCTTGACAATTATAAATAAATTATTTAATATAAATCTGTGATTAATAGATTGATAGAAGAATAGATTTTCTACAAATTAAGCAATAATTATATAAATAAATTGAGGGATGAGAGTAAAGTTCTCAAGATGAAGTGTAGTTCATCTTCTGATGAAGAATCAAAACCCATACAGCACCGCAAGATTGCAATAACATTGCAGCAACATTTTTCTGCAAGATTGCAATATTGCAGAAACATTGCGAAATGTTGCTGCAACGTTGTTATGATATTGCAGCAACAGTAAAATGTCCGCCTACAGAAATATTGCAATATAATATTGCAACAACATAACAATATAATATATATACAATAATGCTTTATGTATATTTATCGACATAATATCCTTAACATATGAAAAAAATAATAAGAAATTAGTCCTATAAGAGTCAGGATCTAGCGTGTATATAGATTTTCTGTATTATAATAATAACGAAATTATAAAATGTAAATTTTTCAGTACACATTCGACTTACTTCAGTGACAGAGAATATCTAAGAGAAATAAGAAAAAAACTCAATTTGCAATTGTGTAAATTCACAATTTCTTTGTATCCGAAATATTCAGATATCCGGATGCAAAAAGATTGTGGTGAATTTACGCATACAACGAGTTTTTTCACATCTCTCTTGTCTTTATATAATCTTAAAATTTATTTATTAAAATCTGAAGTATCTTGCATATTAGAAAATTATTATCAAATTTTTGATTTTATATAAGAATGGAAACTATTAAAAGAATTCTTAGTCCAATGTCTGAGCCCCTGTATTGGGGTAATATCATACGACTTAAATTAACAAAAATAGTTATTATATATTTTTAATCTTACTAGCCGCTCTTCGTAAACTTTATATAATCATCATAACTAAAAATTAAATGCGGAATAGATAGCGCCGCATAATGGTAAACGAATGAACTAGCGATTATTGAATACTTTTTTTGTAATATTTTCAGAATGTTGCTGTAACATTGCTAAAGTTATATTGTACAATAATGTCTTTGCAATATTTCTGCAACATTAAACTGCAATATGCAATATTACAATGTTGCAGCAATGTTGTTGCAAGCTTCAGTGCTGTATGGGAAATGAGGAAATTATGAAAATAGAAAAAAAAACAGGACACGTTTACTCTTACAGCGATAAAATTTACTTGCAACATTAATAGTGGACGTATCAGTATTCGCTGTTCGCGCGTCGTTTTTGGAAACCCGTCGTTAGTCGAGTTCGTAGCTTCCGGAATTGCCGAGCCGTATCTCAATTGTGGAGAGGAACAAGCCGGGACACCGCGACGGTGGCGGCGGCGGCGGCGGTCGTGAAAAATTCAAGGCGGTCAGCCCGGTAATTTGAAAGCGGTTAATAGGGGGCGCATGCGACGCTGAAGAGAGGCAAGAAGGCGACAGAAGAAGAGCGCGAGAGAGAGAGAGAGAGAGATTCGCAAGCGGGATAAAATCGCGCACGGGCTCGCGGCGCGATATTTAATTCACGAATCTCTCCCCTCTCTCCTCCTGCCATGACCAGAGCGATCTCGAGTGTGTCTTCTCGTCGGCCGGCCGGCTGAAAGATGAAGGGGAAGATGACGAAGACGGGGATACGCGCTTCGCGTCAGGATCAGAGAAAGAGAGGGAGAGAGAGAGAGAGAGAGAGAGAAGGGACGGTGGAGATGAAGGGGAAATGAGAGAGAGAACGAGAGGCCTCATTTCCATTAGCGGCATACATCATACGGAAACTCAACGGACTATACGTGGGCGTGTGTTGCTGTCGCACGTCGAAACGAATTGAGATGCAGGTTGCTGTTGCTGTTGCCGCTGCTATTGAGAATGACACCGTCTCTCCGTCCACGACTCCGAGACGCCGCCGTTCCTTTCCCGCTCTCCTTTCCGTACAAGTGATGATTTCACGCCCGCTTTTTGAAGTTCTTAAGCGCGATGTCGAAAACAAGTATGATTAGAGATGAAAAAAAAAAAAAAACGAGTTTTTTTTTTTTTTTAATAGGGGAAGAAACAAAACTGGTATTTTTGAGTAAGAAACTTTCTTTCTTTTTTTTTGGTAATTTTGAAAGATAGTGCGAATTTTCCTTCGAACAAAAGATGCTATGGAAATTAAATTAAATTCGTTTACTGGCTCAATAATCAATTTCAATGGATGTGGTTGAACTAATTACTACTTTGCATTCGTTTAATCAGTTGAGTTCGAATATCTTGAAACAGATTAATTTAATAGATAAATTTATTTCAAAATTTCTAACGGTCACGAGATTAATAGACCGCGAGTGGGGTGTCGCACTGTGATGTTTCGTTGAACGATTTACATGAAACGGGACCACCTCATTATTTCCTCTCTAAAGCTGTGATGATACGAAGAATATGTTCATATAATTTGAATGATTTCGAAAACGCTTTTGTCCATCTTTGTCCCATTTACGTTATGATGTTAATTCATGGGATACACGAAGAAGGAAAGATAAAGAAGAACACATATTGTAATTTTTATTCGCATACGCTCCTATTATTATACTCGCCCGTATGCGCGTGTAATATGCAATTCCTTCATTACGAAAATCTTCAATCGAGCCGTCTCTCGTATATTCTCGTCGTCGGCGTTCGTCGAACGGGATTATCCGCGAGAAAAGCGGTCGAACTGGCATTGCATTCCGAGCGCAATAACGTAAGAACGACGGGACGGCCTGAAAAAAGGAGAGAAGGATGGGAAAAAATGCGGGGAAAAAGAAAAGGAGAGAGAGAGAAAGAGAGAGAGAGCGCACAGAGCTAGGAGTGGGCGACCGCGATATATACATATAGGGACGTTCGCAATTTTCTCGTCAATGCACACGTCAACCGGCATGTCGCGTATGCACTCCGCACGAGCTCGTGTTCCACGAGCTTGCACCGCAGAGGGCGGGGGCGCGGGAGGGATGGGGGCCGGGAGGGGGGATGGGGGTAGAGACGCGAGACAATGAAAAATGCACGCGCCGCGATATACTACTTGTGCGCGTCCAAGTTACAACTGCAGGGAGAGAGAGAGAGAGAGAGAGACTCGGTCTCTCTCTCTCTCTCTTTTTTTTTTTTTTTTTGCTGTCTCTTCCTCTTGGTCTCACTTATGCTGTCCTCCTCGTCCTCGTCCTCCTCCTCCACGGCTCGTCGGGAACAGCAAGCGGGCTGCTCAATAATTCTTTGTGCGGTTTAGCCGAGAGATGCGTGTGCGGCGCGTGTATTGACGCGGGGGCTATTTCGCGAAATTGCCAACGCTCCCGTGCCATCTCCCCCCTCGTGTCACGACGACGGTGACGTTATTTCGCCTGCACCACCGCCGCCTTTCGTCTCCGTCTCGTGGAGAACCCTTCCCTCCCTCCCTCCCTCCCTCCCTCCCATCCCTTTACTTCCGCGCGAATGAACCGTGATGATCGTTAAGAGGGGTGAAGAGGCAAAAATGTGCCTGAATTTTCTGAAAATTCAGGCACACTTTTGTCTGATTTTTCAGATCTGGCTGTCTGAAAGGAATCTCAGATAATCTGTCTTAATCATCTCAGAGTCATTTTTGTGAAAATTCAGAGGAGTATGTCCGAAAAATCGAAGCGTGCGTCTGAAAATTCGGACAAGTAATATAATTTGGAAAAAAGTTCTAGACGCTATGCTTGAAATTTCAGTCGATCTTTTTTATATTTAACATCGAAGAACTTCAATATTCTGCAAATACAATACGCGAATGATACGGAAGTATCTTCTTTACTTTTGAAAAGAGTGACGTTTGAAAACTATTGACGTTGCTTAAGTCGTTCATATCTACTCGAATATTCACACATGTGGGGTGGATTAATGAACTAATGAGTAATTTAAGTAATTCAAATAATTTAAATTTATCGATAAATTGAATTTTCTAATAGTATAATAATATTGAGAGAGAGTTCAGCGTCTAAATAAAGAATATACTTTAAATGATTGGATTGGATAGAGCGTAGAGCGAGAACACTTTCCATACGAGCGTCTGTCAAACTAAACAGAACTTCGTGGATCAACAAAATTTTTTCCAGCTCGTGAGAAGAAGAGAGAGAGAGAGAGAGAGAGTGAAAGAAATGGAGCGGAAGGATTTAAGCGGCGATCTGGATGCATCGAGCGACCCTTAAAAATTAATTTGAAAAGTCAGGCAAGAGAGAGAGAGAGAAAGAGAGTGCGGCCGGAAGTGTAGCGTACACGAGAAGTATAGCGGCGCGTGCTCCTGCTTTCCCCGATATTGCGAAAATCGCGAAATCCGAAAGCGGAGGTCCGGAGGAAGAGGGACGGGAACAAAGGGTGAGAGAGGGGGAGGGGGAGGGGGCGAAACTTTTCAAATGAGCCAACTTTGCGTGTGTCTTGCGCTTTCGGTGCCCGGCGTCTCGCGAAACCCTTTTCGAAAAGCCCCGCATATTAGCAAAGTTGTCGGCTGAGGTGAACAGCCCCGATTACCCGCGCGTTTCCGGTTTGTACGAATCTTCACTCGGCAAATTTTCGGCAAGTTGCGCGATGTTGAGCTGTGAAAAAAAAAAAGAAAAGATTTCGAGTCGCAGTCGCGCTATCTCGATTAAAAGCGCTATACTTTTTATCTTGCCTATATCCAATGAATTCACTTTCAACAGAGTTTTGTGTATGTTATCTGTAATGGGGAAACTAAAAATTGAAACATCAAACAAAATGTCCGCAGCTCCTTCGCCACACTGTCTGAATTCTCAGACCAGCATTCTGTCTGAATTTTCACAGACACGCTTTTCTGAACTTTCAGAAGAACTCCAACGATTAAGTCAGATTGTCTGAAATTCCTTTCAGAGACATCCTCCAGATCTGAAGATTCAGACAAAAATGTGTGTGAATTTTTAGCAAATTTTTTTACATCTTTAAAATTTTTTTATACATAATTCCATCTTATTATCCGACACACGAAAGTACAGTTAATCAAGCCGAACGCGATTCGATGATTAAAGTGTTTCTTAGAACGCGACGATTTAGATTTTAAGTAGGGATTTAAATATTCCTTGTTATACAACTTATAATTAAAAATTAAATACTAATTATATTTCGCGACGCCGAACGCGGTACTAGGCAAGGATTAAAATACTTCAACTCTTCCTTCCATACGGGCGATTTCCGATTTAAATAATTATCCCGCAGCGGAACTCGTTTTGCTTTCGGTTAGAAAAAGGGATTGTCCGGATAAGGGATTAAGTCGTTTTCCCAACCGGTCGTTAAATCGCCGCTAATCGCCGCTTTAGCACGCTGACGTCTGACCGATCGAACTTTTCTGTTTCAGGCCAAGTTGTTGGAGTCGTCCCACGCTTGGCTCGGCGCCTCCACCTCCAGTATAGCAGGTGAGTCTTGTGTTTTCCTTTTTCTCCTCTTAGTCTCGTTTCGATACGTTTCAGGAGATAATCGTCCCTCTCGACACGGCCGGACGTAAACGTGGAAACCTCCACGTTAGACAACGCACATACACATGCGTGCAACGTCTGCTCGCCTATTTCAAATTTCAATGCGCAGGGTGTCCCCGAGCTAATGGCACTTTGTTTAATAAAAGAAAATATATATACGTATATGTGTACATGTCAAATCATAAAGAGAAGAAAAGATTTAAAGAGAATTCTATAAAATTAGTTGAAGAAAATGTGTAATATGCGGTGTTTGCTGTTATCTAGATGAAATTATCTAGATAATCATTTAGATGAAACGATTGAATTATCTCATCTTTATCTAGATAATAAATAGGATGTAATTATCTACATCTTTATCTTAGATCTTAGATGGAGAAATGCATCATCTTCCTTAAATTATCTAAGATAATGGCCTGCGTTCAGCAGAACTCTGCCCTTAGTAAGTTCTTTATGATTCTTTAATATGTTTGGTTCTTACATTTAGATCCAACGGAGACTCGAAGGTAAGATCCAATCATATTAAGGAATCACTAAGCATTGTATTCACAATCACACTGTGAAATTATAAAGAATAGATTTAAAGTATGTTGTGTCATACTGCCTTGTATACATAGTATTTTTTTATTTTCATTGCCGAGTGTGATTCTTTCAATGAAAAGTGATATATAGGTAATATATTATTTTACTCGTTACAATTTTTTCCTGAATTATTAAACCGATGTTATCTTTTAATATCATTTAGATAAAAAGTTTTATAATTTCATCTATTATCTAGATAAACTTGAAATAAATTATCTTTATCTTATCTAAGATAAAATTTTGTTTTATCTTATCTTTATTTAGATCTTATCTTTATCTTATCTTTATCTAGATCTTATCTTTATCTTATCTTTATCTAGATCTTATCTTTATCTTATCTTTATCTAGATGATTTCAATATTATCTACGCAAAACACTAATAGTATCTGATATATATTTATATAAATGTCAGTTTAGAGATTTAAGAAGAAAAGTCGAGTATTTTAAGCAAATTAGAAAGACCCTTATTTAAGATGTATACGCAATATACATATATAGTGTTTAATCATTTCTGATATTTTCAGCATATATTTTTTTCAAATTTAACTTTATAAAGTTACTCTTACACGATGTTTATCGACAGAGGGAAAGTACAATCGGTCGAGGACATCCTGTATAGCCTGTTTCGTGACATATTTAAAAATTACATTTCTCTCCTATAATATCTGTCGCATCATGCCGCCGTTATATCTGTCGGCGCAAAGCTCAACGATCAGTTTCCGCAATAAAGTAGCGACGGAAGGACCGATCGTCCTCTCCGAGTTTCGAGAGGGAAGTGATTCTCTTCCCTCAAACATCCCTCGAGGGCCTCCGTCGTCAGCCACCAAGTTCACGGTCACGTTCGGCCCCCGTCGTTGAATCCCGACTTGGGGAGAACGTGACGGGGAGTTTCTCGTTCTAGAAACGCGGACTCCGTTGATTTTTCTAGTCCTTTGGAGGTAAAACATCCGCTGTTCGGAGATGGATATCTCATGGCCGCTTAGTGTTACACGGGACGATAAGGTTCCGGAACATGGCTGTCGTCGTGAACGACGTCGTCGACGATAACACGGGAGGTGGCAATACGGATCGAGCACGGGGAGAGGTCGAGATGTGAGAGTCGAAGATGGTGGTCGAACAGCAATAAACGATATGGGGGGAGCGAGCGAGAGCGTGGACCGCGTCATTACCCCGACAATAATAAAGGGCAGGAATGCGTTTTGCTTTAATATAGAAAGCAATTTAGATAAGACGGTCGAGCGGCCGACGCCGGTTAATAGCGGCGATAACACGCCCGCGATTTGCAATGCCCAGTGCGAGACTCCGCTGTGTAACTCTTACGACTCCAGGCTCCGCACCCTGCATGTAATTCTCTATTTCACGAAAGGTCTCCGTGCACACGGCGCTTGAGAAAAGATCCTTCGATACTTTACTAGCGCATCATATTAATTTGTGATTTACAAGTGTGACAAATATTGTCTCGAATTTAAAAATAACGATAATAAACATTTCTACTAAAAATAAAATTTTTTTTTTCATCAAATAAATATATTTTGCCAGGTTTTTTTTTTTTTTTTTTTTTTTTTTTTTTTTTTTTTTTTTTACTTAAATAAATATATACCTTGTTTCCAAAAATATTAAATAAATTATTTGCATGTAATACAAATTATAAATTTTTTAAATCGATTATTTAAAATTTTGATACAAAAAAATATTTATTTGAAGATAAAAAATTATTTATTAAAATTAAAGAAACCTGTGTTTTTGAAACAAGTTGCCAAAAATTAAAATAATAATAAGAATAAAAAAACCGAATTTTTTTTTCATTTGCAAATAAAAGCATATTTTGCTTTTATTTTATATTTTACTTATTCGAATATATATTTGCTGCTTGATTGAAATAATTAATTCCTTTGCGAGTATCCCAAAAAAAATTTTTTTTAATAAAAAAAAATTTTTTTGTATTTATTATAATACATTTCTACGCTTTTCTAAATAGGCGTCTATATACATTTGAAAAACATGGAAAAATGTTTAGAATTTAAATATTATTGCAAACTCTATACATTTTGAACGAGATCTCGATCGTGAATATTTACACAAATTGAAGATAAAAATATAATTTACACATAAATACACATTATCAAATTTCGTGAAAATTAATTTCGAAAGTAGGCAAAAATGTGTCCTTTTTTTATATTTTGTTAATATTAATCCTTTTTTTTCCCCTTAAATAAATATATACTTTGTTTCCAAGAATGTTTTGTTATATCTAATAAATTATTATTTGTATGTAATGAAAATTATAATTTTTATTCTCGACGAGCGTATCTCGTAACGTGACAGAATTTACATTGTTACCAAAGCGTTTTTTTACTACGATGCGAAGGTGCGTCAGGCAATTTTCTCAGCCGTATTCCCCATATTCGAGTTCGATCCCTGATTCGCCGCTCGACCGGGAGCATAAACGCGCGTAAAGGCGTCTCTAATTGATTGATCCCCCCCGGTGTGCCATTGCGTGCGTGCGTGCGTGCGCGCGCGTGCATATATGTGCGTTCACGCGTATGCTAAATGCGTGCGTGGGCGCGTATTCCCTCCTCCCGACTCGCTTAAATCATTTTCTTCGATTACTCCTTAACTTCCCATGAGACGCGGCCGTTGCCGGCTGTTTGCTTCTCTTAACGATCGCGCTTATTTAACCCGGCGCTTTTCTCGTCCGCGTGAGCGTTTCTCGAAACGTGTAACGTACATCGAATCGCTAATCTTACTCTCCACGCTTGCCTAAAAAATTAGTGTTTCAGAATCTTAAGAAAGAAATTAAGAAAATATGCACCGAATAAAAATCCAAATAAGATTGTTTGGATAAAAAAATTATTATTTATTTAAATACTTGCAAATTAATTATTTCAATCAAGCAGAAAATATATTTGAATTAGTAAAATATAAAATAAAAGTAAAATATGCTTTTATTTTTGCAAATAAAGAAAGAATTAATTTTTTTTATCCTTATTATAATACTAAAGTATTATCTTTGAGAAAATATTTTTTTTATTTTTGGCTTGTTTGAAAAACACAGGTTTTCTTTATTTTAATAAATAATTGTTTATCTTCAGATAAATATTTTTTTATATTAAAATTTTTAAATATTGATTGTAACAATTATAATTTTTATCACAAATAATAATTTAATACAACAAAACATTCTTGGAAATAAATATTAACATATTTATTTAAGTAAAAAAAAAAATCAATATTAACAGAAAGTATTTATTTGATTGAAGAAAATTTGGTAATTATTTACATTAACGGACATCTCGCCGATGACCTTGACCTTGACATATGTGGTCAAGGACATAATCCTGAGTAACTTTTTCTTATAACTTAATCGGCGGTCATTGTTTATTAAAAAGTTATTAACAAATAAAGTTTGGAGAAATAAAACGTAATTTTTACATGAGTTTGTAATTTCCACGCAAGAAGTGAGATCCATCCGCATCAAGATATTGTATAACTCGAATCAAATTTTCGAAAATAAGTTTGGGTTAGGTTATATCTTCCGAAAGTGGAGCCCCCTCGTAGGGAGGAGGGGGAGGGGGGCGGAACCCACTGCGTTCGCGCATACACTTTCCCATTCACGCAACAATCGTGAGGTGAATCTCGCTTCGCGTTGTAAAGTATATGCGTGGACACAGTGGATTCCGCCCCCCCCCTACGGGGGGTTCCACGTACGAAAAATATAACTTAACCCAAACCTATTTCTGATTTAAAACTAAAATTTGATGTGGGTTACGTTGTATAACTCAAATCAAATTTTCGAAAATAAGTTTGGGTTAGGTTATATCTTCCGAAAGTGGTGCCCCCTCGTAGGAGGGAGGGGGAGGGGGGCGGAACCCACTGCGTTCGCGCATACATTTTCCCATTCACGCAACAATCGTGAGGTGAATCTCGCTTCGAGTTGTAAAGTATATGCGTGGACACAGTGGGTTCCGCCCCCCCCCCCTCCCTACGGGGGAGCTTCACGTACGAAAGATATAACTTAACCCAAACCTATTTCTGAATTAAAACTAAAATTTAGCGTGGGTTACGTTGTATAACTCAAACTAAATTTTCAGAAATAGGTTTGGGTTAGGTTATATCTTCCGAAAGTGGAGCCCCCCCCCCCGTAGGGAGGAGGAGGGGGCGGAATTCACTGCGTTACACTGCATACACTTTCCTATCTACGCAACAATTCTGGGCTGAACGTCGCTTCGCATTGTAAAGTATATGCATGGACATAGTGAGTACCGCCTCCTCCCCCTCCCTCCTACGGAGGGGAGGGGGGTGCTTTGCTTTTGGAGAATATAACCTAACCCAAACCTATTTCTGATACAAAATTAAAATTTCATTCGAGTTATGTTATATAAAACAAATTTTACACAAAGCAAATTTTCGTTTCGAATTTAATTTCAACTTTAAATATCTCAAAAACTATAAGAGACCGCCGATTAAGTTATAAGGAAAAGTTACTCAGGATCATGTCCTTGACAACATATGTCATGCTCAAGGTCATTGCGCGAGGTGTCCGTTAATGTAAATAATTACTGAAAACTTTATTTTTAATATATTCGATATATCATTCTCGTTAACTTGAAACAATCTCAGAGAATCGAATCTTTTTATTACGAAAAAAGTGCATCCCTCTACGTCTGGCGACGTATCCTATATACATACATAAATATTTTAGTTTTAGGGGAAACGACATTTTTTTATCTCTCGATTTATTGAAAACTTTGCTCTTTCGACGGGAACAAAATGGTTAATTTGTCGGTATAAATACGATCGAAAATTTCTCTCGACGGAGCGAATCGATATATAATTAATTAAACCTGTGCCTTTTGAGATTGCGTAAATGCGATTGTTCGCTTGACGCGATAATTTGTCAATCCGGGAGAAAATGCTACGTGTACGAGTTGCATGTGCACGCGCGACAAAACGCCATAGTATGATAATATTATTCGAGTCGAGCGATTATTCCAGTCCGGATTTAGCTATGAGACCATTACACGCGATACATATAGCATCTTTTTTTTCTTTTTTCTTTTTTTTTAGTTCGCTGGCGATCATTTCCGACGGTCGCGGGACAATCGATCCGCGCGCGGAACGAGATTATTCATATTTCAATGCAATCGGATTGTTATGCAAACAGAAGGCTATTTCCAATTTTTCGGACCCTCCGATTTCTTTCGCAATAAAGTGCGGACGACCGCTTGTCATTCGGATTATCCCAGAATTGCCGGAGAGAATCATCCGACACATAAAATTAATATATAAATGTGCAAGAGTTTTTTTTTCCCCCCTCGTTGACAATAGGAGTACCGGACAGCGAACAGGAGGAATAAAATTCAATTTGTTGCGATAAGATCGATTTCGCTGATTTTCTCGTCCTTTCAATTTCCAAGTTAATTTCTTCTTACATAATTGCGGGCAATTCGCGAAGCAGAGATGGACGACGGCGCCGCCGCCGCCGCCGCTGCTGCTGCGACAACGCATAAATCGCACGGCCAACATGAGTGACGTTAACTGCTGCTAACACACGTGGGTGTGACACGCTCTGTGGACCACACAGTGCCACGCGTTCTCGCTTTTTCCCTCCTCCCTACCTTCATCTTCTCTCGCCCTTTCGCTTCGAATTACGCAGCGAGTCGCGCAGGAACGGGAGCTAAAGGGATAATTACAGTATAATTATATAGCAGGTCGGATATATATAATTACGGTTAATATTGATGATATAAAATGATAATTAAATTCGAAATCAATGTTGTTCTTTTTAATTTTTAATTTTGAAACTGGGTTTATTAAGTCAGTTCCTGCGGATTTGTAGATTTATATAGAAAAGAATCTCTTCGAGTTCCCGCAATGCTCGTTTTATTCAGCTACCTACTCGTTTTATCGTAAATTATCTTGATTATTTATTCAAAACTATAATATATCTGAAAGGTTTCGCAATTCGTACATCTCATTTTATATATTTTTAGTTGAGGGAGCTTGCCACCTCCCAGGTTTCGTGCTCCTTCTCATCAATATATTGTGTTATCTCGATTTATATATAAAGCAGTAATATTATTTTCCTAATATTCTCTCTAATTAATAATTACTTGCATTCTCCATGATACCAATATTTCGCTCGATTCCTCCTTCGATATTGTCTTCTTCAAACTTTTAATTCGTCATAGAGAAACTCCTCTCCAATCTTTATTTTCTTATTTATGACTTCAATTATTTTCTTTCATCAATTTTATGATCCACTTTGAAAAATTCTCAGATCCCTTCAATCGCGCCTTCATAAATATCTTAATGATATTTTGCAAATCCCAATCACGTGAAACTCCACTTGCTTTTTGCCGAGTGCTCGCGCCAGGGACACCCGAACGGAGAACAGACGGAGCGAGAGTGGGAGAGAGAAAAAAATACCTTGTTAAGGTTATATCGCAATGCGCGATTTTCGCGCCGTTCATCCTCTCTAGATGCCGGCCTTTGTCCGCGGTTTTCGACGCGTTTCGCGTCGAAAATAGAAAGTCGAGACGAGACGGGAAAAGAAATGGCTGACTATTTTCTAGCTGACTATACGACCCTGCTGAAGCTGAAGGCGCCCACGTGGACGCGACACGATCTCCAGGAGGCGATCGAGGCGGTAGTGACCCAGAAGATGCGCTTTACCCAGGCGTCGACCAAGTACGGCATCCCGAAGGGCACCCTTTACGACAACATCCTCGGCAAGTCCAAGAGGATGATGATACTCGAGGAGGCCGGCCTCGATCCGGCCGAGGAAACGGCCGTGCTCGAGTTCTGCTGCGACATTAGCGTCAGTCCGTACAATCGTCGAACGAAAAAGTCCCTGAACGCGATATTGAACTTCGTCGAGCAGCTTAGGCAGAAGCGCGATCCCGCTTTCGTGTTCACCGGGTTATCGGGCTTCCGTTGGTGGTGGGCCTTTTGCAAGAAGCACTCGATAGTCTCGCTCTATTTCAACGACGAGAACGAGAACGGGGCCGACTCCTCCTAACGTCGCCGGTTCCGCCGGTCTATGACACGTGTATTCTCTTAACGAGCAAAATTTTATATTAGTTTAAAAAAGAGAATTTACTTCTCTCTCTCAATTCTTTACCTCCATTCGATACGATACTTTATAATGCTCTCGATTGATGTAATCTTTACGTAATCCGAACTGGGATCTCTCTATGTCTCTCTCGATTGTCGCGACTATAAAAATCGTCGGCCGAGAATGCGAGAGATGGGGGGGGAGGGGATGGGGCAGGGGGAGGGGATGGGGCAGGGGGAAGGGGATCGCTTTGCCTCGCGGACGCGAGAGGAAAAATGCGGAAAATTTAATGCCCCGGCGACAACGAGTTCATTTGGCCGACGTTAAGGCAAAGGGAATATAATAAGCCGGACTTCCCCGGCGACGCGTCGCGGCGGCGCGACTCGCTATGCCACTATTATTCATTTTCACAAAGGAGACGCACACTCGCATTCTCGGATTGCAAGAATAAGCGGACGTTAAAGGCGACCGGCGCGTTCTATAGGAGAGGCTCCGATATCGATCATCCCGAAATTAAGCACGAAAGAGAGAGAGCGCCTTTGAGAGCCATAAATGATTTCGGTTTCAATGTTTGAGAAAAATTATAATTTTATAATTGGAGTTATAAAATTAAACGAGAGACGAATAATCACGTTCACATATCTCTCACACACACACACACACACACACACACACACACACACACACACACACACACACACACACAGAGCAAAAGCCCGTTCATGAGCAAAACTGTCTTTCAAAACCAGAAGTGTCAGAGATTGAACGGAATAATAATGTAATATCGCTGAGATTTCCTCTTATTCGGGAAAATTATCGAAATGGATTATTCAACGATTTTTGGGAGGATTCGCGGGGGCTCTTTCTAAATCCATCGAGACTTAAAGAGACGTGTAATAATACTTATCGCGAGAGAGCAGCGCAGTGAAAATATTTCCGCAAACGTCGCTCTCGTTCTTCTTTTCTCAGTCGGTTTTCTTTTCCATTTTTCTCGTCGTCGTTTTTTTTTTTTTTTTTTTTTTTCCCTTTTTATCCACTTGTATGATTCCTCTGGAGCATGCGCGCGAAAGCGACAAACCGATGCGCAATCCGTAGACTTCAACGCGGAAAATCGCTGCACAAGCAGGATCGCGGGAAGAATTCGCCTGGTAATTGAAAATCGAACGCCGCGTTTGCGTGCCACGTGCGCGGGCAATCGCGCGAAATAATAACGCGATTAAAATCGGGGGACTTTAATGGGCAAAAAATGTCTACGTTCGATTAAATTTAATATCCATCAGAAACGATTGCATCAACGGCGATTAGCGCGGTTATTCCCTTGTGACAATGTTTCTCGGATCTTTTTTCTTCTTCTCCCTCCTCCCTCCTCCCCCTCATCTCTCTCGGTGTCCGACGCTTCTGAAGTAATAGAATTTTTCATTTAATACACATTGATACAATAAGAGAACTAATTCGTTTATTCGTTAATAACTCCATATATTCGCTGAAAAAGCGTGCAGGAAATATTTTCAATTAAAAAGTAAACCGGGTTATAGAGAGAACGGTATATTAAATATTAAGTCTTTATGAATCGTTGAAATATATTTTTGGAGGCACCTTAATTTGTAATATATTTTCGAAATAATACATTGATACAAATAACATTATTTCAAAAATAATATACGTTAACGTTGTACCTCCAAATCGTGCGTTTACATAAATTTCAATAATCCATAAAAACAATACTGCGGTGTATTATTACATATATTTACACACACACACACACACACACACACACACAGTGCATTATTCTTTTCATTAATTAAAAAAAATTAATAAGAAATTAATATTAACATAAAAAAAAAACACTGTCGCAAAATCTCTTCAAACATGTCGTTAATTTCGGGAGCTCTATTGCATTCTTGCAAATCATGCTCGTGAACGATATCTAATGTATGATTATAGTGCCTTTCATTCATCTGCGTCTTCCACATTAATTGTTAATCGACGAATTCAAGGGCGAATAATATACAATCCGTATTCGTATTTTAGCTCATTTTGTATATACATCTGACCATTATGTATCTCGAATCGATGGGACCAAATCATCGCTGAAATCGTTGTTGATGTTCACGTATAATAAGACGTATAGTTAGATATTTTTCTACTACGAGTTTTATTATTATTAGCTAAGCACATGTTTAAGTTATTAACGTTGCCATGTTGTTGCGAGCGTTGCAGATTTTTGCTGCCGATAATAATTGTGCGAGATAATTGTCTCTTAGTATATATGAAGGAAAGAACCTTCTGTACACGAAAGCGTGCGTATTTTCGTTAACATTCCACATCTGATTATCGAATAATCGCATGTATGAAACAAGCACATATCCTTTTCTTGTTAAAGCAACGCACATAGTTGAATATTAGCAAAATGATTTATATGAATATGAGAGAGAGAGAGAGAGAGAGAGAGAGCAAACGGATGAAGAAAGTATGCCACGTATTTAAAAGTGATTTAACAGCGCGATAACATTTAATCGGGTTGAACGATATTATCGAGCTCATTATTTCAAGTTTATAAATAACCATTGCCGGTTGTATTATTTAATAGCGATATAAATAATACAGATATGTGCGCGAAGAAAATTGTTTGGACAAGCTTAATGAGAAAGTAGAGCAAAGCAACGGGGGGATCTATATAAAAGAGCCGCATCCATCGGTTCGATCATTCGCACGCGACTTGGATCTTGATAACGGCATTCGGCCGGGTTCTCATATTTATTCATAAAAATTATTTACAGCGAGACTTTGCATGTTTTATAAACACGAGTAATCTGCTCGCAATTAAACTCAAATTGCCCCAACTGCAAACTGCAATTTACATCTAGATACAATAATATATTAAAGTTATCCCCACACATATATATTATATATATATATATATATATATTTATTTATTTATATATATATATATATACCATATATAGTAGCAAAGCAAAATGTGCGCAGCTCCAAGTACTTTACGCTAAAACGAGTCATACCTTCCTCGTGCGTTTAGCTCTCTCCGTTTGCGAAAAAATTTCGTTCCGCGAACGCGGATAAAGGCAATGCTTACAAGTGGCGACGATGAATGATATTGGATCATCTCCGTGTGTGTTTTGCCCGGCATGCAGGAGCGCGTGATACTCCTATCGGTGTATTTCGCGTGAAGAGGAAAAGAAAACCGGGATCATCAATTACGGAGAACACAGACGGGGACGGCTTTAATAGGGGTACGCTTTTAGACGATCGACTCTTTTTTGCGACAATTATCGAGTGCGACGTGGCGCTCCGCCGGGTATATCGCTGCCAATAAGCGATACTAATATACCGCAATTATGGATCAACACACGCGGCAATTAATGCCGGAGACTCGATCGCCCAGCGGAAAAACATAATGCCGTTAATTTCCCTCCCCTCCGCCCCCTTACCTCTCCCTCCTCCCCTTCCTCGGACGCTTGATAAGGACGGCTGGTGAGTCAAATTTCGAGACAAGAGACACCGGTGGGACGTTCGATCAGCGCGAAATACATTCCAGTATTGTATATCATTAATTTAACGTAAATAAAAAAAAAAAAAAACGAAACAAAAGAAGAACGTCTCGATCATCGCCGGCTAAAATCATTCCACGGCCCGTCAAAAGGTACCTTCCCGCGCGCGCGGATTATTACGTTTTATCGTTCGCGAACTCCTTCGGGCCCCTCCACCCCCCCTCTCCGTCCCCTCCCCCGGTCCCCGTTCCCCCTCCCCTTCCTCGACGAGCTCGAAACGACGACGCCCGCCTTCCTTCCTCCCTCTCTCTTTGGCGACGACGTCGCCGCACTTCTCGCGTCACGTTATCGTCGATCGTTGTCCCCCCCGGGGGGGGAGAGTGGGGGGATCCGGGACTCGCAGCTCGCGTATTTACGAGCGGCGCGTTAATTGAATCCCGGCGAGAACGATGTAATATTATACCGCTGTTATCGCGCGTCCGCTAAAAGTGCCCGACACGTCGAGGTGTGCGCCTGAGAACGCAAGAGAGAGAGAAAGAGAGGGGGGGGGGAGGAGAGTGCGAGGAGAGAGAATTAAGTGTGAATGAGCGGTATTAAAATAGGCGAATATATACACAACATTCCCCAATAAAGTATCGAAAGTAAGGATACGGTATGTTGCGGATAACGGCCGTAAAACGGCCGCGTTTAAGACCGGTGCTACCGCACGCGGAGGATGGTTGGTCAGATCGTGGCCGTCGTCCGAACAAAGTGTAATCCAACGGAATTCTCGCGAGTAAGCGGGAGGACGATTCTCGGGTCCGTTGATAAAGCTAGATTAGATGGCGAGCTGAATGTAAAACGTCGCGAGGGGGATAAACATATATAGCCGCTACTACGTATTCTATGCGAATATACGCGATAATCCGCGTCGCACTTTCGCTGGTTGCTCGAAAGCGATCGAGAAAAAATGTGTTGTACTTAGTGCCTTTTTTTTTTAGATAAATAAAATAAGTAAAATTAGGGGGTCGCATGTGCGTATGTGCGCGCGCGCGCACGATGGCGGAATTTCCGAAATCCGTTCTTCCGAATTCCGCCAAAAACCCATACTGCACAGAACATTGCAGCAATATTGCAGCAACATTGCAATATTGCCGCAATGTTGCTACAATGTTGCAATGTTGTTGCAATGTTGCTGCAATGTTCTGTGCTGTATGGGAAAAGATTGTACTCTCATCTTAAGAATATTTCACTTATCTTTATGTAATACCTTCTTCGAAAATAATAGCCAAAAGAATTTTCTTCCAATTTAAGAGAGAAATTTTCTAAAGACTATCGGATATTCTTAACACGAGAATATGTATTAAATAGAACGTTTTTTTTTTCCTTACCATTATATTATTTAAGATTTGGGAAACATAATAACAAAAAAAAAAAAAAGCGGTTTTACAAATGGACATTTGCTATTTATACGTTGTCGCAAATTGAGAATGCGCCCTTAATTTAAGAAGATATTTCAAAAAACATCACGTATAAAGAAGGAAATATTCTTATTCGCGAAAAATATGTATTAAGAGGACTTAAAAAATATACATTTCGAGAATACAATTTTTTCGGTATTTATGAATTTTCGTTGTCGAATACAATCGTGTGATAAGGATAGAGCTAAACGCGCGGATCTAAGAATAGACGGAATAGACGGAGGAGCGCGCGTTTCCCAATGAATTGTATTAATCGTCAAATTGGTCAGGAGGCTCTTAATTAGAGTCAATAACTTAACTATTAAATAATCGTTGCGAATTGAGGCCGGCCATACATGCCATACGCGAGCGGGCAGCGGAAGTTACTGTATAAATGTCGCCGCCCCGGACATTTCTTTCGCTTCGTATAACCTCCTTATTAAGGCTCTCCGCTTTTACGTCACAAATATTTATCCGAGTCGATCGAAAGATCTTTGTCGATAAATCTTTCCCACGCGCAACGTTGCGAGAAAATACTCTATTACATCAAGAAGACTCTTATAATGCGTGGGAATGCCGTATGTGATAAATTAATAATGTGTGTAAAGTGACGGTATACCCCTTATCGCAAAATCTCTGATTCAGCATGCCGATATGAAAATGAAGCAATTATAGATTGCACATAGGACTCTACGGTCATTTAAGTCTCGAGCATTTTCGCATTATATGTGTTTTTATTGTAATATTAGAGATGAAATATTTTCAGCGCGTTATAAAGCGCGAATTTATTCGATTTGATTTCTTTTTTTTTTTCTTTGCTGTCGTTGTGTAATAAAGGAAAGTTAGTTTAAACACAATATTACACAAATTTTCTAATTAACTGAGGATAATTATACACACACATACGCGCGCGCGCGCGCGCGCGTGTGTGTGTATGGAAGACACGTGTCTTAAAATTAATTGCAAGTCACATTTACATAAACTGTATTTTACGACGTTACTTTCTGACTTTCTGGTTTAAAACGCGTCTTAAGGTACATATATACACAAACCATCATGTGCATTACTCGAGAGTCTCCGCGACGCAATAATTACTTGTTCGTGTTAAGTAGCGTTAAGTACCATTTAACGTAACGCGCGCGTTTAATACTCACCGCGCGACGCGATTGTCTCTCGTTAAGCGACGACCTTACAACGCTCTGTTAACGATTGTACGACAACGGCAATACAATCGATATTTGCGTTTCAACCTAGAAAGGTAGTAATTCCTTCGACTTACCTCGCCGCAACCTGCTCGCACACCTGTAACACACACACACACACACACACACACACACACACACACGCACACCTGTCTTCCTTAAGCGCCGTTTTCAGGTGACTCCGCCCACGCTCGAGGTATAAACGTTAGATGCACCTGCGTGCATCGAGACCGACGCTTATCGATTCGACGTTAAGATTGCACATTTGCGGAATCGCAAACGGCGGCGATTCGCCCCCTCGTTTCGATCACGATCGAATGAGGACGGACGCGTTTCGAGAGTCTGCGCGATAGACGATCGATTAATAAAAGAATCATGCAATAACGAGGATATTTATTCCACCCTGAACCCACCCTGCCCGTATCCCTCTGAACTGGTCGATCGGCCCCAACTAATAGCTGCTTTTCTGTGTTTTCTCTTTTCCACGGGGGGCGTTAACTAGCAGACAGCTACCAGTACCAGCTCCAATCCATGTGGCAAAAGTGCTGGAACACCAACCAGAGCCTGGTGCACAATCTGCGCTTCCGGGAACGCGGACCCCTCAAGTCCTGGCGGCCGGAGACCATGGCGGAAGCGATCTTCAGCGTCCTCAAGGAAGGGCTTTCCCTCAGCCAAGCGGCAAGGTACGTTCATAAAGAGTCACATGTATTCCGCGCGATATGTTAGGGTTGCGCAAGAATCAAGACAAGATAATATCCCTAAAAATATTGTCCGAAACAATTTTTATCTAATACTGAACAATTGTTTAAAGTAATATTTAACATATATAATCTTTTTATATAGAGTGCCTATCCAAAGATTGTAAAAACATTTCCTGAGGATTTTCTGATTTTTCAAGAAATTTGTTTAAAATTTTTCAGGTAAAATTAGAGAATTTTTTTAGATGGAACTTTTTAAAATAAATTTTTTTTTTCTGTGCGTTTTCTAATCTTTTTCACTCATACGAAGGACAAATAAACCATTTAAATTTTAAATATTAAATTTAAAAATATATTGAAAAGAACTGAATGACTTTTTCTAAGATAAGCATTCGTCATTTGCATAATATTTTCATTTTCGATCATTAATTGTAAGAATTACGATAAAAAACGTATACTCGGTATTGTGTATCCAGTATTTTTTGCTATGACAATGAACATATAATCAAAGAGAGAGATATATATATTTATAATATATTTGAAACATATAATTTCCCATACAGCACTGAAGCTTGCAACAACATTGCTGCAACATTGCAATATTGCATATTGCAGTTTAATGTTGCAGAAATATTGCAAACCCATTATTTTACAATATAACTTTAGCAATGTTACAGCAACATTCCGAAAATATTACAAAAAAAGTATTCAATAATCGCTAGTTCATTCGTTTACCATTATGCGGCGCATGTTGCGCTATCTATTCCGCATTTAATTTTTAGTCATGATGATTGTATAAAATTTACAAAGAGCGGTTAGTAAGATTAAAAAGATATAATAACTATTTTTGTTAATTTAAGTCGTATGATATGACCCCAATACAGGGGCTCAGACATTGGACTAAGAATTCTTTTAATAGTTTCCATTCTTATATAAAATCGGAAATTTGATAATAATTTTCTAATATTTGCAAAAGATACTTCAGATTTTAATAAATAAATTTTGAGATTATATAAAGACAAGAGAGATGTGAAAAAACTCGTTGTATGCGTAAATTCACCACAATCTTTTTGCATCCGGATATCTGAATATTTCGGATACAAAGAAATTGTGAATTTACACAATTGCAAATTGAGTTTTTTTCTTATTTCTCTTAGATATTCTCTGTCACTGAAGTAAGTCGAATGTGTACTGAAAAATTTACATTTTATAATTTCGTTATTATTATAATACAGAAAATCTGTATACACGCTAGATCCTGACTCTTATAGGCCTAATTTCTTATTATTTTTTTCATATGTTAAGGATATTATGTCGATAAATATACATAAAACTATTATTGCATATATATTATATTGCTATGTTGCTACAATATTATATTGCAATATTTCTGTAGGCGGACATTTTACTGTTGCTGCAATATCATAACAACGTTGCAGCAACATTCCGCAATGTTTCTGCAATGTTGCAATCTTGCAGAAAAATGTTGCTGCAATGTTGTTGCAATCTTGCGGTGCTGTATGAGTTACAATCATTGATCAATCAGATTGCCAATGCTTGCAATATAAGAACAAAATAATCAAAGAGAGAATTTTTAAAAAACTTTCCTATAAGTTCGAATAAAATTCTATGAGAATTCTCTGATTTTTCAAGGTAAAAACAAAATCCCTTAGAATTCCAGGTTTCCTAGATTTTTCCAAGGAGTAGATACTCTGTACTATTTATATCATTCGTTTAGTTCCCAAAACACTATATATAATATTATTAATGAGCTAAGTAACTGTGGAAAATTTTATATCGCCTATTTTGTTTACAGTATTAATTATTTCTGTGTATTAATAATTTTTATTAATATAAATATTTTTATTTATTAAATAATTTTTTTTAAATTTCTATAATATATAGTAATTTTTTTTCATTTAATTTACATATAAATACACATATTTTAGTTTTTTTTTTTTAAATCTTGACAATATTGATCAATCTTGATATCGTCTTGATAACTAATTAAAAATCTTGTCTTGACTAATCTTCGTATCTTGTGCAACCCTAATGTGTATTTAGTATTTCAATTTATTCAAACGTTTTCTCTTCAATCTCACTAATAAACTATTGTATAATAGAACGCTATGAATGCTTTTTCAAATTTGTTGAGGGAGAATCGGCTGCGAGGAATCGTTCGTTCGAAAATATTAGGGGAGGGACCTCCGAGCGAGGGGAGGATACTAATCGATACTTCATCGTATTGAAAACTTAAAAATCTTGAAACATTTTCAACGCGTTTCGTAAAAATTATTCATCTCATTTAATAGCACTTTTTTTCAGCAATATTACATATATTAATACACCGACTGATACAAAATACGCGTTAATTTAAAAAATTATTGAAATGCCTCCAACGCGCGCGCTCGTATATATTGCAAAAATAATTAATTTAGTTGCAATCATTTTCTGTACACGATGCACACAGTATCCATCGTATACGTGTGTGTATATATACACCATGGAACCAATAATAAAATTAATAATAAACTCGGCGCAGTTGCATAAAACTTCGGTGCGCGACATTTAATATTAATATCGAGTGATGAAATATGTTAATATAAAAATTAAAAAATTATATTTAAAAAAAAATTGCCATTCCCCCCCCCCCCCCCCCGCCAAGAGTTCGCCTCGTGGCCAGGTAGCATGTTCTTCGCAGCGTTAATAAATAACACGCGATAGATAAATAATTTGTGCGAGTTTATTCCGCGGCATTGTTTCCTCCAACGCGCGCGCCTGACTCACGCGATGTAAACCGATGTAAATAGTTAAAATTGTTATATAAATGTCTTATGATGCGGCTCGTATACAATAGGTGCCGAGTTATTACGCAATGAAAAATTCTTGGAAATTACTGCGTCAGGCATATCTTATCGCCGTGCCCGAATCATGCTGAATAATCGTTCCGATCTGCCGTTCAGGAAGCAGCCGCCTTTAAAATCATTTGCGCGCAGGCGTCGTAAAGTCTGTATCGCGCAACAGCGTCGTCTACGACTCGCCGTTAAAGGGATTTCTTTTAATTCGCGTACAAAACGACTCAGTAAAGCTAAACTTTATTCGAGTTCGCGAGCGATAATTTTTATGATAATCGACTCGACGATCGTCTAATGCTCCCCATTGTAAATTCGCGACTGTGCCATCTTACGTAGAAATTTCTACTCGATTCGCGAGTAGAAATTTTTGATTTTTCAGAACTCGTAGAGTATCATTAGCTCTTTGTTAATATATTGCAACTTTTATGATTAAACAAAAAAAAAAAAAATAATATTAATATATTGCGTAATGAAGAATATATAAGACAGCTGATTGTGAGTGAGTTTCATCACTTCTTGCGAGGAGTATTATTTTGTTAAACGCACCATGTCACCGCTTGCATCTCTCCCACGCGACGGTTACGTAATTTCGAGAGATTGCATAATTCCCATCGCCATGCATTCAAATACGTGTTGTTGAATCTTTTATATCATCGGTATAATAAAATTAATATAAATGAAAATTAATTGTAATGTGATGGAATAAAAACATAAAATAATATTAAAATACAATTAGATAAGGTGATGTATGATAATAAATTTAGAAAAATAATGCAAAAAAGCGAGCGGGAAATAATAGCAGTGGATTGGGGCACAAAGCCATAAATATTAATACACGGTCCTCTTTCTTTTTCCCCTTTCAGAAAATACGACATCCCCTATCCGACGTTCGTCCTGTACGCGAATCGAGTGCACAACATGCTGGGTCCTAGCGCCGACGGCGGGGCCGGTGAGTGTTAGTTGCCATTTTCAGTATCCTCGGAGAGAACGCCTCTGCTCTTTGTTTATCCCTAGAGATGTAAATAGAAAAAAAAAAAAAATTTTTTTTTTTTTTTTTTTTTTTCAGGAATTTAATATTTTTAATTTTTGATCACTGTAAATTGGATTTTTCATTATTCTTAACTTTTTTAGACTATAGATTTGAATTAATCATTATTATTTTAGATCTAGCTCGCATTCCAATTGGCTATTTCACGAATGTAAGCATCTTATAAATTGAAAAACCAGTTCTCTTACTTTTTATATATTTTTGAAAACAATTTTAATAGATTAATAAGATTTTTGCGGTTAAAATGATATTTATAATTTGGATAATTTTCAATTAGATAAAAAACTTTTTTATACATCCAATTGAAAATTATACGAAATAAAATAAATTAAAAATATAAAAACTTTAATTTTTTTATGTTAACGAAAAAAAAATTATATTTAAAAAATAATGAAAAAAAAATTTTTTTTTTGTTTCTTTCAATAGTTTTTTTTTTATTATTATTAGGAAAAAAACCGGTCTTTTTACATCTCTAGTTAAAATATATGATATATTTCTCAACGATAAGAGACCTAGATTTAATGCTTATGGTACACTAGATATTCAATTATAACAGATAATTAACGCCTAGAATGAAGATCTATTTCAAATTTTTTATGATTCGTCGGGAAAATAAAATTGTCGCAGATGATTCAAGTGAGGATCTCTCTTGAGGATGTATGTGTCATATGTCAAAACATTGACGTGACAAAAGCATGAAAATTTCGCAGATTATTCTACTATCTCTTCTTAATATCTATCCAAAATCTGAGCACAATTCTCTTAACGCTTTGGAAATTAATTAAATTTAAAATTTGTCATCGATTCTTATGGGAAATCGCGTATTGTAGCACTTGTTGACAAATTTGAGAAGAAAAAAAGCATTGCCAGCGAAAACATAATTTTCACATCTATTAACGAAACTTCAATAAACATCTGTTGAAAACTTAAGTTACACTCACTTATAAAAGTTACTCGTTTAAAGATCGTAACAAAATACAGTAACCCAAAATCTTCAAATCTATAAATTGCTCGTTTCTTTTTCCTTTTTTGTTTCTTGCAGTTTCAGGGGATATTCGCGATCAAAAGTTTCTGTTTAAATTAAAAAAAAAAAAAAAAAAAAAAAGATATTAATTACAGCTATTTTATTTATGAAGATGTTAAAAACTATATTATTTCGTGATATTTTAATTCTTTTTATAATCCAGACCTATTTATTTGATCTTCCAAACAATATATAAACGTAAAAAATATCTTTTTTTTTTTTTTTTAAATTTCGACAGCTTTTCGCAATCGAACTATTGTACACCCAAAACATCCTTAAGATATACAAAAGGATTTTATATATTTTGTTTTATCGTTTAATTTATTGTAAATATAATATTATCGTAAGCCTGTAATATGGAATATACGAATATGGGCCTAAAATTCCACAGCGCCGTTCGTTTCTTGTTTAACGTCCGATCGTCGCCCTTAAGGCTTTCTCAGGACCCTAGTTAACAGCGCGAAGGACTCGTTTAATGGGCCGCGATGGTGTAGCCAATTGTAAATAGTTAATAAGCGACGGCCGATCAGGAGAAGAATAATCCAAGGACTCAGTTACGCTCGTAAAAGTCGTAATTACATCGCGCAGTTACATCGGCCAAGCTAACATTCAATGGCTTAGTTACGCATCTATCGCTTTATTAGCATATTACATTCCGTAATATTATCCGATTCCATGGTTATAAATTATAATAAAATTTATTAATTATTAAGTGTACAACTTTGCTTCCGCCGTTTTTTTTTCCGAAATTCGAGGCTTTATTGTAAAAAACTGGTTATTGCTTGTTGAGTCACTCCCAATGATCGTGCCAATTCTTTTTGACTTTGACTCGAGTCTTCATTAAGTAATGTCTCCAATTCTGCATCTTCGAAAACCTTCTCTCTTCCACCGCTATGCCGGTCTTCGACGTGAAAATCACCGTTCTTGAAGCGTTGAAACCACTCACGACACGTTCTTTCACTAATAGCGGCTTCACCATAAGTATTTGAGAGCATTCGATGAACCTCAGCCGCAGATTTCTTCATATTGAAGCAGAAAATTAAAACCTCCCGCAAATGACGAGAATTTGGCTCGCAAACTGACATTTTCAATCGAGAATAACTTTATGACGCAGACACAAATCGACTAATGTTTCTATGGGGTTATGTTGACAGATGCCCAAGTTTATCGCATGACGTCTATGATCTATTTATTTCGACCACTACTTACCGCTAGAGCCATCTATAGGAAAACGACGGAAGCAAAGTTGTACACCTAATATTGATATATAATTGACACAATCACATAAATGTATAAAACTTTTCTTTACAATTTTATTATTTTCATTCTAAAATTCGTATCTCTGTTTGATGGAAGATTTTTTTTTGCGTAATAACGTAATTCATTCACTGATAAAATCGAAGAATTCTTTATACGGCGATTTCCCATCCTTTTCGTTCAATTCAAAGTCTTTCGAACGCTTGTCACTCAATTATCGACATACCGCTATTTTCTAAATAAACCGATTTGCAGTGAAATGTATATTCTTCTCATCCTCTTTCTACAATCCTGTTTCCCTT
Organism: Polyergus mexicanus; assembly: GCF_030449975.1. Taxonomy (NCBI): domain Eukaryota; kingdom Metazoa; phylum Arthropoda; class Insecta; order Hymenoptera; family Formicidae; genus Polyergus; species Polyergus mexicanus. The sequence goes on from NW_027223334.1 coordinate 2,087,523, forward strand.
CCGTCTGTAGATTTGCGTCCGAAGGGAAGAGGAAGACCGCAGAGGATTCTGCTGGGCGTCTGGCCGGACGAGCACATCCGCGGTGTGATTCGCGCGGTGGTATTCCGCGACGGGCACTCGCCCCATATCGTCAAAGAGGAGCCGACCACGATATACCCTACCCTGGCGAATTACGCGGCCTGCAATGGTCCGGAAGGCGCGGTCAGCCCGGGTGCGGCGGCCGCGGCCGCGGTCGCGGCGGTCGCTCAAGGTAACACTGAAAGAAAATGTACTAAATCCAAAAATATTTTTTATTTAAACACTTGCAAAGGAATTAATTATTTTAATCAAGCAGCAATTATACATTTGAATCAGTGAAATAAAAAAAATTTTTTTCTTTGATCTTTATTATATTATAATTTTTTTTTTTTTTTTAAAGAAGAACATTTTCAAATTTTCGAATGCTTGTTTCGAAAGCGCAGGTTCTCTTTATTCCAATAAATAATTTTTTTATCCTCAAATAAATATTTCTTTTTTTTTAAATCTTAAATAATATATTTTAAAAATTAAAATTTTTATTATATGTAACTAATAACTTATTTAATATAACAAAACATTTTCGGAAACAAAATATATATTTATTTAAGAAAGAAAAATCAAGATTAATAAAATGTATCTATTTTTCTGAAAGAAAGAAAAAAAAAATTTAATGCACTACGTAATTTTTTTCGAAACTGATGTTTTAGAATCGAAATAGAATGGATATATATTCGGCTGTTTTGTGTAAGGAACACCGAACCTTATTCCGAAAGTTTCAGCCTATTTACAGAACGCTTTTATATAAAATAAATTTTACTAGCATACTCTTAAATCTAAACACTTTTTTTCATATTTAGAATGCAATTAAAACTTTATAAACATATTTATGTTGCTTCTCAACTTCCTTCAAGAAATTGCAGGATGTATAAAAATGAGAACAATCGTCCTTTTAATTCTAAGAGTTATTCGAAATCTCATTCGAAAAAGATTACGATTTAAATATTGATTGAAATAAAGAAGCTTTCATTGATTTCCTGCTATTATTAAACAATTTTATTTATTTAATTATATATTTAATTTTTATTTAATTCTAAGCTTATCAAAATTCTAATCTTACCTTTATCATCCAGGTCTGCGACATCAGATGTGCAGTATGGTGGCAGCGGCGCACTCGCAGCAACACGACATGATGGCGACCAATTTGTCGACGAATCTGTCGACAAGCTTGTCCTCCAGTCTGTCGTCAAACTTACAGGCAGCGATGCAAGCTAGCCAGCACCACAATAACAATAATACAAGTAACGTAGGCCTCGGCGGCAATAGCGCCGGTATCGGCAACAACGGCAATTCCCCATTGAACCTCGGTCTGGCGAGCCCGGGCTCGGGCGGCCCACCCGAGAGCCCGATGGAGAGTCCCCTGGCGAGTCCGTTGGGCCCGTTGATGGATCCGGCGGGTCATATACCCAGCAGCGTGGAAGTCGGCATCGGCGTGAGCGGCATGACGTACAAGCCGGCGCGAAGCTTCGTCAGTCCGCGCCCGGAGAATCTCTTCCAGGAGGACATCGCCGATCTGGTGAAGAGTCCCCACGGTCTCAAGGACAAGGACAAGATCCCGGTGAAGCTCGAGCCGCTCACGGACTCGCGCTGTGAATAGTAAGCCATCGCTACGGTGGCTGGGAGGAGACGAGGAGCGGAAACGACGACGTCTCACCGTTGCAGGATCGCCGGCCGAGGAAGGACGAGGAGCGTCGATGACACCCTCAGGAGGACCTCTCTCTCTTCGAAGCCGTTAACGGCCGAGACCGTAGATGATGCGGATCAGTAGGTGCTGAGAGTCACTTTGACACTTCTCGCGAAGAATCGAGCTTAGTCTCATTCTTGGCTTTGCGACACTTCGCCTCCTCGCGCGCGAAAGAGAGAGAGTTTATAGTACATGTATATGTATAATAACATATACGTGACTCTGAACATTGTATGCGAGCGCGATATATATTGTGCATACGAGTATGTTAGAGGAATGTTAGAGAGAAAGAGGCTTACAATCAAAAAAAAAAAAAAAAAAAAAAAAAAAGAAGAAGAAGAAGAAGAAGAAGAAGTACAGAGAAACCACAGCGTGGACGAGATAGGCGAGTTTAGAGAGTTTCTCACCTGGCTTAGTATATCGAGGAAGTATGATTTAGCGATCGTAAAGACTAAACGAAAATCGCTCAATCGATTCTCTTGCGATAGGGAAGAGGAAAACGGAGAAAAAGAGAGAGTAAAACCTTCTTCTAGCGAACGTACTATAGCTATTGGGTCGCCGGCGCCCCGCGAGCGCGCCGCCACCTTTTTCCAATCTAGATAGTCGTGTCATCGTCGTGTCGTACAGACCATGTACATGTAATAAAGGTAAAACCTACACACGCTACACACGAGCGCATATATGAACATACATACACTCACACACGAGAAAAACACGAGCGCGCCATACACAGGATACACACTCGAAAATTTATACCAACGCATATATAATAACTGTACTTTTAATGCCAAATGTATAATAACTCGTAAGGGGTCGCCTACTGCCGAATGATTATTCGAGACAAGTCTTGACGAGAAAGTAAGCCGCCTCGAACAGAGCTACGTTGTACTATCGAGTCCTTACACGCAACATGTCATGGATCAGTTTGTGATATGTCCTAATGATTCTTAGGTATCACACAAAGATTCGCTTTAAATTATTTTAGGAAACTAAAAGTAAGTTTTTTTTTTCCTTATTATTAATATACGTCGCGAAAAAATAGATTATAGATATTGCGAAATTATTTTTTATTTTTATAAATTATTCTATGAACATAAATCATATATATATATATATATATATATGATTTATGTGATATACATATATTAAATGGATCTGGTTTTTTTTTTTATATTGCTTCGATAATGTAAATTTTTCTTTTTTTTCTGCGTCGAACGTCTTAACATAAGTAAGCGGACGATAAATTTTGCTACGAATCTCTCCGAAATAGAAAATCTCAATTTTGTCCACGACGCTTTGTGCAAGAGTACTATTCCTTTTGACGCCAGGCAGTAAGCGACGTCACTGATCTAAGCTCGATAAAATAATGCGAGGGAGATGTACAAAATTCACTATGCTTGTCTACCAAGCAAGTAAAGGGGAAAAAAAAAAAAAAAAAAAAATCGAGCAAAAAGAAAAATTTGGGAGTGAGAGAAAGAGAGGGGAAGAACGATAGAAGGAAAAAGGTAAGACAAAGTATTTAGAGACGGAGAAAACAAATTTAACGGCTTATAAAGCGAGCACACTCTAAGGCCGAGATGATCGCTATAACGTTATTAAGTATAATGATTGCCTTCCTGCCATATTTGGGGTATGCCAAGTATAAAAATTATAAGGTTTAGGGATTAGGGAACGAGAAACTGTGGCTCGACACGACAGACCGTGTCGAAATTTCGGTGAGTTCGGCGACCACGAGTGTATGCATCGGTGCGAGAGTGCGAACTTGAATCACGGGCCCTGTGAATGCGAATGTGTACGCGAGTATGAAAGCGAGATACGGACGGAAGGAACGAATGAACTTGAGAAGAACTCGTGTGCGTGCGTTCTCCTTTCGAAAAGATCGTGCTATTTTTCAAAATTTTACACGTCGCGCGTGATTTCGAGTCCGCGACAATCGACGAACGAGACGTGCCGACCAATTGGAGCGAAGAAGTATTTTTTAATACCGAGCAACGGTTACGCACGAGTAAAATTCGATCAATTTGAAGACTTTTAGACTTGCGAGGTATCGCTTTTCAAAATGGTGCTAATATAAGGATTTCCATTTGATCTATTACTACTACTTGTGAATAAGCAGGCATTTTTTGTTTTAATTTCGAATAAAATCGGGCAAAATTATGCGCGATTAAAATTCATTCGATCTTATAATCGATCGTCTATGCCAGATTTGGTTCATCTGCAATTTTTTTAATTGGATTATCGTAAAGTATCGTTTTTCGATGGTGCTAATATGAAAGTTTCATTAATATCACTAGACGAGATAGTTTTTCGAACGTTTTTAATCCTGAATATATTTATCGCAAAAAAAAAAAGAGATGGAATTTTTCGAGGATATTAATATCGGCACGCTAGTTCGGGAAAGAGAGAGAGAAAAAGTGTGAGAGAATGATAGCAAGATTGAGAGTAAGAGAGAGAAAGAGACTCCATGTAAGTGTAAAAAATAAACCAAAAAAAAAAAAAATCGAAGTGGCCTTCGGTGAAAGGGAAAGATCATCGCTTTTCGCTTTTGCTCGTATGAGGCTTTTGGCGAAACGAGCCATCCGTGTTATATCCGTTTGTCTGGGGAAACTTTTACGAAAGAGAGGATTAAAAAAAAAAAAAAAAAGAAAAGAAAAGAAATCGCAGAAGGAAGAAAATTGATTCTCGCGCCACACGCTCATGCAGCCCTGAAGATTTCCGGTGAAGATGGGACGAAGGAGAATAGAGAGGAATGGATCGCGCGTTCGTAGCACGTATCGGCGATTGGGGAAACGAAACATCGGTCAAGCAAGAACAAAAAAAAAAAAAGAGAAAAGAAAAAAAATGTTACACCTTATTCTTGATACAAACGATTTTTGTGCGAAAACGCGACGGTTTCGCGATGCGACGTAGACGGCGTCATTATTCTTAGTATACGCATTGCAATATTTCGATCGACCACGTTTTTCATTTTGGCGAGAAATTCGGAAAGCGCGAATATTCTATTTACCATTTAGGCATATATAATGTGTTCAAACGTAAATTCGCGCGAGACGTGCGACGGCAAGAAGAAGAAGAAGAAAGATTACGCGAACGAAGAGTTAAAATTTACTAGAGAAACGCGAAAAAATTGAAATGAAAGAGACAAGAGAGAAAGAACGAAAGAGAGAAAGGAAGAAAGAGAGAGAGAGAGAGAGAGAGAGAGAGAGAGAGAGAGAGAGAGAGAGAGAGAGAGCGAGAGCGAGAAAGAATACACGAGGTCGCGAGAGCGTGGGGAAGAGAGAGAGAGAGAGAGAGCGAATGCGAAAGAATTTAAAATTAAATATTGTATAAAAAGAAAAAAAGTAGTAAGTGCCTTCCAAAAAAATTAAGTGTCCCGTAGACCGTGACCACTTGACTAAGCGACGAGAAAAAGTCATTCGAAATTCTGCTGAATGCATTTATTCGCGTGATTACGTTTGTAGATACGCTGCGTAAGATATTAACATCACGTTTCTTTGGAATTAATATATTTTATTAGGTGTATAACTTTGCTTCCGCCGTTTTTTTTTCCAAAATTCGAGGCTTTATCGTTCTGAATCATTCCCATGTCTTTGAGGCGTTTTGAAATTGCTTGTTGAGTCACTCCCAATGATCGTGCCAATTCTTTTTGACTTTGACTCGAGTCTTCATTAAGTAACGCCTCCAATTCTGCATCTTCGAAAACCTTCCCTCTTCCACCGCTATGCCGCGCTTCGACGTGAAAATCACCGTTCTTGAAGCGTTGAAACCACTCACGACATGTTCTTTCACTAATAGCGGCTTCACTATAAGTATTTGAGAGCATTCGATGAGCCTCAGCCGCAGATTTCTTCATATTGAAGCAAAAAATTAAAACCTCCCGCAAATGACGAGAATTTGGCTCGTAAACTGACATTTTCAATCGAGAATAACTTTATGATGCAGATACAAATCGACTAATGTTTCTATGGGGTTATGTTGATAGATGCCCAAGTTTATCGCATGACGTCTATGATCTATTTATTTCGACCACTACTTACCGCTAAAGCCATCTATAGGAAAACAACGGAAGCAAAGTTGTACACCTAATATATTATCTAGAAAACTCAGTATAAAAAAGTCTTGTCCTTATTTCCTTTGAAATTAAGAGAATATTAATGTTCAATTATACTCTTGGCTTGATTTAATTTATACTCTACAAACGTAGAGAGAGAGAGAGAGAGAGAGAGAGAGAGCGTTCCATCTCTTTCAAATTCAACGTTCGAATTTTTTCATTTATGTCCGAATCGTATCGGTCCTTTGTATATCCCTTTGTATAATTTTGTAGCCGCACCGTTCTTCGATACAAAATTTTCGATAGTTCCTAAAAACAGTTTGCGAAAAGGGAGAGTATCCTTTTCCGATACTTCCGATCCAATAATTTTGAGAGATAATTCGCTCAAGACGAGCGAAATCTACTCTGTTCATCAGCGAGCAACCCTTATGCCGCGTACGCAACGTGTCTACAAACTCTGTGTGCATGTCAGAATGAATGTCCGAAGCAACAAACTACCCGACAAAATTTGTGTTTTGGATCAATCCACACAGGTAATACCCTGAATGGCATATTCTCGAGATGTTTTCCTTTTTGGTTTCTCAGCAAATAAAGTCGACGTATACTTTAGATATGAGGAGAGAGAGAGAGAGAGAGTATATAAGAGAGGAAAAAAAGATGAAAGACAGAGAGAGAGAGAGAGAGAGAGAGGGGGGAACAGCTTACGATAGAAACGGAGAACGGCTATTTCGAGAGGATCCTTTTGTTTCCACATTTTTGATATATACATATATGTATCTGTGAACAGATGAAAAAAAAGAATACTTATATTACATACCTAAGATGTAAGTGAACAAAAAAAGCATCTAATACGCTATTATTGATATAGAACAAAAAGTGAATATATATATGAGAAAAAAAGTATATTATATATATATATATATATATATAAATATATATATAAAAAATTGATATATTGATGCTGTAGGATTATACTGAGGTGTGTTTATTGCGCGAAAGAGAGAGAGAGAGAGAGAGAGAGAGAGAGAGAGAGAGAGACATAAAGCGAGATATAGTGGCCGCGGTTCTTTTTTCCGAACGTCGTCGAGGATGAAACAAAAGTTTACGAGCAGATTTTTGCGCTAGGTGAACTAAAGGCCGAAAGGCTTTAGAATCGAGAAGACAAAATAGCTCGTAAGTTTTTTTATCGGGCCGACAAAAAAGAAACCAAAAGAACACGATAAACGTGTGTGATTTTGAAGCTACCTTAGAGAGCCAATTCCAGTTTCTTAAGCTCGCTGACGCGTATCCCGTTTATCGATAGACGCACTAATCAGATTCTCTTCCTTCTCTTCTTTTCTTCTTTGGACAATCGATCATTACAATTTTATTTCACAATTCAATTTTCTAAATTTTACGATACGTTCGTTTTGCAAATACAAAAGGGATTTTAAAGATACACTAATTAGATTAGTTAGGCTTATAATGAAATAATTATATTTTTTCAAATCGGATTTTATGACAGATTTCAAAAATGAGCGAAGGCTAAAACTGTCTCTCTCTCAACAGCGACTATCGGATGCGGGCGGTCCAGGAGTTTCGGGATCACACGCACGCAAAAACCGATCGGCGAGAGCTTTCGTTCCACGCACGCGTGAAATCTTTCCTTTGATCGTCGTTATTGCCGCGGTATCGAGTGGTTGAGAGGGAAAAAAAAGCTGCGAGAGAGAAAGAGAGCGAGAGAGCGGGTTGAACAGCGACAGCCGATTATAAAAACAGAGCATAAGTAGTCTCCATACACACGATTTACGACTATAGTTTGCAGGACGCGCGGCCGACGAGGACGACGTTTTCTCGTTGTGGAAAAGACCAGGTTGACACATGTAAACGCGCTGAATTATTTGAATAAGAATTGCAAGTGTGTGTGTGTGTGTGTGTGTGTGTGTGTGTGTGTGTGTGTATGTGTGCGAGAAAACGTCGTCGGGACCGCGCGAAGATACACACACCACGTTTCCGTTTCTCTACCATAGTTAACACAATTTAAAGGACAACTTAGGTGTGGCATCTTTCATTTCGCGAGAACCATTAGTCGAGCAATAGGATTCTCGCGCACCTTTCCAGAACCCGGTTATATTTAATCGCATACGAGCCCGAGTAACACGCATATGTAACAAGGAGGCACACATGAAAACACACATTGATACATCTTACACTCTTCAAGAAGCCGAGAGAATGAGAAGGACACACGAGATTGTTTGTCTTAACTGTAAATAGAAGATGAGCAGCATGTACGGCAAGGTTTCATCGTTATCACTGTATAACGTGTAACATATTTATTTCTCATAGAGTTCTCGTTGAGAATTTCCCTTTAAGTATAGCCTAAGATCCGGATCTTTTTTATTATTTCGATCCTTCTGCTCGTCGGAGGCGCGGAGCGAACCGCGAACGGGTGCCCTTTCGAAATGAAGAAAAAAGTCACCCCTTCTGTTGGTGAACCTTCGCATCTCTTTAGGCATTGCCTCGATTCAACTGCGGAAATAAAACGTGCGATATCCGCTAGAATATTGAAGCTAAAGAGTCGAATAATTATTTCAGCATCTTGAAATAATTTCTTGCTGTAACCAGACGTCTTACTAATTTTCTGGACACAAGATTACCTTCTTACAATATCTCCCTACTTTCTTACACCATCAACCTCAGATCTACGATCGCACGTTTTTTTTTTTTTTTTTGGGGGGGGCAATATTCTGCTTTTAATCCGCAATACCTAAGGGCTATCTTTTTAATATATATTTATACGATAAATATGAGAAACTTATTAGAGCTATTTAAAAATTTAAGAATATTTAAGCAATTATTTACAATTATGATTAATCGAAAAATTTATTTAAAATGATAAATTTTTATTATTTAGATCATATATATATATAATTACGAATATAATTTAAAAATTTATATTTAAAGGAACGTATCTCTCTAATTAAATAGTTGTTATTGAGATATAGGAATTTATTATTTCTCGATAATATTGTGTATTATATATTTGAAAGCATAGTCCTTAAAATGATTTAATCGAGACAGTGCTGGCGGAAATGGTATTATCGATTTATAAGCGCGCTCGTTGCACTCGTCGTGTGCAACGATAACGGCGAACGGGAATATTTTATAGAGTTACTATCGTTTTATTTTCTGTCTTTAAGAAAAATGAGAAAGGAGCACATACACATGCAAATATTTCTTTTCAGTAGGTAGCCCAATTTGTTGGATAAGTCGCCCGTACCGATATAGATTATATCGATATAGATAATGTGTCGATATAGATTATATCGGACAACGCGTGATAACAAAACGCGCGAGATGTAGCCGTGACGACGACGACGACTCGTGAAACGACGTTCGTTCCCGATTTACTTCGAAAAAGAAAATTAAAAAACGCGCGAAGACGTGCTGCTTCGCGCGCAGTTTGCTTTAGTCACGGACGCAGAAACGCAGAATCGTTCGCCCATTATTAAACGCGTTTTCCACATCCTACCTCTCCCCCTCCCCCATCTCGCCTGCCCTCAGATTCCCTCAGATCCCCTTCCCCCTCAGTCCGGCCCCGAGTTCCACTTTTATTTATTACCGATTAGCTTGTAAGATGACGTTCTACCGCGAGGTATGCTATACTTATAAATACACCCTATATATAGTGGAGTAAGCAAGTTACATTACCTACCTACCTACCTACCTATCCGCGCGCTTGACGGGTGGAACAAACAGATGAATCACGCAATCATACATTTAAGTTGCTACTTGGCACGTATACCTAAGTAATATACTAACATAAACAGTATGCAATAACAAATAAATATGAGAAATAAAAGATGCGTTTCTTTCTGCATCTCCTCATAAAAATCTTCCCTACTCCATCCTTTCTCGTAAATTTCTTAATTTCATTAAAACTACTCATTTTTCGATAAAATATTAATCGTGAACATAAGAAATATTTTTATTAAATTTAAGGAAAAATTTAATCCCTGACTGAACTTTGAAAGATAACGTGAAGAATTCTGAAAAAAAATTCTTTTTCGGAAAACATTTATTCAAGCGATTAAGATATTCATACAATATAAATAACTGCAATTTTCTCGAGTATCGAATAAAGAAATAATTTTCTAAGAACAATGAAAATATTTTGTTCTATCATATTTAGGAACAATTTTTGTTGAATGAATTCGATGGCCTACAAAAAAGCAAGTTTAATATTGTATATGTCAATATATATATATATATATGTATATACACAAATATAATATTTTATATACATATTTAAAATAAAATTATTTTTAATCGATAGCTTTTGTATAGAATATATCTATATCTATATCTATATATTGCACTTTTTAAAATTGCAAATTTTTGAAAAATATTATATATAGGTTCTTAAAATCGGCAACCATCGAACTATACGATATTTTTATCAATTCATAATTTAAAAAGAAACAAAGTAAAAACACTTTTACCAAATATTTGGTTAGCATTTTGCGTTATCTACACCTTCTGCATTTTCGGTAAACTGTTCTGATTAATTTGATGTTCGGCGGACTTTGAATTCTCTTGAAGATTGTGGCTGGGTTGTTCAACTTCTTGATTGTTCGGCGGGGCATTATTGTAAGTATTTTGTGGCACTTGATTCTGAGTTTGTTGTTGCATTTGCTGCTGATTCTGTTGAGGTTGGACTTGAGATTGTTGTTGAACTTGCTGAGGCTGAGATTGTTGCACAGTCTGCTGTGATTGGCCCTGATACTGTGGCTGAGCCTGCTGTGACTGAGCCTGCTGTGACTGAGCCTGCTGTGACTGAGCCTGCTGTGGCTGAGCCTGCTGTGGCTGAGCCTGCTGTGGCTGAGCCTGCTGTGGCTGAGCCTGCTGTGGCTGAGCCTGCTGTGACTGGCCCTGATATTGTGGCTGAGCCTGCTGTGGATGGCCCTGGTACTGTGGTTGAACTTGGAAATGCTGCTGTGGTCCTGGCACTTGATACTGTGGCTGCTGCGCTTGGTACTGATGTTGCTGCGGAATCTGATCGGAATAATGTTGTTGTGGCGGAGGCTGATAGATTTGTTGCTGCGGCACTTGTCCCTGGTATTGTTGCGGCACATGGCCGATTATCGGTTGTTGCAGTGGTATCTGTCCTGGATATTGTTGCTGCGAAGGTATCTGTTGTGGATGATATTGCTGGGATTGAAACTGGTATTGCGGTGGAAACTGTGGAATATAACAAGACATGCATTAAGAAGAGAGAGTTGCTGGTTTGATAAAAGACTTGGATTTGCAAATATTTCACGATTTCGCGGCTACTTACCTGTTCGTGTTGGACAGGTAGATGTGCAGTATCAGGAGATAATGGAAGTGGTGGTGACTAACAACAACAACAAAAAGTGCACAATCTAGGTTAATTACTCTAATCACTACAGACTTGTCTTTTAGTCAAAGCAAAATAATGACTATGCAAGTTTGTCAAAGCGTTTGTCAGCGAGTTGTCAAGTATACTTATAATTATAGCCGCGCGATGTTATACCTACAAAAAGACCTACTATTCAATTGAAAAATAAATTCATACATTAAATTTATTTCGAGCATGCTGTCAAAGAAATATATAACAAAATCAGACACAAAATCATTTAGATTGTGTTCGTCTATTTAAAAAGATAATATAAAAAAATTAAATCCCTCGGCATATGTGAGGATATTTAATCTGGCATACGCAAGTGGATTCACGGCTTCTCTACTCATTTAAAGTACATCCACACAGGATTACATACGATAATTAAGCGCTCACCATTCCTTTGGCAATCATGTTCTGCATTTCTTCCTTCCTGCGTTTCAGGAAAACTTCGTATTCTTCCTTAGAATATATCTGTTGCTCGTCCAACCCTTGCCATCCTTCATCTTGTTGGAAATCGGGCTTCTTCGTCTGTTCTAAAAACTCTTGATAACTGTAAAAAAACACAAATACATTTCTTCATTATCGGTGATTCTGTGGTAATCAATTAATGTAAATGTAAATATAAATCGATTAAAATAATGTAATTTCGAGTGCGAAATTTGATAATTTGTTGCAATAAGTACCTTATCAGACCATCGTGATTAAGGTCAGCTTCGTTAAACACATGTTCTCTCATTCTTTCCATTTCCTCGCGTCTCTCATAGATATCGTCTTCTGGAGCGCCTTCTGAGTAAAGTTTATCTAATTCCTTAAGAAATAGAGATTTTACCTCATCTTGATCCCAGAAACCATTACCATCCAAATCTAAATCAATTTAAAATTGTATACATAAATATAATCTTTTTTTAATGTAACGAAATAATAATATATATTAACAATGATGATAATATTTCGTACCATGAAGATAAAAGAACGTCTTGGGATTAAAGTCTTGGTCTTCCATATGATCTTGTTTCTCCCATACTTCCTCTAATTGTTGCTTGCTACCAGGGTGATGTAACTGCAAATTCATATTACTTAATAGAAAAGAAAGTAGGAGAAAGACTTGTATCTGTTTTCCAACTTACTGGTTTGTGATCCTTGTGTTTCTTTTTCATTACTTCCAGCTCCATTTCATATTTTTTCCTTTCTTCCTCCTTCATACCTTCCAAGAATGAAAAACTTTAATTCAAAAAGTTGAATAATGATTGTTTTAATTATTTACTAATGTAAAAATATTCACTAAATTGTGAGAATTATATTATAATTTAATAATATTACTAAGTAATAAATAATCAAATTTAAAAATGTTACGTTCTGTACCAGTATTACCCTTCATCTTTTGCTCCTCCTCAAACTTTTTTTCCATCTCATATTCTTTAAACTGCTGACGTCTTCGTTTATCAGCTTCTGCCAAGTCTAGCGTAGTCTGCAATATTTTAGTAATAATTGAATATACCTTCATCAAACAAGACAGCTCTTATATGAAAGCTTGTTATATATTTTACATATTACATAAAAAAACACAAAAATACCTTAGCAATCAATTTCTTTAAATCGTCTATCTCAAACGTATGTGCATTGGAGTGATCCAAATGCTCTGCTATCTTCAAATGGTCCAGATCCAGACCATTCATTAGATTATGTTCTTTGGTAGCAAGATGTCTCAATCTCTCCAATTCCTCTCGTTTCAATTCGTCCAGCTTTGACCTGATCTTATGATCCACGAATTGCAGTTCATGCGCTATGTTTCCCGTCTGTGTACAAAATTATTTAATGGAAATTATAGATTGTGTATTAAAAATTTCGCAATATAAATCTCTGAAAATATTAAATGTTCGACTCTTCAATGTCTCTTCGTCATATTGTAAATTTCAATCTATTCAACACTTAATATTCTCGTGCTACATTACAATTTTATTACTAAATAAATTATTATTTGATATTCTAAACTTCTTTGATTTCAAAACTAGTATAATATTGATTGATTCAGTGTGGAAAGACCTTTCTTTACTTTCTTCTTTTTTACTATACTTCCTCTGTGATAGCATGCTCTTCAGTACTGCGCTTTCTATATATTTTCACTCAAAGTAAAATAATTTAGCACTTTCGCTACACTGTAAAAAAAACTGACAGAAACTTCAGAAAGTATCTGCAGTTTTTTTGCAGATACACTGTCTGAATTTTCAGACACACTTCTAAACTTTCAGAAAAACGACTTTAATGTTTAAAATAGATTGTCTGAAATTTCTTTCAGACACCCAGATCTGAAACCTTAGACAAAAATATGTCTGAATTTTTAGAAAATTTTTTACAGTGTAGATTATTATAATAGAGATTTATATATATATATATATATTTCCATTCAAATCTTCTCAATCTATGAGGATAGTAAGGGTGAAAAATCCGGATTATCAGGCAATCGAACAATCGAAGAGAACTCGTAATTCTTATAATAATACTTACGGTACGTTCGGAAACAGCACTCGAGCATCGTTCTATTTTTGTTCAACTTTCAGTAAATAACAAAGATATAACGACACTCGTAGATGATGTTTCCGAACGCAGTCTTACACGTATATCATCCTCATTGGCTTTTTCCAATTTCGCGCGGAATTCCTCATCACTTTCCAGAGCCTGCACTACTTCCTTCAAATATCTCTGATATTCTAGCTGATAGTCAGTTCCCTATAAAGACAAACGTTTGATATCACGGAAGAGAGAAATTAGAGATCAATAGAATCATTTCAAAAATAACTTACCATATCTTCCATGTCATCGACCTCGTTCTCTTTATCCTTGTGATCCCCATCCTTCTTTTGCGTGACGGGCGGTGCGACCGATATATGTATTATTAAAGCTATTAAAAGTAGTGGCAAACGGTACTGCATTTTTCTGGAACTATATGAAAAGAAGATACGAGATAACAATAAGAAACAAGAGAAAAATTTTCCAAAATAAGATAAAAGCAAAACGTTAGACATAACTTATATCTATTTATATTGTAAAATGTTTACTTAAAAATCAGTTTAATATTTTTTTTAGTTTTCTATCCAATGCATTATCTTCTATTTGATAAAGATTAATTAACGATGATTACGATACATCTTTTGAATACTTAATAAAAAAATTGATATAAAAATGGTCGACTTTATAATAAATCTTTTTTGTCTAGCATAGCAACATTCAAATCAGGCCACATGTATTTACGCACAAATTGCGTCATGCATACGCATGCAATATCGCGTTTAAAAAAACCGGATATGTACAAACTACGAAAATTACGTCTATATATATATATATATATATATATATATGTGTGTGTGTGTGTGTGTGTGTGTGTGTGTGTGTGTGTATATAAATTCGTGAAAACCCATGCAAATAAACAATTGGCCGTCACACAAAATTCTTAAATAAAAAATAAGCTTGCAAAAGCATAATACTTGGAAACTCATCATTAAACTTTTTAAATCTAGCTTGAAATTGTGAAAGCAGATGAAATAAAATACTAATATGTTGTTATTAATCAATAATAAAAGAGAGATATTTAAAAAACATGCAAATAATAGGCATAACAATAAAATTAAGAAAGGGATGAGGCAATTAATATTGTAAGAGAATATTGTTATTACTTAAGAAAAATGAAGATGAAAGAGATAGAATAAGTTATCTCTTCATTTCTGTAATTTTCTTCTTGTAATAAAAACATATATCTAATGCAATATAAATATATTTTTTATATAACATGTGGAAAATAATAATGAAAAATGTATGGAACAATATTGTAACAATATTGGAGCAATTTACATATATATATATATATATATATATATATATACAATATAATATATTATCATTTTTATATATGTAAAAATTTATATACATTATTATATATTTATTATTATTTTATTATTTATATTATTTTTTACACATAAATGTATATGCTGTGTAAAAGTATAAAGTATTGGTTTCTACTTCATGTATTTTTGCTCGTTATTCGATAAAACTTTTTATTGCAACATCCATGAGTTTGTTCCGCATATGTGTCAAGAGGAGACAGAGCCAATAATCTTGCATGCGTATACATATGAATTCGAAAACCTGATGAAACATGCAAAAAGAACACAGAAGCATATAACGCGATCAATGTCGCAAATGAACGTTTCAGCGAAAAATCATTCGCGAGAGGAACGTAGTGAAAGTTTCTGCGCCAGATTCGCAACGACTAATCAGGGACAGTACGGGATTTCCCGTGGACGACAATCGTGTTATATAGATAACCTAATAATCATACAGATTAGAGGCAAATTGCAAGACTTACGTTGTAAAGCATATGCGATGTAAATGACGTCGCGGCTGCTCGCCAGATGCAAGTCAGAAACCGAAAACAGACCGTCATATACGACAGATGAACACAGATGAACCAACCGCAAACACGGCCAGACAGCTCCTGCCTGACCTGCCAGCCACAGCCAGCACCAGCACTTGCTGATGCTGATGACGCGGATAGGAAAGAGAAAGAGAATACAGACAGCGCCCTCGTACATCGCGAATAAACATATGTGTACCATTGCGCGTTACATCAATGGATCGCACAATGGAGACACGTGCCGCGTACGCTAGATGGTGACAGATGTCTCATTCACGCTCGACTTGACATATATCAGCTGATCGCGCACCTGTACTACGAGATATATGAAGTTTGCTACATTCGGCAGAGAAAGCGCTCAGTTATCGTCTTGTCAATACTCGACGTTGATTCGTTGGTTCTGAAAGTAAGAACCAATCACATTCGATTGCTCTCTGCTGAACGCGGCCATTTAAAAATATCGAAAAATATTTTCAATAGCGATTTTTTGTAATCCAAAGTTGTAAATGTATGTGTGTGTGAAGTTCTCTCTTTCTCCATTAATAAATATCAATATTCTTTATTAATAAATATCAATTAATATCAAAATTTTAAAATTAAAAATTGATTATTTAAAGTTACATATTTTTCAAGATGCTACTCTTAATTAATATGAGAAATAAACTGCAACTTTTTAAATTTATATATAATATAAATCCAGCCCCATTCATTCATTTCGATTAATTTTATATTTAATCCACAATAATAAATATAAGACAGTAAGCTTTGTATTTTTTTCATATTGTGACACTTTTGTATTAACAACTTGCATGAATATTGTATGAATAATTTCATGTAATTATATTACGACATAGAAAAAATTAGTATAAAGATTGAAAATCGATGAATTAAAGTGAGAAGCTAAACAGTATAATTTAACCTTCTAAAGAAATTGCGCATAAACTTATCGAGTACCACGCAACATAGATAATTACGACTGTTTCAATTCACAGCTTGATGGTTACATTGGCCGAGTGCCAGACATATAGTTGCGAACGTACAACTCGTACAAACAAACCTATTGACATCGCTGATGACTATTTTCTTTACTATACTGATAATGAGAAAGAAAGATCTTAAAAAGAATTTAAAATAAATTATCAAACACACACACACACACACACACACACACACACACACACACACACACACCGCGAACTTTTTAATTACAAAAGATATCATTGATAAATAACATTAATTTTTTGCGAATAAAAGAAATTTCCAGTGAGAATCCCGCTACACAATTAATTACACTATAAGTATAATTAATTACGGACGAAATTTTTTCTTCGTCTCAAAGAGACGTGGCAATAATTAACGCAACGTTATAAGATTGACCATAAAATTCGTGATCGAGCCGGTTGATTCAGTCAGGGAGAAAAAATAAGTCTGCGAGCGCGACGTGCTAAACGCGGTGCTGCGGCAAAGTGGAAATCTATTACCGGGCTTAAAGGCTCCTTCTCTCTCCTTCTCTCTTTCGCTCTTTCTCGGGCCAATAACCCCATTTACGTTTTATGGTCAGCTGCTCTATCTTGATTTGGGCGGCAAGTAGGTCCGGTGTGTTTCTCGCTCTAGAAACCGGAAAAGAAACACCAAGCGCGAGAAAGGGAGAAGGAAGAAATACTGGGAGGAAGAAGGAGAAGAAGTCATCGTATCGATGGCGAACGAACGAACGAACGAACACGCCGACAGGACGAGGTGGTCTCCGAACTATATACACGGGTGGGCACTAAAGTTTACGACCACGCCCCTGACAGATCGGAACCTGTACCGGACACGATTCTCCACTTGGCTTTAACCGAGTGTCGTCACTTTGGAACACCCGTGACGTTTCGACAATACCCAGAACCGATCCACCGCGAAAATCGCATCAGCATTCTTCAACTTCCGAGATCGGGATTTAAATTCCTTTCGTATCTCTCTTATCTCAGGTGGTTAAATCCCTTCCGGGCTTTCAGCGATGCTCGCACGTTGAAGAAAACTTCACATTGTAAATTTCTCTTTTTGTTGTAAGAAAATCTACTTTTATCAATAATACTTGATGAATATTCGAATATTTTAAGGTTTTCTAATTTTCTTAAGAGGATACTTAAGATTTGAAATCGTAAGAAATATTACAATATTATCTCTGAATTCTATTCGACGAGATATCACATCTGTGATAACGGTACCCCATACGGTGTCCTGCGTCAACCGCGCTTTTGTGTCACGTCGCCAGCACCGCCGTCATCGTTGTCGCAAGTGACGTTTCTCAATACACGCATTAAGCATAATATGAGCGAGAACGCGATGCGGGATACAGATCGCTACGAACCGGTAAAAGTCCTCATTAGATCGATCCCGGGCGAGTATCGACCCCCCGCCGATGCCGATGGGGCAAGTCGCTGCGTAGGAGATCACACACGCGAGTTTCCACATCCCGAAACTCGTGAGATGACACGAGGAAGCCAGCCTTCTCCTCCTTCTGCTCCCTCCGATTTCTTCCCAACTTCCACGGCGAAGGTTTGAATTCTTGGGCCGGTCATTAGGACGGTATACCTGTGTCTATATCTTTTGTAGCGGCCTGTTACCTCGCCGACCACAATGCTCCGGGCCCCGACAAGTGTTTTCGTATCTGATTGACCCATCTCCAGGGCAGGGCTCCGACAAACGGCTAATTTTTCTTCGAGCTAACGATCTTCGTATACCTGACGTCTTCCATCTACTCCCGCCTGCCCCCTCCCCCTCCTCTTTCCCTCCCATCTCTCTTCTCGTTCCGTTGACCAATTTCGCTTCTTTTGTCTTTTCCCGCTGCTGCGCATCCCGCTTTTTATGTCCACCTAGGCATCGCGAAACTGCAAAGTCACCGGAAACGCTCACGAGCCGCTCTCGTCGTCGCGTAGAACGATCCTTTATCATCCCCGTACATTGGAGGCTTCTGCGCCTCGGCCTCCTCCCTCACGTCCCTTCAAGAGCGAAACTCACCCTGGAGAGGAATCAAGCTGACGGCGGCGTTCATCCTCCACCAACTATAGACCACCTACCGCGCAGGGATGGCATATCTTCTCGTGTCCTGTTGAGGACCCGCCGCGGAGGTCTAGCAACTTTTTTTACCATTACTCATTTCTTCGCGGAATTCAAGGATGAAGGATGTACAAGGGAAAATTTCGTTGAGATACATATAAGTATAATATCTCTTTGATCTTAGTAAAAGCTCAAGTCAAGATATAGAAAATTCGAGAGAAGAAACTTCGTCGAGATACTTCAATGTTTTCTTCGGACAAAATTCCTTCTACGTGGATCCTGGGACCTTTCTTTGACAGCTTTAAAGTGCTAAAATACTGGATTTAGTTTAGTTCTTTTTTTTTTTTTTTTGGAAACTTTCTCACGGTCGGAAGGCTAGATAAGTTCTACTTTCAAAAGTTGAGTCATCGCTCGATCCTTCGACATTGCTGAAGATTATTACGATTTTAGTATGTATTACTCACATAATCTTAATGCACTGGTCTATGATAAATACGTTGAATAAAGCGTCAACGTACGTTTTCTAATGAACAAATATTTAGAACCGATAACTTTCGAAATATTATAAACACGATGTATAGTTTCTTTATCTACTAACTACTTCAAGTATCATCTCTCGAATTGATTTTACTTTTACTTTACTTTTAACTTTCTCCACAATCATGGCCAGATGCATTCTGCCGTTAATTGTGGCCTATCTGGCCTACAGACAATTTTCATCCCGTTCCATCTGCTACCTAAGTATCTTCCCTCGTTTCTTCCTTAAGACTCATCCTCTTATCTCTCGAGAAATTTCCCAGATAATTCACGGGATAATCTTCTCACGCCTGTCCGAATCACAGGTCTGTTCCTACTATTCTTCTTTACACTTTCGGTACTCGAAGTTCAACAGGTAAATAGAAAGAGGAGGAAGAAAGAAAGAAGAGATGTCTGAGAACAGAATCGAGAGGAACAAATCTTTTGCTCACAGATATAGCCTTTGAACTCATCTTTAAACGCGATCTTTAAACTAAGTGTAAGCTTAAGTCCCCAACGGTAGTCGTCAGAAAATAATATTTCTACTTAAATATCTGTCGAGGGTCGCTCTTAAACCTATCTTCATTGAAGAGCACCATTAATGAGAGACGCCCGGAGGAAAACGCTCTAAAATAAATAACATTAGGGGAAAATCGCTTCGCTGGTCTCTCTTTTACTCAATATCAATAGCGAGAAATTTTTATTTTTATATAATTATATAACTATATATAAAAAATAATAGGATTTTTTAATAATTTTATCTTACACAAAAAATTCGCGCGACGTAATGTTATATGAATGAAAAAATCATATGTACCTTTTTAGCACTTAAAACTGAAATCTCTATTTCACAGAGAGAGAGAGAGAGAGAGAGAGAAAGAGATCCTGAATTGTGCGACGAGTGTGTGACGAGTATTCGATACTAGAGTACCATCGAGTGCCATCGCTAGCCGCCGCCTTCAAGAATGGACATACGGAATTACGGAGTCGTACATCGTGCAACCTCTCATTTCCCTCCTACTGCAATCAGCGGCATTTAAGCCTGCCTTTCGAGCGTTTAAGCATTTAGCCGCTTCCGCCATATCTCGCGATTGTCTTGTACAGGGCACACTTTTTTCGCGGAATCGTATGGCTCTCCCTCGTTCGGTTCCCAGAAGAACGGACGCGGAGATGGACGCTGGTATGTCGTAGCGTGTCGCTGACAAGAATTGTACAAGTCATCGTTGATCCTTATTCACGTAATCATCGAGCAGGGATCCAGAGTTCGACACGGGTCCGTGATTCGGCTTCGTTTAAGACCCGAGAAGTCAATTAGGTTTAACGGTAAAATTGGAGTGATGAGATGCAAATGAGTTTTCACAGATTTTTGTTCGAAAGATAAATCAAAGATAAATGGACTTTGAATTGCTCGAATCAGATATTTTATAATACAATTATACAGAGTGTCCCGTAAAGACCGTAATAACGTTTAAGGGTAAATCTCTTACTTAAGAGTAAGATTAGAGTAATTTCAGATAGAATTTACTTTAATAGAGAGAGAGAGAGAGAATTTTAATTTAAGGCTTACAAAGATCTATGATGAAAAAAAGTGCAAAAAATAATGATCACTCTCGACATTGTTGCTGAGAAAAAATCATCTTAAAATGATCTCAAGAATTTATCCTTAAGCGTTGTTATGGCCTTTACGGAACACTCTGTATATAAAGCGTACTTTTGTAAAAAAAATCATATAAATAATAAGATACAAATAATAATTATTAAATATAAGAAGACATATGTATGTATACAAGAATGTTTTATAAAAATGAATCCACACACGAGATTGCGGAATCCAACGTTCTATATACGCAATGATTATAAGACGAAAGTCTCACGAGAGCTTCTCGTATGTCGGCTATTATACATGTAATATCGCTACGAATGATAATCTAGAATCTAAAACCCGATCGGTTTGAGATTTTGCAAGTTCCAGCCACACACAACCGCGAGTCCTTCGTGCAATCCGCTCCCCTTTCGATATTGCGATACGCAATCGTCGATCTGCTCGCTCGTGTTTTTTTTCTTTTCATGGAAATCGCCTTAATGACGGCGGTTGAATAATAATTTTACACCCAACGAGCCGAGAGAGGCGAGAAAGGTCAGTCGGATATCTGTACGAGTTTTGGAATGCATCAGGCATGATTATCGCTCTCCTCGCTATCGGGGATATCAGTTTCCTTTTTTTTTTCGTAATCGAGTGAGCGAATGCAACGGATGTTGCGTACGCATCGGCGTTGCAAATGTCACGATCTTTCAATTTTGCACTCGCCACGAGCCGCAGGCGAGAAAGGTCAGCCGGATATATCAACGAAATGGAATGCATTCGCGAAGAATCGCCGCGTTGTTACATAAGATGAACTTTATACCATTAATGTTGTGAAACGATTGCGAGAGATTATGGATGCGAGAACAGCTGTCCAATCGAATAAAAATATTTATTTACTTAACACACTTTGCCCGCGAGTGAGATATACATAACATATATATGTAGTCAGCAAACATACATATACTTTGTGTATACATCACGGCAATTTATAAAGCATCTGTCGTTTAATTATGATAAAAGTTTAAAAAAAAGCATTGATTATATTCATTTATATTTATACTTGTATTATCTTGCAAAAATTCGTGAAAATATCTTATTTTCTTTTTTACTATACAAGGTGGCCCCCCGAACGTTCCAGCCAGACCTTGAGATCTCTTATAGGAAATTTAATTCTGAACAAAAAAATTCCTATAAATATGGGTCGAAAAGTGCTTCCTTAAGAAGTAATCGCTCAAAAACCTCTGATGCAAAGGAAGCAAAAGGTGAAAAGAAAATGAAATAAAAAGAAAATGAAACTTAATAAATTTCTTGAAAAAACGATAAAAATAAAAAATATTTTTTTTTTTTTTAATAAAAATAAAATAAATTTTTTTAAACTAAAATAGCACGTAATAGTAGAAAATGAATAAAGACGTGAAAAAACTAACTGTTCTCAAAATGTCCCCCCCTAGCTCCAATACACTTTCGGCATCGAGTAATGACCGATCTAGTCGCTTTACGGATTTCCTCCTGATTCGATTTTAATCGATCTAACAATAAGTAACAAAAGCACTTTTTGTACGTTTGAAACTGATTATATCAAAATCTGGAACGTACAACAATCATTTTGATCTCATTTAAAAGATAATTTAATTTTCTACAACTTTTGTTTTGGTACTTTTTGTTAAAAGACGCACATTTTCCATGATATTTGGAAAAATGTGTAAAATAATTACAATTTCAGAGGTTTTTGAGCGATAACTTTTTAAGAAAGCATTTTTCGACCCATTATAAAAAATTTTTTGTTCAGAATTAAATTTCCTATAAGATCTCAAAGTCTGACTGGAACGTTCGAGGCCACCCTGTATATACAGAAATAATTATGATGATGACTTACTTCATGAAATAAAATAAGGCGATTATACAATATGACCATGTTTTTTTTAAATCTTTCGATCGTTGAAACTTTTTTAGTCTTATACCTATACTATATCCTATGTCCTTATAAAAGTGGTTTTTAAGGTTACGTCACGGAAATTCATAAAACATTTGTTTTAATTATGATAAAAGTTTGTGATAATTATTTTATTAAACGGTAACAAGTTTGAATAAAAGCACATTGATTATATTCATTTATATTTACACTTGCATTATTATCTTACAAAAATTCGTAAAAATATCTTATTTTCATTTTTACTATATATGCAGAAATAATTATGATGATGATTTACTTCATGAAATAAAATAATGCAATTATATGACCATGTCTTCATAAATTTTAATCTTTCGATAGTTGAAATTTTTTAAATCTTATCTTATATATATCCTATGTTCTTATGAAAGTGGCTTGTAAGTTTATCGGGTCTTGTGCAAACCGAGTAGTTTTATAACTTATACGCACATTGTATTAATGAAGTGTTTACAACATAGATGGCGATAATGAATTGTACAGCCTTGAAATAAAAATGCGGTTATGTGCCTGCTAAGGCGCATCCTCGGATGAAAAAAACGGGATGAATTATCGATCATAACTCATCAGCAACGACGACGATCGATGAGATATGAAGCAAATTGAATTGCACAACGCTGGAACGACCGCCATACTTGTTGACGGTCGGGAGCTTTCAAGAGTTTTGTAATACGCAATACACTTTAATCAGAAGTGCATGCGTAAACTTCGCGCGCGAACTTCCTCTTACGCAACACACGCGCAAACGCGTGTATAATTCGCGTGCTGGGATTTTTCTGCTCGCTCAAATTCTTCGCGTGTCTCTTTTCTGCGACGCAAAAAAAAACGCGACTCGCGCGCGCGCGCGCGCGCGCTGGGTACTACTCCGAATGCAATCTGCACTCATCTGCATTCTGCAGATGCTGACGGCGCGCAGAAACGCACGAGCGTGAATACCAACGTAAACGCGAACGGTCTGTACGGAATTCGCAACCCCACCTCCATTATTTCCCAGCGATGGAAGACACGTGAAAAAAAGACGAGATAGTCGCGTAAAAAATTTCGAGATAATTAATTGATTAAAAATAACGCGCAAAATGATAATCCTTATCGAATAAGACGTAGTTCGTGATTAGACATAAAAAACATGGACTTAATTTTTATTTTCCTTTTCATTTTAATATTTATTTGAGTTTATTTATTGAAGATTATATAAGTTTAGGTTAGAGAGCTTTTTGGAGTTTAGGTTAGTTTATTTAATCCTATCCTATATTTGATTATGGTTTACACCTTATTTTTGTTATTAGTGACATTTAGATTCATTTATTCAGATTCAATTAAATATGTTCGTTCATTTATATGTTAATATTCAATGGAATAATATAGAGACAAAAACAATCCTCATCGAATAAGACGTAATTCGTGATTAGACATAAAAAACATGGACTTAATTTTTATTTTCCTTTTCATTTTAATATTTATTTGAGTTTATTTATTGAAGATTATATAAGTTTAGGTTAGAGAGCTTTTTGGAGTATAGGTTAGTTTATTTAATCCTATCCTATATTTGATTATAGTTTACATCTTATTTTTGTTATTTATGTTATTAGTGAAATTTAGATTTATTTATTCAGATTCAATTAAATATGTTTGTTCATTTATATGTTAATATTCAATGGAATAATATAGAGACAAAAACAAATTGCAAATATAAAACTGGAAACCATCGAAAGCCGTAAGGCGTGGATTAAAAATAAATGAATAAGGAAACTATAAGATATAAGAAAGATTGCGAAAATTGAGGAGAAAATTAATAGCGAAAAATAAAACACGTCTATACGTTTAAATTTCGATGACACTATTTAAAATAAAGGCACACTTCAATTTACCTCATGCTTCCGACATTAGCGCGAAATCTAGAGCTTTCCAAAAGAGTGATATTCTCGAATCAACGCTGTTCCAGAATCGCAATTTTGCGATTCGCGAGCAGGGGACGGGGGGGACTAACCGGTATTAAATCTAGTCACGGTTGCAATTCCCCGATATTTGATGGAGGAGAGCGGAGGAGAACGACAGCGTTTATTTTAGATACGCAGAATATCCAATCGATGCGAAAACAAGTTGAGTCGTATTTTGAATCGTTTAACTTCGCGGATAGCTTCGAATTGCGTAAAGTCATCGAAGATAAATCTTCTGGGACGAGTCGTTAGCATATCGGAATTTATGTTGTTGACAAAAAAAATCGTTCGCTTTACTTTCGCCGAACGTAAAACACGCTCGTTAATCCTAACCCATCCTCCTCCTCCCTCCCCTCTCCCCCTCCCCCTCCCCGCCCCCCCATGAGCTATTTGATTTCCACCAATTAAGGATTCTGCGCATATTTAATACGATAATAATAAAATAATATTCGACGAGAATCAACTGTCAATTTTGCGCTTATCGCGTGCCCGTGAAATTTCGGCGAAAATATCGAGAGCCCCCTTTAATTATAATCGAAAATGTTTATTTTATTTATTTATTATTTATTTTATTATTTATTTATCATTTATATATTTATAATGGAATTTATTTATTTATAAGCGGGAAGGGGGGGGGAGAAAGAGATCCCTTTAATACAAAAAGAGAAAGATGTAATTACAATTTCGACATCGACAAACTGAAAGCAGAATAGGATGATGGGAGAATAAATGAGAAGAGACAGACACGCAACGAGAGTTACAACGAAAGCGTAAAAGAATAAATAAATAAATTGTGAATTATATGTATATGTCAATGAGACGGAAGATCTTTTTTTCCCCGATAACTATACCTCGCGTATAATTATCCGAGCTCTACGCGATTTGAGTAACGGAGCTTAATCGCGTAATGAATACATTCTATCAACAGATTAATCGGATAATAAAATTCTTCCCGACTCTAATATACTTCGATATCATCGTGCTTTGTTCTCGGAGGCGAACAAAACTCTCGGCGATCGAAAGATTCATCGCGGAGGACCATCCGGAGAAGAGAGAGAGAGAGAGAGAGAGAGAGAGAGAAATCCGTCTCCGAGGATTTCGGAGTCGGTCCGATCGACCGGTGGCGATCGAGGAGCGGCCCCGGAGCTCTCGGCTCACCCGTTAGTCGTCTAACACGCTCTGCGGGAGGGCAGGAGGAAGAGGGAGAGGATCAGAGAGAGAGAGAGAGAGAGAGAGAGAGAGGCAGAGAGACGCGGTGAGACTGTGCTGGGAGGTACAGGTAAAACAAAAAGTCGGAAAAAATTGAAAACCAGTCTTAAGCAGTCGGTAGTCCGGACTACCCGACCGTCAGCGGAGTCGTTCTTTCTCTCTCTCTCTCTCTCTCTCTCTCTCTCTCTCTCTCTCTCTCTCTCTCTCTGCGCGCGCGCGCGCTATCTCGTTCTCGCTCTTCTCTTCTCCACCTCCACCGGAGAGATCCGCGACGGTACAACCACCACCATCATCATCAGCGGCGAGCGCTACCACCACCTCCCTTTCCTTCTCCTCCACCCCCACCTCCTTCTTTCGCTTCTCCGCGATCCTTCTCCGCGGGTCCACGCTCTTCCTTAATTCAGTCCAATGAGAACCGCTCTTCGTTTCGTCACACCCGCCGACAAAATCTCTCTGTCTACATTTCGCATTTATTTCCTCTCTCTCTCTCTCTCTCTCTCTCTCTCTCTTCGTCTCGCGGGATACGGCCGCCAATTTTGAAAAAAAAAAAAAGAAAAAAGACGACGACGGACGTTCGCCACCTCCTCGCTCCTCCTCCGATCTTCGAGCGAGAGGAGAGGCCGATCGCGATATCGCGATCCGCGGCGACGCAGTGCGTCGCGATGCGTCGCAGCGCGATAAAGACGACGTAGGACGACGGGACGCGCGGCCGCGTGCGAAACGCGTGCGGAATTCACGCGATTGGCGCATCCCGCCGCGCAACCGAATGGGAGACACGGCCGCCGAACAGGAAGAGGATCCTCGCGGTAGACGGACCTCGCTCATCGTCACCCCGCGTGTTTGTTTTGACGGCCGGTCGCGCACCGTGTGTATATGCACGCGCCGCCGCGCCCGCGAGAGGCGAGAGAATCGGTGTGTCGTAAACACGCCTGTGACATATATATATATACAGCGCGCGATTGCCGCGAGAGCGTTTGATCGAACGAATCGAGGA
This sequence comes from Polyergus mexicanus, assembly GCF_030449975.1. NCBI lineage: Eukaryota > Metazoa > Arthropoda > Insecta > Hymenoptera > Formicidae > Polyergus > Polyergus mexicanus. Next base: position 2,114,373 of record NW_027223334.1, read on the forward strand.
GAAGGATCGCGCGAGGATCGGGGCGACTCCGAGGATCGACGTAGGTGACTTTCGTCCCGCGATTGCGACCGCATGTTTATAAGTTCGTGACAGGTGGATCGGATTGTTCGATTGGATTTAAATGCTCCGCGTTGTGATCGGATGATCGAGAGGATTATACCGGGACTCCGTTGTGAGGATCGCGCGCGAAGGTAATCCTCGCTCCTCTTCCCGGACGATGGAAGGAAGGATTTCGCCTCTTGCCGAAGAAACATGTCCCGAAGCGGTCGTCGCAACGCGCGAACCGGTTGCGCGCTCTTAAAATAGTTTCTCACGCGCGTAGGTAACTGGCGCGCACAACCGCCCTCCCGTCGTTGGAACACGAGAGAAAACGTCGTCGTAGTAGTGCCAGGTAAATATACATATATATATATATATATATATATATATATATATATATATATATATATATATATATACTTATATCGATCGACTATCGCCGTTAGATAGATCTCCCTTCGCGAACGCGCGCGCGATAGAGAGAGAGAGAGAGAGAGAAAGACTGAGAAAGAGATCGCGGCTGCCGGCCTCCTCTCCTGTGATCATGGAAAATAGCTCACCTTCAATTAAAGAGGCATTCGAATTCGAGCGTATAATCGCCGGCGATCTCTCGGCGAGTCACGTATTATCCCGGTCCAGATCTCTCTCTTTCTCTCTCTCTCTCCTCTCAGGCCGACGAACTGCGGAGAAGCCAAGTCCTCCTCCTTCTCTCACGGAAATCGCTTCTCGGAGAGCTTGTTTGTTGACACGGAACTCGAAAAGTTTGTTCAACGAGAGAGGAGATTGCGACCGACGAAAGCTTGCTGCTTCGAGAACGAAAGAGAGAGAGAGAGAGAGAGAGAGAGAGAGAAAAAGAACCGGCCTGCTCGGCTGTTTCTAATTTCTGTGTGTTTTAGAGTTCCCTTCTTCTTCCTTCTTCCTTCTTCAGCTTCGCTGAAACTTCTTTAACGAGAAGGAGAGTTATTTTCGATGGAGGGTGCGATTGGATGGGGAACAAAGCGTGTGGCGCGTGATCAATCTATTTGCAATGCGGCTACGAGGAAATCGTTCAGCGAGAGCGCGGAAATTCGGGATCGATATAAATCGTTTTATCAGTTCCCGTATCAATTGAGAGACGCGCTCATCAGTCGAGCTCAGTCATACTTTTACGAGAACGGTAACGTTGACAGAATAGATTATCCTGAATAGGGCGATCTATATTCGCACAGTGGCGTTTCAATACGCACATTTTTTCCTATTTACAGTTTCTCGAGAAAACCGCGAAACAGACGCAAATACTTGTGCGATGCATCGATGGCGATAACGAGAATTTAAGAAACCGAGTTTTTTAAAAATGAAGGAAGAAACTAAGTAAAAAAAACCGGTATTCTTAGGTAAAAAACTGTTTTTTTTTTGGGGGGGGGGGATAATTTTGAAAGATAGTGCGAGTTTTCTTCGAACAGAAGACGATGGGAATTAAATTAATTTTGTTTACTGGATCAGTAATCAATTTCAATAGTTGTGGTTGAATTGATCACTACTTCGCATTTGTTTAATGAGTTTGAATATTTTAAAATAGGTTAATCTTGATTTCTATAATTCGATGATATTTTTTGTGATGTTCTTTATTTTTAAAATTTCATAAAAGTTAGAGGAAAAGAAAACTCCGTCAAGCATAAGTTAAACTGTTGCTATTTTGCGGACCGAGAAGTGAAAATAACATATAGGGCATAAAATCTGATTGTTATGATATTGCAGCAACAGTAAAATGTCCGCCTACAAAAATATTGCAATATAATATTGCAGCAACATAACAATATAATATATATGCAATTATGCTTTTAATCTCTAACGCGCGTCAAATTTACCTTTTCGGGCATCAAATGCCGATTAAATTAATATTTTCAAATACATTGCCGGAATTTCGATGATTAAGCGATTGGAAAAAGTCGACAGAGATCTATCGAGCATGACATCGTTTTGATTCACGAAAAGTCATGTGACTGGTACCCTTACTTTGTACCCTAATTAATGATTGTACGATTCGAAGATCCATCTGAACGAATCACTAAGAATTGTATTTATCGTAAATGAGGAGTAAACAAGAAGTGATAATTAGCATCGAATTTAATGAGCGATAAGAGAAGAGAGAGACGCTTACAGTAAATACAGATAATAATGACTAGTATAACTAATAAAATATACAGAAAGAGATAAATAAACATTATACATATTTATAAATATGACAGATTCTCTCCGTCAATAATTAATTTCTCTTCATTAATTATATATATATAATTAATTGCATTAAGCGCAATTTTTTTTTATCGCTATTTTTATCATTCTGTTGATCGACATCTTTGCTAGCGTTAAATATGGCTGTGATTCCGATCTTTTCTTGTCTCTTATTAAGATGCTATTCAATGTTATCGTAGACTGTCGCGTCTTGCGTACAGCATTTAACGCTAAACGCGCGTTGCAATTCCGAGCTGTTCGATGACGACCAGCGCGCGAATAGGCTCGCGAGCGCGTGTCTCGTGCGCTCGGCAATTCCTGCAATAACCGAAAATAATAATATAGCAGACGACACTATAAATGGCAGCGATAGCGCAATAACGGCGCGATGCCAATTGACAGCGATGCTTCGATAACGCGGATATTTACGCGCGAAGGAGGTCACCAGATGCGACCAGTCTTCTAGAACCGTGGGCGATCGAGTTGCTATAATTATTTCGCGCGGTCGTTTTGCATCGTTCAATATAAAAATAAAGGGAGAGAAAGGGCGCAAATTGCTTATAATTAATTCTATACATTGTTGAAAAACTTGGCTTAAATTTAATGTACGTATATCGCATGTTTTTGTATTGATTTAACATAATATTAACCCATACAGCACAGAACATTGCAGCAATATTGCAGCAACATTGCAACATTGCCGCAATGTTGCTACAATGTTGCAATATTGTTGCAATGTTGCTGCAATGTTCTGTACTGTATGGTAAATGATGACATTAATACTATGTTAATATTTCAACACAAAACGAATGCAAACTTCATAATAATTTGAAATAAATGTTGTATGAAATCAATATATTTTTAATGATAAAATTAACTTGGAAAAATGTTATTATTATTGACAGTCTGTAGTCACTCTCACTCCTATCGTAGAATAAAATCAACATTTTTTTTTTATAATAATCTTTAACAGATAAATCCTATCACTAATTATACGGAATATATTGCGTAAAATTAAAAATACAATATATTATCTAAACGGTCGCGTTCATCTTTATATATATATCAAGAGATTAATAAAAATAGTATCTTAACATATGGCAAGAGAGAGAGAGAGAGATTATAAAAGAGATACTCAGATCTGCTGGTTATTACGTCATGGTGAACGCGACATGTAAAAGGCCAAACTTTCGCGAAATTCGACTGCGATTCCACAGAAACGGATGAATGATCCAGCCATCTCAACCCTTTCCAAATAATTTGCGTATTGAATTTTCCATTTGTTTGAAACGCGGATATGCAAATGCGTTACTTTTAAACACATCGCGAAAATAAAATGTAAAAATTAAATATCTCAGAGATCTTCAGATCGAAATCTTTTTCTATATGTAAAACGTTTCTAAAAATATTTTTATGATATCCTTATCTTCCTTTATTATATATATATATATATATATATATATATATATATTTGCATTTACTTTACAGCAGTCGTTACACGATTTTTTTATTCACGTGTTTAAGGATGTTTTGGCTGTACAATACAGTAGCAAAAGACTGTCCAAATTAAAAAAGAACATATTTTTTACGTTTATACTGTTTGAAAAACCAAATAAATAAATTCGGATTATAAAAAGAATTAAAGTATCACAAAATAATATGGTTTTTGACGTCTTCGTAAAAGAAAATAGTTGTAATTAATATTTTTCCTAATTTATAACAAAAACTTTTGATCGTGAATATTCCCTGAAATCAACTGCGAGAAACAAAAAAAACGAGTAATTTTCAGAAAGAGAGGGAGAGAGAGAGAGAGAGAGAAAGAGAGGGGCGACAGATGATACTTTTCTACAATTTTTAGTAAATAACATTTAAACGAGCAAGTGGATTTAAATCAAGTTTTGCACAAATATTTATTAGACTTTTCTTAATACATGTGAAAACTTTTCTTTCGCTGGCAATGCTTCTTCTTTGTCAAATTTGTCAATAAGCGCTACAATGTATGATTTTCCATAATAATCAATACCAACGTTAAACTTAAATAATTTCCAAACCGTTAAGAGAATTGTGCTCATGTTTTGCACAGATGAATTTATTTAATCATAAGAAATAGTAGAACAGTCTACAAAATTTTTATGCTTTCGTCACATGTTTTGACACATGACACGCACATCCTTAAAGATTGGCACGCGACGAGGGCGGAGGAAGAGAAGACAAGTGACCCGGGGGGGCCCATTTCAGTAGTAACAGAAAATGATTGGAAAGTCTTCCTCCGCCGTGTGAACGCCGCGTATGTACACGTAGCTGACACGTAGGTAGAGATAGAGATACCAGGCTTGTTGCCGACGCCTTCTGCGAAGGCGATTGGCGTTTGCTATTGAAATAATTCCATCGCCTCGGGCCAGAGAACGAGAGGCGAGGCTGATTGTGAGTGTCAGCATGAGCAGCAGCATACCTGTCCCTGGATGACAAACATCCACATTTCGCTCGCGAGCTAGAATTTTTATTAAAACTCTTTGATTGCCCCCCTCTCTCTCTCTCTCTTCTTGTATACTTGGTGTCCCGAGCGTATCGCGCGTCGCGTGTTTATTTACTTGAGCTTTCTGCATTCGGGTTCTGACAAGCTTCCTTTGAATGTAGAAAGCGGAGTGATTTATTGCTTATAATGAATAGCTCGAACGATAAAGTGCGGGAAAGCTTGCTCTTCCACTTTACGTAACGATTCGACGATCGTCAAATAACGTTTATCGTCTCGATGATATAATAGGGTGCTATTGTTGTCTCCTAACGGTAGTTTTATCGTTCCCGTACACAAGTATGCGATAATGAATTGGCCTGAAAACCTCGTAAACCGTATTCTCTCGCACAATATCCGAGATGACTCATCGAATTATACAAATTTCGCTTGGTCTATATTTTAAGATGCGCCATAATCCCCATTTATGGTGGCGCTTGACAATCAGGGATATCCTCTCTTGTAGCGCTTCGGGCTTTACGAGTCTCGCTCGCGTCGAATTTTCCCCTTCGTCAAACCTGAGTCAATATTTCCCGTCCTGGAATCTACTCTAAAAGCGATTATTAGAAAGGATCGGTCGCTGTAATTTGTCAAGGCGAAGGTAAAAAACATCCCTAATCTATATCTGAAACGTAATAGGTTAGTTTTAACGAATAGTTCGCTATTGCTTGAACAATGTTGTTGACGTCCTCTGTGGATGGGAATTGACCGAGGAAAATGGTTTTTGAAATTTTTATATTAAATTTCGATACCGAAATGATAAATCTTCGTGCTCCTTATCGCGTGTGATTCATTTACCGAGAATCTATTCATGAGGGTAGGACCTTCAACAGCCGATTGAGCTGCCGAAAAGTGCGATCGCTTATGCCAAGGTAGGAGTAGAAGAGGGGCGAGGCGTAGGGGGGGGGAGGAGAGGAGAGGAGAGGAGAGGAGAGGGAGGGAGGGAGGGAGGGAGGGCGAATAGCAGATAATTACCTGAAAGCCATCGTAAAACCATGGTTGCACGATGGTCGGTGCGCTTTCATTTACGGATGACCCCCGAGAGACCCTTTCGAAAATTAGAGTGGAGGGGAGTGGGGGGGGGGGGTCTCCTACCTTTAAAACTATAGCCCGTACCTCCGTCAAAATCCTCCCGTGAGACCACCGTAGGAATCTGCCGCAGTAAGCACTGTCATTCGGTAGCGCGCTCGGCGAAATGAGCTGTGAGACTCAACTAGTTGAAAAGTGACACGATCATATAAGTATAAAGTGGGAAGCGTAGAGTGAAAATTCGTGGAGTAAAATAAAATTAATAATAATTAAGTAGAGTAAAATAAAAGAGTGAATTTTTTTTTTTTTTTTTTTTTTTTTTTTTTTTTTTTTTTTTTTTAACAATTATATACGTGGAAGATGTACAAAATGTGAACATGGAGTATGAATGTGAGAAATAATTGTGAGCAAAAATATAAATGTACAAGAAAAGGGAAGGCGTAATTTTAAAAGGGTGTAGTATATAAAATATAATAAATATAATAATAAATATAAAATAGTAAGTAAAAAAGTTAATATAAAACAAGTAAATATATTAATAATAAAATATAATAAAATAATCAAAGTTATATGGAAAATACAATTGTTTAAAGTGTGTTCTTGGGGTGAATCTTGATTATATTTGACAATCGGCAGGATCACGCAACGAGATCGTTCAGGTATTAAATTATTTGAAATGATATATATATATATATATATATATATATATGTCATGCTAAAATCCTCATTCTATTCTATAAATTGAGAATTATTAATTATCATTATTATGTTTTTATTATAGTTATTAATAATTATTAATTTTTACAGAAATTAATAATTATTAGCAAATCTGAAAAAGTGAATACTTATATGATTAATATATTCTTTGAAATGTGAAAGTTCTTATATTTTAATATTACAATAAAGATGAATCAATTAATATGTCTATCAGATTAACATGTCTATCGACGAAACTGTTTGAGTTAATTGTTTGATGAGCGATAAGCTTAACTGGATAGTTAGATACTATCTTTTCTCTTCTTCAGGTTTCACTTGAATTAATTTACAATGATGCCTAGTAGTACATTAATGAACAAGAGATAAGGGAAACAAAAAACATGTGGAAAGTGAACGTGAAAGTCGCCACATAGTGGTGACACATATCAGATCGTATCGGGATCACGCCGCTTTTCAATCGCCGTGTGTAACAGGTCGTTGTATAGTGGAATTCTTTTTCAATAATAATTCACCGGAGTTGTCGTAGGACGCGGTTAAGAGCGATATAAATAGACGTTTAATGGGCACGTTGGAAAGATGCAATTATTGCGCGAACGATTTTCGCATTCGATTAATGTCGTTCTTCTCTCCTTATCCTTCTCTCTACGTCGACAGGTATTCAATGCTCCGGGGGATAATTTGCGCATACTTGTCGGCTCGCACAAAGACGTAATGGCTCTGAAAGTGAAAAATGTGATTCGCTTGGAATTTTATGAGATTTTTTTTTTTTTTAGAAACGATCACTTTCTAGCTTGTAGCACAATTTTTTTTCGCACTTCTGATGATCTCTTATCTTTTTAGAAAGATAATTAAATTCGCGATATGTGCAGAAATTAAATACATATTCTATATGAAAGATATATCTAAGACGATAAGCGATTTTTGCGCGCAAACGTAATTTTGATAAATATTAGTATATAAAATATTATATCTCAAAAATGAATATTTTTGTATTTTAAAAAAATTTTATTTTAATATATAAATTTTATTTTAATATTATATTATCGAGAATGCCGTTCTCTCTCGTAATGTGAAAGATCTGTAATATGTTTTTCAAAATTTTCGCAATAATTTTTTCGGACAATAAGTCCTGGAAATCACACATTCCACACATTTGTTGGCGGAAAAAAGATCCCGAATTCGCGAAGGTTTAAACGACTTTAAAACGCGTGACCTCGGCGTCATCCCTGGAGCAACATTACGCTGATTGGGCTCGGGTTAGTAGAAGAGACTGAAGCCAGGAGAAGAGACTGAAATTTCATTCTTTTTAGCACGCGTTCCCGCTTAATGACACCCTGACTCACATTCGTGAATATTCTTAATAATCTTAATCGTGCCTCGTCGGCATAATCGCCGCTCTTCTCGTCTCCGTAACCGCTCCGAGAATGGCGCGAGTAAGGGGACATTATAATCATAGTGTCCGGCATCTACGCATAAACAATAGTCCGCGTCTGAGGAAAAACGCGATATGAATATCATGACAGAAATACGTAGATTATGACTTAACTATATCGAGAATATAAACTTGATTTCGAGATTTTAATTAATACTGTCACATTCTACTCTCTGCGATTTCTACGGTGGAAGAAAACTTTTACATAGAAAAATTTAAATTTTTTGACACTTTGCAAAGCATGATCAACATGACGTATGATTTGAATTGTGTAAAAAATATCGAATAGCACAGCGGCTCCTTCTCATTTTATTTGTAACTTACACAGTAAATTCTTTCTTTTCCTTCTAGCTATACAGAATTTCTCTATCATTTCTTCTTATCTTTCTTCTTGATTTAATAATTTATTTATTAATACAATTTGTTTTGAGTAATATTTTCTAGCATGCTGATTAAAGTGTCTCGTTACGCGCCCCTCATAGCACATCAACATCCCAATAAGGTTCCAATCATCTTAAGCTGTAAGATAATAACATTCCACGGAGATTAATAAATCTGCCATTAACCTCCCAGCAACATGAAAATGTTCGCCCAAATTCATCCCATTAACATTCCAAAGATATTCCAAAGAAAGTATTCGATAATCGCTAGTTCATTCGTTTAATTTTTAGTCACGATGATTATATAAAGTTTACAAAGAGCGGCTAATAAGATAAAAGATATAACTATTTTTATTAGTTTAAATTGTATGATATAACCTCAACACAAAGGACTCAGACATTGGACTAAGAATTCTTTTAATAGTTTCCATTCTTATATAAAATCAAAAATTATTATCAAATTTGATATTAATTTTTGATTTTATATAAGAATGGACAAACATGCAAAAAAGATACTTCAGATTTTAATAAATAAATTTTGAGATTATATGAAGACAAGAGAGATGTGAAAAAAACTTGTTGTATGCGTAAATCCACCACAATCTTTTTGCATATCTGAATATTTCGGATACAAAGAGATTGTGAATTTACAAAATTGCAAATTGAGTTTTTTCTTATTTCTCTTAGATATTCTCTGTCACTGAAGGAAGTCGAATGTGTACCGAAAAATTTACAATTTATAATTTCGTTATTATTATAATACAGAAAATCTATATACACACTAAATCCTGATTCTTATATGCCTAATTTCTTATTATTTTTTTCATATGTTAAAGATATTATGTCGATAAATATACATAAAGCATTATTGCATATATATTGCTATGTTGCTGCAATATTATATTGCAATATTTCTGTAGGCGGACATTTTACTGTTGCTGCAATATCATAACAACGTTGCAGCAACGTTTCGTAATGTTTCTGCAATGTTGCAATCTTGCAGAAAAATGTTGCTGCAATGTTGTTGCAATCTTGCGGTGCTGTATGGGTTAGCGCGTAAGGTTGTTAAAATATTGAAATAAAGTTCCATTAATCTTCCGACAATATTATAAAGTACGGTCTTATTGTAAGATTAGTGGTATACCAGTAACATGATCATTAAAATATGTAAGTTTGTAATCTCCCTATAATCTTACTGCAATGTTCGGTGCTGTGAGGGGCGCGCGATTTATTCCAGCACAGTTTCAAAACATTTCTTCCTCATACTTGTTTATTTACATCGATATACATAATATTGGGAAAGGCTTATCCTTATTCTTGTTTCTGTACCTGTCCTTGTTATAAGTTACGTAGACTCCGAATGATGTTTACGAGAATTTAGTGAGAGAAAAAGATGTCTCAGCATTTCGTTCGTTATGTGTATAGTGTATATCATGTGAGGCAACTAAATCAAATCTGTCGCGAGTAGGATGACAAGCTGGAGCGTGTTGTTCGTCGCAGCCGTCGTCGGGATTCTGCTGCTGACAACCGCGACGAAACGCTCGGAAGCGTGCAACGAGGCGATCTGCGCCAGCGTCGTGAGCAAGTGCATGCTGACACAGAGCTGTAAGTGCGACCTGGTCACTTGCACCTGTTGCAAGGAATGCTTCTCGTGCTTGAGCTACCTGTACGACGAGTGCTGCTCGTGCGTAGGTAAGAGACGCGGGCGATAAACGCTCGATAATTTTAATTTATCAGATATACTTACTGATATTTATACTAATGCGTTGGAAATAGTCTGTGCGCGATGTCATGAAATTAATTATAGCAATTATAGCAAGGAGATATACACACAGTTGGAAAATTTGTGTTTTCTTGTTAGAAAATATCTTGATTAAAATTCTTGTGATAAATATTTAACACCTTCATGTGTTAATTGAATTCAAATATTAGAGAAAAAGTGTCAAAATAATACAATGTGCACATATTTTGAAGTTTACACAATAGATATGTTTCGTATTATTAGATAGGGATTTCTCTGTTAAAATTTACAGAAAAAAATATAGATTTTATTCTATAATAGAAGTGAGAGTGGCTACAGACCAACAACTTCTTTTGCAAGTTAATTTTATCATCAAAAATATGTTGATTTTAAACAAAATTTATTTCTGTTTACTGAAATTTGAATCTATTTTAACATAGTATTAGTGTCACCATTTGACCAGTCCCTATTATTATGTTAAATTTATATAAAAATTAATGAAACACAAAAATTTCAACCGTTTGATACATGCAATATGTGTTAAATTTAACATAAATTTTTTTTCCAACTGTGTAATGTTTAACGATCGCAAAAAAAAAGCGAGGAAACAAAGTTGGATAAAATCAGGGTTTAAATTGCAGTTAATACACAGGATCAAATATAGAGATCATTTCTGCACACTTTAAAAATTATAAATAAATTCTACGAACTATGTTTCTTTTTTATTCTATTAATATATTATAAATATAATTTTAATAATATATTTATTGCAATATTTTATATGGCAGAAAAATATATATATATATATATATATATATATATATATATATATATATATAATTTCGGAATTGACGGATTTGACATACATGCAAGCAACATAATGTGTTTTCGCGATCCATTTCGCAGATCTATGCCCAAAACCGAATGTCACCGATAACCCGTTGAGTAGGAAATCCCACGTGGAGGAATTCAGCGATCCGATACCGGCGCTCTTCCAAGCTCTCACGGCCGAGGCGGATCCGCACGAACGATGGCTTACCTTCACGTATCCGGTAGATTTTGACATGTCACTGCTCGCGCCGAAACATGAAAACGAAATGAAGTATCAATTGCGTAAGTATCGAATTTTTCGAATATTGTGAACTATTGACAAGAGAAAAAATTTACATGCAGTTAAAAATACAAATAAAAATATGAATAAACGTATATTTCTTTACATTTTTCAATGACAGGTGTAAAAAAAATTGCTAAGACAGATTAGTTAATCATAGATTGCATATATATATATATATATATATATATATATGCATGTTATGCGCGGTAATTGATTAGGATATTATAAATATAATATAAATATTAAATTATTTATATATATATATATATAATATTGTAAATATTGTAAAATAATAAAATAAATTATTTTTAATTTTTAATAAATAATTTTTATCGTATAATAAAATAAGTTTTCATATACATTGAAGATTTTATAATTAAACTTATGGATGTGCCGACTCCGCATCGATAAGCTTAATTATGCATTAATTGAATCGCGGGAAATTAAAAATATATTTTGGATGACAGAATCTGCGGACGGAAAGCTGAGTCCACTGAAGCCAAACGTGATGACAGTGAATTGCACCGTCGCGTTCATGGCACAGTGCGTCTCCTGGAACAAATGTCGGGCTTCCTGCCAGAGCATGGGCGCCACGAGCTACAGGTGGTTCCACGACGGTTGTTGCGAATGCGTAGGCAACACGTGCATAAACTACGGGATCAACGAGTCGAGATGCACGGAATGTCCGCTGGAGAAGGAGGGTGAGACGGACGAGTACAACGATTACGGTCAGGACGAGGAAGGGCTGGGCGAGGACGGAATGGATTAGCTGTCAGTTTTAATTTTTTTTTTTAATTATTTAACGATGAAGGAAAAAGAAGTGCTGCGCGAATGATATGCCGCGACAATGGTGATTGTTACATCGCGGAGTTGACTTTCATATGGAATCTGTTATCGTGCAAAAATACATTTTATCCTGAGTCATGATATACACTTAGAGTTTTATTTTTCAGGAACCGCTACCCCCAACGTTAAATCCACATTTTCATGACGATAAAATTCTTTAATGAATCTGCAATTAAGATTTATATTTTATCGATTTTTATATTGTATTTAAGATCAAGATTTACATTTTTTAGAGTTTTGTTAACTCGCTTTGAAAATGATTTTGAGAATTGTTGAAATCATTAAAAAATCTTTCAGTTTTTACATAATCAGTTTCGATTGAAGCTCATAAATGTAAATCTAATTTTAGAATGTCGGACTTTTTTCTCTTAGAGAAAGAATTTTAATGATCTTTATCGCGATATAATTTAAGATAAAATCGCCGACGATGTGAAAATGTAATAACTTTCGCGTCGAGAAGCACGAATGCGATCAGACACGACAATTCTTCAAGTTGGAGAACCGGAGCACTAGTTTCTGTATATGATTGCAATAATAAAGAATGTAAATGTAATCCCTCGGGTTATTTTTCTTTTTTTTTATTAAGAATGTACTCGAGTAGCGTCAAGTTAAATTACAGCGTCGAGAATTTTTATTATCGCATTCGTGCTATAAGTAAAATTGTACATACATCAAATCTCATTTCGGTCAGAACATTGAGATCGCTTTATACATGCAAGAATTCAAAATTCTTCTGGAAAAAATAATTGTGAATTGCAGTACCGTTACGATAGACCTCTGAATATATATACTGTAAAATGAGACACCAAATATTTGCAGTGACAATTTTTAAAACAATTATAAGAATTATAACGAATCATAATCATATGTTGTATTTATATATACGTATATAAATATTTTTAAAATAATTATTTTAATCGGAAAAAATATAGATAGATAAGACACGTAACAAATTTATATAATCGAAAATATACCGATTATATATATATACACAAAGTATCTATAAAGTCTGTTCCCACCCTTTATATTAAACCAGTTCAGAAATATAAGGAGTGAGAACAAACCTTGTAGATATCCTGCGTATATATTAAAACAGAAAGTTTAAAATAAAAATTTTAGAAAGATATAGATATTGACAATAATATTATTTATTTGTGAATTTTATTTTTATTTTTATTTATGTAATTAATGCAGATGTATTGAATTCTCTATTTATATAATATGGGATATGTAGTCGAGAATTTACGAACGGTACTGCGTAACAGTCGTATGATGTGAGATACGCAAGTAGAAGTAAATATAAAATGCGTCGTTTCTTCAAATGGAATGTGATATGCTCTTCGTCAATTGTGTAATGATATTTAGCGAGGTGTGCAAAGACACTCTCGAATTTTGCATTATCCGATACGATAAAACGATAATAGTAGATCACAGATGCACGCGCTTTGGTATCGAAATTCGAAAGATTTGAAGAGAGAATTCTCTTCAACTGTGAGCTGAATCATACATACATATGTATATAGGAGCTTTAACAACATATAGAGCGTTTACTTTTAAAGTTTCACACTTCGTAGTATTTATCAGATTAATAGAAATTATTTAAACGTGTATGATGTATGTGTAAATGATACAAATACGCCCTTAAATGCAGCTCTATATGAATAGGACATATAAATTTATATATCTTTTGCATGATATATATTTTACGATATACAAATATCACAATAAATAAATATTACGAAGTGAGCACCCTGTATAACATTCTTTATATATTTTTCTATCGTTTGTTGCACACTCAATATGCACGTACTAACTCGCGCCGTCATATCGCGCTCACAAATATAAACACGTATACACATCACGAATAAAATTGGTCGAATCACTAAGTGAATTAACAGGTCAACAAATTTCATTGTAGCGATGACTTATCTTTGGATTGCTGGATCACGAGATATTTCTATTTTGTCACACTAATATTTAGAACAACATTTCATATATTTTATATTATTTTTTTAGCGTGTAATATCTTTAAAAAAATCATTAAAAGATAGAATAGTTATTTCATGGCTCAGTAATCCAAAGGTTGAATTTCTCATCAGATACATTTTAGATAAAAAGTAATAGTGACAGACATTTAAGTGGGTGGATGTTCATCTTGTATCTCGTTGCTTTCCGGCAACTTGATGAATGACAAATCGCCACCGCTCCACATCGAGTACAATTGCGATCTCGTACATTCCTAAAAGCAACGATGTTTAGAGATGTATGAGAGATGGGATCAAGAAAATAAACGAGAAATTAGTTTCCAAGCATTGTGTAATATAACGAGACAATGTAAATATAAGGATGCAGCAGTATAAGTAATTTGTATGTTATCAATTTTTTTTACTGCGTATACATCTCTTAAATATATATCCTCTTATAGCATTACTACGTTTTAGCCGTTTTGTTTAAATCTTCAAATTTCTTGTATATACATTTAGAATTTATCCACTGTATTGTGATTTTATTCATTGTATCTCAATGTCAGAAAGAATATCGGCTTAATAAACTCAAATTCACTAACAATCAGAAAACAACTGATCTTGTTTATTTACCCCGCCACCAGCGCTTTCCGAACCCGATCGGCTGTGCGCCGAGAGGCAGGAATCGGTTGACGAGCTGCTCTTGCGAGACGGCAATGTGTCCGCTGTACCTTCAACAAAACATACGAGCTGAAATTATCGGGTTCGATCAAGTTTTATCAACAATGTATTCTTAGAAGTAGCTTAGAACAAAAAATATTTCGTGCGCGATATATTTAACGTACTCACCAGCTTCGGTTTCTCTATAATCACAATGCGAGTGAATGCTATCCTTGCTATCGCCATGACTGCCACTGGCACCACTCTGTTCTGCAATGATATTATAACAATATCACTAACGATTTTACCGGCTTAAGAATCTCATCTTTGTGATAAACGTCGATGAATCTTACCCGAATCTCTGTGTTCGCCGCTATGAACACTGTGATCGCTATCACGATGTCCGGATTGATCAGAATGATCGCTAGAATCCTGAGGCCAGCATCTGGGAGAACCTATTCTACGCGATCCCGACCAGATAGTGGAGTCGTAATTCGAGTCGAAATTGCAGGTCGTTAAGGTGACGCCTGGGATATGCTGACTATTGTAAGCCGTGAGTTGATTGGACGGTCGAACTCCTGCACAACGTACAACCTCCCAATCGCAGAAGAACACGAAACAGAGAATAGCTTATATGTATATTTAGCCCGCTAAACTCAACTTTTTAATTTTACGAAAATTACAAATTAAAAGAAAAGTTTTTCCACAGAGATACGAATTTCTAATATTCGCAAGATCAGATACACATTGAGCTTCAACTTTGTTTTATTTCGAAGATTAAATTTGACTCACACAAATCACATTTCTGATGATTCTTCATAAAAAGATTCACTTACATTTTTCGAAGAAATATTTTCCATAAAGTTTCCTCCCACGACATGAAAATCATTTATCTTATTTTCGAGGGATTCATTAAAGAACTTTTGAATTTTTGCTACCTGGTTTGCATGATAACAGCTGAATGGCTTCCTGCAGACCGTCTTGACTAGCCATCGTCGACGTTTTCCACACCGAATCAGGTGTGGTCGATCTGCTGCGATCTTGCTGCGGCACCCTTAATCTCGACCTCGCGTCCTGATGCGGCCACTCTATGACGTGCTTGCAATCCCAAGGCATCGACCAACGCCTCATCGTGCTCTCGACGGACTCGCCCGACATTTCCGCCGCCGCCGTTTCCGACCATCTCCTTTGAACCTTTATATACGAAACTGAGCATGATTGAGCTGACCACGAATCGTTCAAAGTTGATGAACATACTAATTACCTGTGGAAACAACGAATACGGCAATGGGGACCTCCGACAATTCGGCATCGAGTGTTGCGTAGACGAGGAGGATATTGGCGGTATTGGTGAACTGTAAAGACGCTCGAAGCATTGCTGTAATGCAGCAATATCGCAATCACCGCTACCGTTCTGGGAGCAAGAACATTCTGCCATACCACCTGAATAGTTAAATCAGAGAACAATTGAAAAAGTAAAACTTCGTTAATTTTATCAAAATCAAAGTGTAATCATTAACTATCTCTTGCTACAATTTTAATTTTCATAAAATCTAGAATTACTTTAATGCTAGTCTAATTTTTAATTTTTATATTTCACTAAAATAATATTATATTCTAATTTAATTCATATTTCAATAATTCTACTTAATTATCGAGTATTGCATCACTTTAATAATACAGGCTTACCTAAACATTCGCAACAAGCAACACAAAATTGATATTGTAAGTTTATGAATGTTAAAAGATTTTCCCTCAGAATATCCTGAAAATGCAAAAGCATTCTATCAGTTACAATAATACTTTAATACACAAAAATAGTCTAACTAAATATATATTACTAACATGCTTGTCCCCATCATTGTCACGAGATTCATGATCCCTCAGAGCAGTGATCACATGATTCTTAACAGTACTGCTGGCTATGTGTGTGGCTCTTGTTAACTCTTCCCATCCAGCCAGACATTGACCCGTTAGACGGCATTGTGCCACTGTATCATGCATGGAAAGAAGTGCTTGCAGGGATTGGGCCAGTTTAGTACCAGCCGTACATAGGCCGTTAAGTGTCTGTAGTATGAGAAATGATTTATTTTCTGTGTAGCAATACAACAAAGGTATATATCGAAGGCATACCAACCTGTAAGTACGTCAACCAGTTACCGAGGCATTCGTTTATTTCCAACTGACCCCTTGAAATCTGGCCATCAATAGACTTTGGCTCTGTTCCACCTTCAGCCATAGCTGAGCTCTTTTAGATTGCCAAATACCTAATAAAACTCATCATTGTCTCGCGCATAAACATTTCAAATATCCAACATAAAGAGGAAGTACAATACAGAACAGCTACCAGGATCCATTACATAAAATATTATAGAGGCAACAATTATATGGCAAAAAGGTTGATGCACTGATGAAATGCAGACTTTTCCTAAAAAAAAAAGAAGAAAATAGAAGGACATTAATGAGAGACGTGTGAATCATTTCTAATAACAATAACGATCTTAGTACTCATATCTTCCTAATTAAATTAACTCAAAGGCTCAGAGATTGAATTATCTCGTGGGAAAATCATGATTCTTGTACTGATGTCAGCACCAACCCTTCGGATATTCGCTGTACGAGTGGTATGAGTGAGATACCAGAGCAAGCTCTTGCGTGCGGATTCATCCACTGTCATCGCTGGTCATCGCTCCGGGCTCCGGGCTCCGGACGCTATCAGGGCGAGAGATAGTACTATGAGATTCTGTCAGATGACGCCATTATAACGGTTGTAAGCGTAAATGACCGAGCGTCGCGCTCTCGTCAAAGAATCACATGACTCGATTGAAAGATAACATTGTTTTGACGGATGCAATATTATTTCGCATCAACGTCCTTAAGCCCGTATCAGACTACGCATTGAAAACTGAAGATTGAAGATTAAAGATTGGAATTTGACTAATCAAAAGAAAAGGAACTAAAATCTCTTTGTCCTAATTGGTCAAATTTCATTCAGCGCGAGTTCTGATTGGCTTCTGCTTTTCTGTTTTCTGCTTTCTGCTTTTCTGCCAAGGTATGAAAAAAAATCCAGCCTTACTCTTACAATTTTAAGCAAGGTTCTGGCTCATTTTTATAGCAATGTTCGATATACTTTTATACTTTTCAGATTCGTGATATAATCGTGATTATATGGAAATTTTTATAAAAAGCATAAGATAAAATAATTGATAAAAATAAAGCATATACATATTTTTAAATTGATCAAAAAGTTCAAATTACAATCATCAATTTTATAATTTTGTAATTTTCTTCTTCAATAAGTTCCAAATAATATCATTTACAAAATTTGCGAATGTAACGTCCCATACAGCACAGAAGATTGCAGTAACATTGCAACATTGTAGCAACATTGCGGCAATGTTGCAATGTTGCTGCAATGTTCTGTGCTGTATGGGGTTATATCAACGCAGAGATACGACGCGACGCGATTCGATTGACATTGCAATTATAAAAGAACGCGGATATATTTAAAAAAAAAACTTATAACGCGAAGATCTCGCGGAAAGAAAGCGAACGAAACTTCTCTAACACATTAATTCGTTTTACCCCATACAGCACAGAACATTGCAGCAACATTGCAACAATATTGCAACATTGTAGCAACATTGCGGCAATGTTCCAATGTTGCTGCAATGTTCTGTACTGTACCATATGGGACGTGTTTCGCGTCTTTAATAACGTCCCTAATATCAACCTTAGAAAAGTATAGTCTTTTCCGCAACACTTTTTTCATGCTCAACTCGCTTTTGACTTATCGCGTCAGAATTTTATTAAAATCTTATTGAAATTTTAATATATTTTTTATTGTAATTATATTATATCTAAAAAAAGAAAAAAAAACGCGAAAAGAAAGAAGGAAATTAAATTTATCTCTTTAAAGTCAAATTATATTCAATCACGACATATTTGGTTGTATTATCATATATCATATCTAATAAAATAGCGTTTAATTCGCAGATTGATGGTTCTAAAATATAATTGATTGTTTTCCTTTAATGACGTATCTATCTCAATATCTTGAAGTAGCAATTTTTAACATTTTCCTTTTTTACTGAATCCTTAATCTAATAATATAAATAATAAATAGAGTCCTAAATTATCAGAGAAGCGCCAACTTGTTCCTCCTCCTGATTGGTCGATTAAAATAGCCGCCATGTTGGAATACAAACGTCACACGTATAGCCTAACAGAGCTGTCAATCAAATGTGGTTATGTCAATATTAAGTTTAAATAGGTGCATATTATAATTTCTTGTAACCACGGTAAGTAGAAATATATATGTCTTATATATGTTTTACATGTATATACATAGAATAAATACATATATTATATATATATATATATATAATTTATAATTATAATAATTATATTATTATTATTATTATTATTATTTTTATAATTATATAATTAAAAAATATTAATAATTATTATAATTATAATATATATATATATATATCGAGAATTACACATATCGAGAAATACATATCTGTGTATAAGTGCCTCTGTTTCTCGAGTGAATACGGAAAAGAGGTAAACCTTGTCGGAGGTGAAAGGGGCCCGGAATGACGTACTTGGATGATTAAAAAAAAAGACGGCGAACGAGCGAGGACAGAAGCGAGAGACACTGGAAACGCGATCGCGCTGTGGCAAAGTTACGAGAAAGCGGCGAAGAGGGTCCAGGAGGTAGCGCGGTCCGGTGGTCCCGGAGTGGGGACTCTTTAACGGTAAAGTCGCGGTAACCTTACAGGCAACTCCGCGTCACTGACCACGTCTGAACGAATGTTTTTTCCCCGAGTCGGCACTTCACTCTGAAGTGAAGTACGCACTTTGTTCTTACATTGTTGGAAAATTTGGCTTAAATTTAATATATCGCACGCGTCCCAAACGGTTCACACAATTTTTTTGCGTCGATATAACATATAATATGTTAAATGGTGACACTAATATTATGTTAATGTTTCAACGTAAAAAATAAATGCAAACTTCGTAATAATTTGAAATTAATTTTGTATAAAATTAATATATTTTTAATGATAAAATTAGCATGGAAAAATGTTATTGACAATCTATAGTCTCATTCTCAGCTATTGTAAAATAAAATCAACATTTTTTTCTATAAATTTTAACAGATAAATCCTGTCATTAATATTACTAACATATCTATTGTGTAAAATTAATATGTGCATATTATGTTATTTTTATACCTTCTTTCAATTGTTTTAATAATTTAACATTTAAGTTAATAATTAACAAGCAATATTTAAATTAATACATTAATATATTAAATATTTAATAAAAAATTTTCAATCTTTTCTTTTTTTAACAAGAAAACATAAATTTTCCAATAATGTAAAATATATTTCGATGTAATAGATAAATTCTAGCCTAGCTCCTTTTTTTCTCTAAAGTTCTAGAGAGTTCTTTGCGATACGTTTTAAAAAGAGTTTTGTAGATCAAATGTAAAAGATGGAGGCCCAAAAATATATCAAGTGTCATTCCTTGTTACACGAAAAAGATTGGTAATAATATTTTTATTTTTGTCAGGATAGATCGTAATAATAATACTCTTCAACAGGTTATGAGACATCATTTGAAACTCTTATGAAAATCAGATGTGCCAGCAGAAGAAAGCTTTAATCCATAGAAACTTGGAGAATTGCCAGTACTTTATTCAATTGTTCATGAAATTATTTCTCAACAGCTGTAACTTTAATTACAAAGAATTACTCATTTTTGCATGGATGTATATATATGTATATTAATCACATTAAAGGTTCTATTGCGAATATATATAATAATAATCGATATACAGGGTGTAAGAGAGCGCCCGTATCAGCAGTTTTTTTGAGAAGACAACGCATTTTCGTGAAAAATGTTTCATGCAAAAGTTGTAGAGCTCTAAGTAGCGCATTATATAATAATATTAGTATGACCTTGAATAGCACCGTCAAGGTCATATAAAAATCACTTTGAATTTTTTAAATGGAACCCCCTATTTTTCATTATATATTCTTGTAGCTTACCTCGAGAGCTCTCCAAAACACTATAATAAAGTATTTTTTTATTAAATATTTTTTGAGTTATTTTATATTTTAATGTGACATATTTTGATATAAAAAATTAAATATTTCGTAAAATACTTTTATTTTGCATTTGCACTACGAATATAATGTTTACACAAAGAGTTTCGAAAGTTAGTTCTTTCAAGTTTCTGCTTTTTTTGTTATTTTGAGTTTATTTTCTTTTGTGAACGCCTTATCAGAATTAGATGAAATTAATGTAATTTAGTTTGTTATTTAATTAACTATTAGATTTATTTCATTATTGTTTTCAAATAAATGAAGGGTTTTGAAGCTATTTTTAAAAATCATCAAAAAAAAACGTGATTTTTCGAAGTTTATTAGCTATAATTTTTTAACGAAGCGTTTCCGGACCTACGTTTATTGGAACTTTTTTATTCCAAATTCAATTTCCTATAAGATCCTGAAATTTCATTGACCTGATCTGAAACACCCTGTACGGATTATTATTACATATATTCGTAATAGAAAACCGGTCCCCGTTAACGTAACTGCGAACTTTAAAAAGGGGTCGATCATTCATAAACAGTAATTCTTTTATCTAGTCCGGTTTTAATCCAGAATACAGTTGTGCGCCCTGTTTCTAAGCCGTTTCTACCGGAGGAAAATTGTAGCACGGATAGAATCTGGCGAATCAAAAAATTTAAGAAATTTATGGAACTCCACCGGTTTTCTTGGCGACATGTGTAAACCAGAATGATCAACTCCATCAATATCAGTAATAAAAAGTGTCTTTCTTATGTGTCTTTCTATAAATGTTTCATTAAGATTTGCATCATATATTATAAAAACCTACTTTGTTACGAAATTAAAGTTGATTTTTTTGCTAATTGATGCATTTATTGATCAGAAAATTACGTACGTGTATTAATAACATTCATCAAGGTAAAACAATTTCATTATTTCCAAAATTTCACTATTCAATTATTCTTGAGAAAGTACAGTTAATTTATTCTATTTTTGGATCTGCGAAAAATATTTTATCATATTTTCTTCGACAATAATTTTGTAAGATCGCATCTTATTAAAATTACTAAGAATTAATTATCATTTTTAGCAGTGATTATATATATAATCGCTGTTGATGTAATAATATTATTTCCACAATTTAACGCGAAAATTAGATCATGCCCATTTTCCACGAACCACTGATCCGATTAAAGACTAATCTTTCTGTTAAAAATACGTATACTCAATGCGCTTTTCTCGTGGCATTTAACGGCACCAGAACTTACGAGAGTGTGCAAAGATCTAATGAACTAGCTAACATTGCCCTACGTACACAAACGTAACAGTCAAACGTAATAATCGCTACTCCGACTCGGCTGGTCGAGTCTGTTGAGCGCGGGACTTTCATCGTCGAGAGAGCAAAGAGGGCCTCAGGCCCAGAGGCACTCGACGGTCGACCGGTGAAGGGAACGGATCGTCGTCCGACTCGTTGTGCGGCGAATAAATCGCGGGTAAAATGCCGTCGAGTTGATATTTCACTCGGTCTACGTAGTTCCGCGTTTATCGCGTTGTCCAATTCCAAAATATAATCTAGCCAGCCAGATAAGGATGACGGAAGGATGTGTCATGGGTAATTCTGAAGAAGCAACGAATAGCGATTGATCCGAGGATATCCTGGATTATGACAAACATCTGACCGTGGACTGACAAGTGCATGGATCGTGCCAAACAACTAACCGTGGAATAGCTCGTCGAGTGTCTTGACAGATCAGCAAGGGTCTAACATTGATTTGACATTTCCGATTGTTTCATCGGAGGCGAGAAGAGAAGCACCTCTCCTCGTAAAAGAGTTCCTTCGCGAGTGGTGCGCGAGTGCTCCTCAGGGGGATCCTCTATCCTTAGCGGGGCCCCGCGGATGTTCGCGTATCGAGTTGGTTCCTGGTTCGCTGGATCGTCGATGTGATCGCGTCGTCCCGCCGATCTATGCTGGAGAGAATGATATTGGTGTACGGGATCATCCTGCCCCTCGTGGCGAGCGTCGCCCAAGGCACGTATATCTCGTAGATATGTAGAGTCTGGTTTTGAAAGCGGTAGTAAGTCGAATCGCGAGAAAATGCGAGAGGTGGATTAGATTACGAGAATCATGTTACAAGGAGCGGCCATGCGAGTGCATTGTTTAAAGTGCATTATTTAAAAATCGATACTACAACATATATCTCTGATGAAGCAATGAGTAATTCAATAGTCTCGTATCGTTTTTCTGCATGAGATATAATAAAATGTATAAACTGTCAATATTTCATTGTCAATATTTCCCACATTTAACATATAATATTTATTAATTAATTAGTTATAGAAAGAGATGATTGGCAAATTTATTTTTCGCAATTTATTAATTTTTAAATATTAAAAATTTTTATTAATCAAGAACTTTAAATTATTTTTCTATGTAAAGTATGCATCGTTAAAATAATAAAATTTTATTATCCAGCTTTTCATTTCGATCAAAAAATATTTTTAATTGTTTATCATTTATAATTAATTACTTCGAACATTATTTTATTATGATATTTTCAAGTAAGCAGATTATATTTTCTTTTTCTTCTCAACACGAATGAATCATAAGTAAGAGAAAGAAAATATTGCACAGATTGCACTTCGGAAGATAGTTGCACAATTTAGATATATATCAAAACGTTTCACGCGAGGCGAGTCCTTTCGTGAGGAAAAAAGGGCGCGCATCCCTCACAAAGAGAATCTTCCTCGCTGAAAGCCTTCTATCGTTCGCGCTCGATCTCTCGCGAAATGCAAAGCAGACGCAAGTACGCGTGTATCCTCCCTGCATCTTTCTGAGTAGCGCCTATACAAGAGATCGCATTCCCCGAGTGCAAGATGATGATTTACAAAACTCTTCGATAGATATATAAAAAAAAGAGAAAACAAACTTTTCTATTCTGTTGAAAAATTTGGTTTAAATTTATAACATATATCGTATATCTCAAAAGGTCCACACAAATTTTTGTGTTAATATTAGATGTACAACTTTGCTTCCGCCGTTTTCCTATAGATGGCTTTAGCGGTAAGTAGTGGTCGAAATAAATAGATCATAAACGTCATGCAATAAACTTGGGCATCTATCAACATAACCCCATAGAAACATTAGTCGATTTGTGTCTGCGTCATAAAGTTATTCTCGATTGAAAATGTCAGTTTACGAGCCAAATTCTCGTCATTTGCGGGAGGTTTTAATTTTCTGCTTCAATATGAAGAAATCTGCGGCTAAGGCTCATCGAATGCTCTCAAATACTTATGGTGAAGCCGCTATTAGTGAAAGAACGTGTCGTGAGTGGTTTCAACGCTTCAAGAACGATGATTTTCACGTCGAAGACCGGCATAGCGGTGGAAGAGAGAAGGTTTTCGAAGATGCAGAATTGGAGGCATTACTTAATGAAGACTCGAGTCAAAGTCAAAAAGAGGGAGAAAGTAGTGGCCAGCGATGGACAATACTTTGAATCATAAATGTATAACCAGTTTTTTACAATAAAGCCTTGAATTTCGGAAAAAACGGCGGAAGCAAAGTTGTACACCTAATATAAACATATAATATATATTAAATCGTGATATTAATACTATTTCAACACAAAATGAATGTAAACTTCATACTAATCCAAAATAAATTTTGTGTAAAATTAACATATTTTTAATAATAAAATAAACTTGGAAAAGTATTATTGGCGGTAGTCACACTCTCACTCCTATTGTAGAATAAAATTAACATATTTATTCTGTAAATTTTAACAGATAAATCCTGTCACTAATAATATGGAACATATCTATTTTGTAAAATTAAAAATATGTGCACATTATGTTATCTTTACATTTTTTTCAATTGTTTTATTCAATAATTTAACATTTGAGTTCACTTAACACAACAGTAATATATTAAATTAATATATAGATGTGTTAAATATTTAATACAAAAATTTTAGCCGATATCTTTTTTAACAAGAAAATACAAATTTAACACTGTAAATATCTATTCGCGACAATTTTATTATCTGAGAACAACAGCGAAAAAATTTCAAGTGAACGCAAAATATTGACAGTTGTAAACAGACATAAAATGTCATCGTCTGAGAGTAATCATCAATAGTTAGGTTAGATGACACATTTTCGTGACCATCTGCTCTTCATGAAAACGACCTTCATATCATAAAAATTGCCGAGTGTATTTTCATAATCCTAGGGATAGGAAAAGGTGGAGTCTTTTTTAACAAAATCATATTGTACTCTCTGCGTTGTCCCTGGCGAGTAAGGAAAAGAGAGTATATAAGAGGAGCGAGAGCAAAACAGGTACCGCCCACTCCTCCGGTTCTCGTCCTCGCTGATTTTCTGGTGTCTCGAGGTCACCCGGTATATATGCGGGTAAAGAACTCTGCCATTGGCTCGTGCCATTTCACATATTCTCCCAATTCGCAAAATGGTTAAAATCGAAACGTTTCTTGCAAGTTTTTTCTTTTTCTTTTTTTTTGACACCTCGAGACTCATCGGATACTGTTTCGCGAGTGAGAATATTTTGCCTTTAAATGTCAACAAGTAAAAGTATCGTTGAGTTATATCGCGTTCCATTTCGTGACGCGCGTTCCATTGCTGTCTAATAGTTGCGTTAATTCCATGCAATACAAATTTTTTCTCGCCTCATAACCTCAAATGTCAAAAGCGACTATAAGTGTTTTATTCCGTCTTACTCGAATATTTCGCTACGACGCAAACAGATCGTGGTCATATAATTTAATATACAATGTGCATTAGAAATTTAAATTAAAATTCCATTAAAACGAATTTAATTAGATTTTCCTTAAAATGATGTCGATAAATTTAGAATATTCGTTAAAATGAACACGCTATGTGCATTAATGTATCTCAAATGCATCGGGAGGTTAAAAGTTCGGACTGTACCTCAGGACACACCGGAAGTGTAGGGGAGACCCCACCTGTCCCAACCCGAAACACGATCTGGCGGCGACCTACTTTATTGAAAACTTTGTAGCCTTTTATTTTCCCTATAAAGAGATAAAAATGAGATGAAAACTAGATCAGTGGTGCGACAAACGGGATATGTAGATAATGCGTTTTATACAATATTATAGGTGCGCTTTTACATTTCCACGACCACCTTGAAATCCTTGAAACGTCAATTTATCTAATGACGTCTGGTACTGAGTAAATCATGTCGCCCGTTGCGATTTGCCACTGTCCCCAGATTGATTTTGTCCTTCGCGAAAGCCGCATATTTTTTTCGTCGATACATACATAATATCGACAATTCCTTCGAGAAAATGCAATCTCTTTGCATTTTAAGAGATTATATATTTCTGAAGTATGTGAAGCCTGAAGTATTTGAAAGTATAAACAGAGTATATGTAGGATATTTCGTAATATGCGCATTTGGTGTACGCGTGAAAAAACTTCTTGTCGGAAATAGAAGTAATTTTTCTTTAAATATACTTCAACAAAATATACCATATATTTTCACGATTCTTCAACGATAAGAGGTATGCCAGGAATATATATATATGTATTTTAATGAATTAAGAAAAAAGATTTGTATTTTTTTTAAGATACGCAACAGATTTTAAATTCTTATTCTTAAAAAAAAAAAAAAATTTTATAATATTTATTCACTAAAAATAAACTTTTTTTGAATCAAATAAAACATTATGTTAATTTTTTACTTAAATAAATATATACTTTGTTTTATTATATCAAACAAATATTTTGTTATATTAAACAAATTATTATTTGCGTGTAATAAAAATTATAATTTTTAAAATAAATTATTTAAAATTTTTAAGTATAAGAAAAAAATGTTTATTTGAAGATGAAAAATTATTTATTAAAATAAAGAAAACCTGTATTTTTGAAACAAGCGATCAAAATCTAAAATTTCTTCCATCTTTTTGAAGGAAGTTATTTAGTAATAAGGATAAAAAATTTAATATAACTTTTTTATTTGTAAATAAAGGCATACTTTACTCTTATTTTGTATTTTATTAATTCAAATATATTTGCTGCTTGATTGATTAATGACTAATTCCTTTGCAACTATTTAAATAAATAATTTCTTTTTAAATAAAAAAAAATTTCTTTGGAATTTTAGTACATTTTTTCAGTGTTGTATTAATTTAATGTCAGAAACGAATCTCCAACGGTAATATACATAAAATTGCGCTCGTATTTTGCAGCAACAATATTTTCGATAAAAGACCATAGAAAAACTGGTCCTCGCATCGGTGACCGCAATATGCGTATGTACACGCATCGAGAAAATCGCAACTTCGTGAAAGTGTGCTCGCAGCTAATTCAAAATTCTGACGGTGATTCCTTTCTCCGCGGCTTTCTTCTAACCGTCGCTTAGTTTGGGCTATCACGATTCGAAACTATGATATTACATTGATTGATGATTATATGCTCTCCAATAATTCCAAAATTTTTACGCTCGTTTACAGAATAGAATTCGTGGTTATACTTTCTATTCTATCCCAACGATATTATTACATGCAAATCTCTCTCTCTCTCTTTCTCTCTCTCTCTCATTGATTTACGAATTTCACAATCAGTAAACGAGGTACATTCTGAACTGATTGAAAAATATATAAACAAAAGACAATAGCTATACAATACTGTTGATTATATATGGTTGTAGTTTCTATTTTTTAATATGGATATTAATATATAATTTTTTGTAATTTTCTATAATAATATAATACATAGTTGGAAAATTTATGTTAAATTTAACATATATCGCATGTCCCAACCCATACAGCACTGAAGCTTGCAACAACATTGCTGCAACATTGCAATATTGCATATTGCAGTTTAATGTTGCAGAAATATTGCAAAGACATTATTTTACAATATAACTTTAGCAATGTTACAACAACATTCAAAAAATAGTACAAAAAAAGTATTCAATAATCGCTAGTTCATTTGTTTACCACTATGCGGCGCATGTTGCGCTATCTATTCCGCATTTAATTTTTAGTCATGATGATTATACAAAAGTTTACAAAGAACGGCTAGTAAGATTAAAAAGATATAACTATTTTTGTTAATTTAAGTCGTATGATGTGACCCCAATACAGGGGCTCAGACATTGGACTAAGAATTCTTTTAATAGTTTCCATTCTTATATAAAATCAAAAATTTGATAATAATTTTCTAATATGCAAGATACTTCAGATTTTAATAAATAAATTTTGAGATTATATAAAGACAAGAGAGATGTGAAAAAACTCGTTGTATGCGTAAATTTACCACAATCTTTTTGCATCCGGATATCTGAATATTTCGGATACAAAGAAATTGTGAATTTACGCAATTGCAAATTGAGTTTTTTTTTTATTTCTCTTAGATATTCTCTGTCACTGAAGGAAGTCGAATGTGTACTGAAAAATTTACATTTTATAATTTCGTTATTATTATAATATAGAAAATCTATATACACGCTAGATCCTGACTCTTATAGGCCTAATTTCTTATTATTTTTTTCATATGTTAAGGATATTATGTCGATAAATATACATAAAGCATTATTGCATATATATTATATTGTTATGTTGCTGCAATATTATATTGCAATATTTCTGTAGGCGGACATTTTACTGTTGCTGCAATATCATAACAACGTTGCAGCAACATTTCGCAATGTTTCTGCAATATTGCAATCTTGCAGAAAAATGTTGCTGCAATGTTATTGCAATCTTGCGGTGCTGTATGGGAAACGGTCTACACAAATTTTTGTGTGAATTTAACATAATATGGATATATTAAATAAAATATTAAATATATTAAATATATTATATATTATATATTAAATATGAATATATAAATATATACGCTAATACTATGGTAATATTTTCACAAAAATGAATGCTTTATAGTAATTTGAAATAAATTTTGTGTAAAATAAACATATTTTTAATGATAAAATTAACTTGGAAAAATGTCACTCACTGTCTGTAGCCACCCTCATCCCTATTGTAGAATAAAATTAACATTATATTTTTTTGTAAATTTTAACTGATAAATCCTGTCACTAATTATACGAAACGTATCTATTGTGTAAAATTAACAATATGTGCACATTGTATTATTTTTCCACTTTTTTAATTGTTTTAATAATTTAACATTTGAAAATCAATTAATACAACATCAATATATTAAATTAATACATTTAATTAACGAATAAAATAAAATAAATAAAATTTTTGTGTTAAATATTTGACACAAAAATTTTAACTGCCATACTTTTTTATAAGAAAACAGATTTTCCAACTGTATACATATATATATATATATCATAATATTTTTTTTTCACGCCTAGTGGGAAAAAGTATCTCGAAGAGAGAAAATATCCATGTTTCTACGGTATTCGTGCCACATAACTTCATTTCCATTCTGCGTTCAGCTCATATCTATCACGCTCGTTGATTTTGTAATTCACGAGCATTCTCCAACATCATTCTCGTTTTTCATTTTTACACCGAATCACATATACGCACGAAGTATATCGGACAAGATAGTCGAGTTCGCACGCTGCCGATCCGATCGGATCGCATTGCGAGCGCGGGTGGCAGGTTAACGTGATCGCCCTATATAATGGAACGTTCACGCTCGAGATGGGAAATGAAAAAAATCTCGTCCTCGCGACGGAGGGGGAGAACACTTTTCCCTCCCCGTCCCGGGAAAGAGGAAGCGGATGAAAGAGCGCGGGAGAAGGACACGCTCTGGGACGATCGTAACATTTATATCCATTAGAGTTAACAACGAATGCGAGAGAAGGGGAGGCAATAAGCATAATCAAACGCACGCTTCGAGATGTAAACGCCGTGACGAGATGCGAAGGAGGCAGGTTTGGCAAAATTTCATATTTTTTGGGGATAAAATTCATAGTAGCCGGTAGTAAAAATCGACAAAAATTGATCTTTTCTATTAAAAATGTGAAAATAAATAGAAAATCTTTTTATCCATATTTTGAGATAGTGTTTTCTAATTTGAGCTTTATTCAAAATAAAATCCGGAATATATTAAAAATCCACGTACCAGTTTTTTTCCACTTATTGGACTTTCCCGATCAATTCTGGAACGAGGTGCATTTATATCAGTAAATATTACAAGGAAAAATAAAAAGATTTAATAAAAAAAGGAGCGTAAAATAATCGTACGATTATCTCTAACACTTTAACGTTTCGTTAATGCAATTGTCTTAGTACAAGAATTATGACTTTTTCTTCGGAATAAATAAAAGAATCATAAAATATATGTTATACGTTGTAGAAATAATTGCTATGATTTCATACGTTGATTGTATCTCTCGATTTTTAGCGCGATTTACACTTTAGAAAGAGAAATTTATTTCCTCTCGTAATTCAATGAAATCGCCGATTCCACGCGGTTAATAAAATTTCTAATTTATATTCTTAGTCATAAAATTGTATATAAAAAAAAAAGAAGAAAGAATAACTATTTTACATATATAAATAAAAAAGGAATTCGCCTATACATTCATTATTTGAGAGAAATTCCATACGTTCCATAAATTTAAGGAAAATATTTCCATACGTTTGAGGACCCCTTAAGTTGGGAAAATAAGATTATATAATAGTAAATTATGATAATATATTATTATAAATTCTGGGAACTCTGGAACTGGAATAGCTGAGTATATCTCCCGTTTCCGCAAACTTGGGTGTTAATTATAAAAAAAAAAAGAAGAAGAAGAAGAACTTGCGCGTACTCGCTTTCACGCCATTCTCGTCGCGATCGCATCGTCCTTGGAGGTCATCGGAGCAGCGAGGATGCCGGCGATGCACCTCGAAAGCGGCTTGCAATTTTGACGAATCGAGTTGCAGGTACACCAGGTGGCTATGACGTGTTTCATAATATTTCACAGCAGGTTGGGCGTAGAAAGGTGGCGCAACGAGACGCTCGCGGCCCGATATATCCACCTCGTTTCGCCTCGTACAATGGATTAGGAAACCCCCTCGATATACAGGGTGTTCTAGATCAGGTCAATGAAACATCAGAGTCTTATAGGAAATTGAAGTTGGAACAAAAAAGTTTTTATAAACATAGGTCTGAAAACGCTTGGTTAAGAAGTTATAGCTAATAAACTTGAAGACAAATCAAGTTTTTTCGATGATTTTTGAAAATAATTTCAAAACTCTTCGTTCATTTGAAAAAAAAATAACGAAATAAATCTGATGGATAATTAAATAACAAAATAAATTGCACCAATTTCATTTAATTCTGATAAAGCGTTTACAAGAGAATAAATTCAAAACAACGTAAGTAAAAAGTAGAAACAAACGGTCGAAAAGAAACATTTTTTTAATTGCGCTATAAATTATTGCATATTAATTTTAGAATAAAATAAAAATATTGTATATTAATTCTAAAATAAATATATTAATTCTAAAATCAAAAATATTGTATATTAATATTTGAGGAAACGAAGCGTTTCCAGACCTGTATTTATAAGAACTTTTTTTTCACGAACGCATGTATTTCATTAATAAATATTTCGATAAATTTTTCTCCAACGAAAATTACGAGAAGGTTGACATTCATCATTATTTTCTAATCTTCAAATAATAATCCACAAATACAATTATAAATTATAGATCATGCGATGGAATGTGTTCGTCTTTTTTGCCGAAAGTACGAGCGATTAAAATTGTCAACCGGTTTCTTTTCCACGCGGTAATAAAGTTCGCTCTCAATAGCGTCACTTTTACGCAAACCAGCCGACACGTAATATATATCCTGGTTGATTACGCCAATTAAAAAATCGCCGGATAGAGCGCCGGGAAAAAGAAGTGTCGCGTGTCTGATCCGATCGGTGAGTCTTGTCTTCCATAAACGACTTCCGGTAACTTCGATGCGATCGGAATCGCTATTGTTCCCGAAAACTTTCATTGTCGCAAGACAGATAACTGGCTGGCAACGCATGTCGCAAGCTTGACAGATTAAAAGGAAAATAATGGAAAAATTGTCAGAGAGAAAAAAGTGGAGCTAGAAGGAGAGATCATATAATAATATCATAATTCAATATTATTATTCATTGATAAAAAAAAAAAAAAATTAATAATAATTAAAATTAAAATTAAATTAAATTAATTTAAATTAATTAAATTTAAATTAAATTAATAATAAATAAAATTTGAAGAATCCGAAAATCTGGATCATGTCAAATCATTCTTTAATTGAAAGTCTGCTTCTAAAAATTATTGAGCCTAAGCATTTAATAAAAGGAGAAAAATGATTAAATTTTTTTTTTGTGTGTGATTTGAGTAGAAAAGAATAAATTTCGATGTACAAAATTTATATTTCCGTGTTTTATTATTGAGCTTATTCTTCTCGACTTTCTACACTTTGCTAAGCGTTATTTTTCTGCACAAGTACTGTCTCATTTTGAAGATGCAGAAAGTGTAACAAAGTGGAGCATAAAAATAAGCTCATTATATTCGCTGAATGCTAAAGGACGGATCATTAATTTGTTGGAAAAGATCGACTTGTCTCTAACTACACGCGTTTTAAATTATCCTCTGGGAGAAGATAGGGGCTCGGACTTCGACATCCACTCGCAAATCGATCGTGGTAAAATATATTGAGTGTTCGTTAGATAATCTGTTTGACCCGGTAGAGGTTGTAATGTATGACTTCTTCCGGTATTGTATCAGCATACACACCCGGTGGATCGATCTCTCCCTCTCTTGCATTAGATCACGGGCGCGCCTACTTTCTAACTTCCTCGACGATCATTCTACGATACCGCATACACCGTATGCAACGTTACAGATCCACGGTGCACAGGTCGATCGTTATACCCACGTTCTTACTCAACGACCGTGTATAGTGCAGGTATTACAAAAGCTCGTCTCTTTCTCACAGATCGATCGCTCGATCTCCTGAATCATTAACCGAACGAAATTTTTGACTTGAGAGATACTAGTAGAAAAAATTGACTGAAACAAAGTGTCTGTAGTTTTTCTTCCAGACACATTGTTTGAATTTTCAGACACATTCTTCCGAACTTTCAGAAAAACGATTCTGATGATTAAGACAGATTGTCTGAAATTTCCTTCGAATTTTTTCAGATCTAAAAATTCAAACAAAGATGCATCAGAATTTTTAGAAAATTTTTCGCTACTAATAAAATTTCATTTTGCAATTTAATGCATGACACGAAAGCAGATCATATTCCATATAGCACTAAAGCTTGCAACAACATTGCTGCAACATTGTAATATTGCATATTGCAGTTTAATGTTGCATAAATATTGCAAACACATTATTTTACAATATAACTTTAGCAATCTTACAGCAACATTCCGAAAATATTACAAAAAAAGTATTCAATAATCGCTAGTTCATTCGTTTACCACTATGCGGCGCATGTTGCGCTATCTATTCCGCATTGAATTTTTAGTCATGATGATTATATAAAGTTTACAAAGAGCGACTAGTAAGATTAAAAAGATATAATAACTATCTTTGTTAATTTAAGTCGTATGATGTAACCCCCAATACAGGGGCTCAGACATTGGACTAAGAATTCTTTTAATAGTTTCCATTCTTATATAAAATCAGAAATTTGATAATAATTTTCTAATATGCAAGATACTTCAGATTTTAATAAATAAATTTTGAGATTATATAAAGACAAGAGAGATGTGAAAAAACTCGTTGTATGCGTAAATTTACCACAATCTTTTTGCATCCGGATATCTGAATATTTCGGATACAAAGAAATTGTGAATTTACGCAATTGCAAATTGAGTTTTTTTTTATTTCTCTTAGATATTCTCTGTCACTGAAGGAAGTCGAATGTGTACCGAAAAATTTACATTTTATAATTTCGTTATTATTATAATACAGAAAATTTATATACACGCTAGATCCTGACTCTTATAGGCCTAATTTCTTATTATTTTTTTCATATGTTAAGGATATTATGTCGATAAATATACATAAAGCATTATTGCATATATATTATATTGTTATGTTGCTGCAATATTATATTGCAATATTTCTGTAGGCGGACATTTTACTGTTGCTGCAATATCATAACAACGTTGCAGCAACATTTCGCAATGTTTCTGCAATATTGCAATCTTGCAGAAAAATGTTGCTGCAATGTTATTGCAATCTTGCGATACTGTATGGGATATAACCTACGCATTAAGAGAATTTAATTATTTGCTCTTATTGCATTTATAATGATTTATATATAAAATCATAAAGAAACTTACAATAATCGTAAACAATAATACAGCAAGCGATTTAATTTATTCTTAGTAGATTGTGAAATTATACAATTTTACTCTGCGAGCTACATAAACTGAATTGAATATTTTATTACCCTGTCGTTCTACAGATTTCGATTTTTTTCAAAAGATATTATATTTTAAATAATCTTTCTTTGCTACGCGCATAAAAATATTTTTGTCCATCATGAGAGAGATAGCTGGATTTTTTTTTCAGAGCGTGTGAGTTGGAGCTGAAAATTGTGAATTACAATTCAGAGTTCAAAATTCCTTCGCGTATTCCTATGTAAACGTAACACGTACGAATGAGAATCATGTAACGGAATAATTTCGGATGTCGATGTAAGAATAAAACTGCCTATAAACGACGACGGATGCTTCGAATCTTTAACGATCAGGATGATGTTGGTCAAACAGATCTTGTTACGTAACATAAAGTGGAATGACATTCGCCTTAAATTAAAGAAGATAGGAAGAAATCATAATAGATTTTTTATAGTAGGGATGGGATTCGTTCTCTAAATAAAATTTTTTTGATCATGCACAGTTAGAAAGTTTGTGTTTTCTTTTTTGTCTTTTTTAAAAAGTATGCCGATTATAATTTTTGTGTTAAATATATCTGATACATTCATGTGTCAATTTAACATATTGCTGTTGTGTTAATTGAACTTAAATGTTAAATTATTAAAACAACTGAAGAAAGCGTAAAAATAACACAATGTCTACATATTTTTAATTTTAAACAATAGATATATTCTGTATTATTAGTGACAGAATTTATCTGGTGAAATTTACAGAAAAAAAATGTTGATTTTATCCTACAATAGGAGTGAGAGTAACTACAAATCGTCAATAACACACTTTTCTGAATTAATTTTATCATTAAAAATATATTGATTTTACACAAAATTAATTTTAAATTGCTATGAAATTTACGTTCATTTTGTATTAAAATATTTTACATAATATCACTATTTAACATACCCATATTATGTTAAATTGACACAAAAATTTGTATGGATCGTTTGGGACATACGGTATATGTTAAATTTAAGTTAAAAATTTCCAACTTATGTAATTGAAAGATTGTACGCTGGATTTAAAATTCGTCAGCGTATTCATCTTTTCAATATATCGTTTGCGAGGGACAGAAAGAATCGATGTATCGATAGTAAATATGCGAGAAACTGTACCGTGACACACGCGCTCCGACAGCGGTTAATCCCGATCCGAAGCGACACCGTGGGTACGTGTACCGTTATTTCGGCTTCGAGGTTTTGTAACCGAGTGACCCAGACCCGTGCCGCGGACTCGCTCACATCACCAGCGCATCGTTATTACGCGGAAATCCTCGACCGGTTTTTCACGTAGATTTTCTTGCCGCCATCATGTCGATGATGCCTCGCGAAACTGGTTCCTAATTACCGCTACCGGTACTTCCAACAATATACTTGCGATTTGATAGACCTACGCTAAATATGGCTATGTCCTTTTGAGTTGTTACTGTATCCAATTCTAATTTTGGATAATCACTTATTTTGCAATCAGAATTTTTTAAAAATATATGTCATAAAAATTTTTATGTATAATATAATTATCTTTTTACGCGTCAATTTGTACGTAATTCATTCTCATAACTAACTAACCTAAACTATTTTATTATCAGAATTTCGAGTCTATGCGACATTTAAAAATTATACATGTGTGTGATATCATTTATACAGGGTGTTCCATAATTCGCGGATCACCCGTCATGTGCAGGTAGAGCAGATGAAATCGAGAAGAAAAGTCCTTTACCATTTTTTTCTATAACACTTAATAAAAGAGTTATTATTGAATAAAATTTGACCAATCAGCGCCGATCTTTAGCCGGGCGCACGTCGGTGATCCGCGCGCTGTGAAGTGAGCAGTGGCGCACACTCAGGCGCTGATTGGCCAGACTTTATTCAATAATAACTATTTTATTAAGTATTATAGAAAAAAATGGTAAAGGACTTTTCTTCTCGATTTCATCTGCTTTACCTGTACACGACCGATGATGCGATTGACGCCAGACACCCTGTATATATACTTTTATATATATAATTTTTAAATGTCGCAGAAATATTTTTTTAGAAAAGTATCTATATACTTTTTTAAAAAAATATTTTTGCGACATTTAAAAATATATATATGTGTGTGATATTATTTATATATAGTATAAATGAAGAAGAAATATTTTTTTAGAAAAAATTTTTTTAGAAACGAAGCAGAAATATTTTTTAAAAAACATGTATATATTGTATATATACTTTTCTAAAAAAATATTTCTTAATGAAGATATGTTATATTAAAACAGTGTAAAATATCATAGTACTAAAAAAAGATACAAAACTCTTGGATGCTTCAAAAATTCAATATGTCTTTAAAAAATGTCACTAAAACAACTTTCTAAAAAATCCGTACCTATGAATATATATAAATATCATATGTGAATATTTAATATTTATGAATATAATGTGAATACATTATCTCACGTTCAATGTCAATGTGAATTGATACTGCAATTAACTCATTAGAAAATATATTGTGGGAAAACAAGTCCTTAAATAGCCTATTTCAAGGCAATTAATCGAAAGATTATTTCTGCCGATTAATATGGAAATTCTGTGAAATGTGCAAAGGAGAGATATATTGAAAGATAATTGTTTCACTCGCGCACGAATTGAAATATAGTATATAATCATCTGAGACTTATACGAGCGCTAGTCGCGTGTGAGGAAAAAAAAATACAGTTTCGCGTGCGTGTAACTCACGATCGATCGCGACGCGATATAATGGCGAAAGTAATTAAAATCCGAGAAAAAAAAAAGCGGAGAAAAGAAAGAAATTCTATTGTCGGGATTGGCCGAAGTGGAACGAGCGCCAAGTCACCCGCCAAGTGAAAATAATTCATCATCTGAGAATCGGAAAGAAAAAAACTTTGTAGGACGATTGGCGAAAACGGTGAGCCAATCGTGCATAAAAATTTGATTTATTACATTTAATGAAATGACTAAAAATCGATTTTTATATTCTCTCTATATTCTAGGAAGATGGAGAGGGGGGGATTGTGCCTCATTAAAAATAATTTCAAATTTTCGGTTGAATATTCTAAAAATTATAAAGATAAGAAGAAACGTCATATTATCGATATACTCGCGTTTGAATGATTATATATTGTCCACTGTTTTAAAAATAATCGCTATAATTCCTAAGATATATATATATATGGTATATTTGTCGTCGACGCGGAATTTCGGCCATTAATTAAACCGTTCGCACGCATGCACAGTAACGCAAGAATTATGTTCCGCTTCGTGAGAAATGCGATTCTCTCTCTCGAGAGCGCGTTTCGGATCAGAACATAATAACCGGAGGCTTTCACTCCGAAGATGTCAGCCTCGCACGGAGTTAAAATTAACGAAACGCCTCCGGAGCCTCCCCGCGCGGAGAAAGATCTTCTCCTCCTTTTCTTTTAACCTTAAGATTCCCAATTACGTGATCCGCGAAAGTGTGCGAGAATAGTCCTCTCACATGATTATATATTAATAATAAAGCTTATAATAATTTATTTGTGTATCTGAGAAATAAAAGGAAATTTAATGTTACTAGCTTTGACACTTAGTTTGTGATATTAAAATCATAAAAATAAAATCTGAGATAATGACACAGTATAAAAAATAAGTCGCAACTATAAAAATTACTATAATTTTAAATATATATATATATACTCTTATTTTTTTATTTCTTTTTGAAATAAATGCTATAATTTTTCGTTTTTGCCAATTTCTTCTGCGCGAAGAGAGAGAGAGAGAGAGAGAGAGAAAGACGACTTTCTAAATATATCTCTTCTTATTTTTTAAATAGCTCGCGAAAAAAAAATAATAATTATATAGCTCTTTTTTAAATATTACGGCTTCTTTTAATATTGTTTATTAATTATTTATAATAATCGTTAATTCATTAGTTGGAAAATAATTACCACGAGAGAATCATAAAGCTAGTCCATCGTTTGCTACTGTATAATAATTTGAAGAATTTATTAATTAATCGAAATATTAATTACAGGAGAACCACGATACTGATCTTTTTTAAAAATTCAATGCGATCTTCCGCGATTATATCGCTTCTTCTCTCTCTCTCTCTCTCTCTCTGTTCTTTTAAGAATTGTTCATAATGCCTAGATGATAAGCAAGAATCACCCGATCTTTCAACCGAGATAATAAAATGACAGAAACACATTTCAGAAGCAAATTCATAATTTTTTTTTTACAAGAAATGATTTATGGCTAAAAATTGTTTTAATAAAATACAATTCTACCTTATAATTTCTCGCTTGATAGAACAGATAAGAAATACCGTTCGTGCTGAAAATTTAGAAGCAATCTAACCGTTTGTTAAATTCACAAGATATTTTTGATCGATTATTTCTCTATTTATTAAGAAATT
Source organism: Polyergus mexicanus (assembly GCF_030449975.1). Classification (NCBI taxonomy): domain Eukaryota; kingdom Metazoa; phylum Arthropoda; class Insecta; order Hymenoptera; family Formicidae; genus Polyergus; species Polyergus mexicanus. The sequence goes on from NW_027223334.1 coordinate 2,152,890, forward strand.
GTTCAGCTTTTCATATTCTATGCATAAATATCATTATCATTGACTGTGTGCAATTAAAATATTTAGTGACAAAATGTGCAAACATAATAGTTACAGCGAATCGAACAGAATGTGGTCCATCATGTCAGGATAATTCCGAGAAGCGACAAATAAGCGTGAAGTTTCTTAAAAACGCGGTTTGAAAGAGCGATTTCGCTTTAAAAGGGTTAATGGAAATTAGACACAAATCGAAAAAGGCGCTTTCAAGTTTAAGCGTGTTCAGAAAAATGCATCATCGATGGCGAGAAGAATTTTCCCATGGCATACACGATGTGAATTTCACGTCGCGCGGTATCCTCGCACAATTCGAGACACAAATCGCTATATAGCCTTTGGCGCATTTCCATCGCGGCGATCCAATAGACTTTCCCCGCGAAGAAAAAGTTTGCCTTATTCGAGCGAGTCTCTCTTGATCGAGAATGCTTCATACTTCACCTAGTTAACATTAATATAGACAATGTTCCGGAAATAGCGTGCTTTTTTTCCCCTCTTGACTATAAATGATTACACACATATAAACCAAATAAAAAGAAAAAAAAAGTATTTATCGAAAGAAAGAGAGTATACTTGTCAGATTGAATTATCGTCGTGCTTTTATGACGCGCAAATCCAACTCTAATGCGAGTCGTGGAATCTATAGAACACGTATAATGGAATTTGCGTGGGATCCCATCCAAGGCTTTTACAACGTCCGTTTGATTTACTCGCGAAGTAACGCCCGACGAAAAGTCATAGATCTTGAACTTATATTGTCCGATATTTTAGCGATTTGAAGAAAAGATAAATAAAATTGCACTAAAAAGTTTCGAGAGAAAATTGTCCTTGATTTCGAAAGAACTTCTATTATTTATAAAAAAAATGACTAGAGAGCTAAATGTGAAATCGCTTAAGATCTCGTTTTCAAGTCAGTGATTTAAATGATGGCATCGATAAGTGTCGCAGTCCCAGATGCATTTTTTGAAAGAGATTCCATTGAAAGAGATCGCTCTAACGGGTTCTTGCGATTATTTAAATTGTCGCCAATAGAATGGTGGCTACTGTTGGACTTATCAAGCATGACCAATCGATAATTTTATTTCACGTTGAATCGATCTGTATTATGACCTGGAAATTCGATCAATCGAGCATCACGTATGAATGCGAAAAAGTAGATTGTAATTGATAGAAGCCGCAAAAAGAAGACATTACATATATATCTTCAACCGTCATCGTGGCCCTAATAAATCCGAGCTCGCTATAGTTAATTAAAAATAAATATAAAATTATTCATTTCAAATATAGAAGAAATATTCTAATATATCTTTTCGTTCAAATTAATCAGGAATATAAATTATTTCAAAATTAGAGACTTCATCATATTAAAAAAAAAGATTTCAATATTTTTTTCGTTAACTGTTCCATTAATTAAGGAAAAATAGAATTTTCATAATTAAAATTAGAATTTCCATAATTATCTAGAAATTATAGACATTGAAATCTTAAACATAATTGTCGAGATGATTTGCCCACGATGAGAATTTAATCTCTCGCTTTTGTAAGGCTGGGAAATCGTATAAACAGTTTCGCGCAAATTACGAACATAATGGACGGTTACGCGGTTACAATTCGATTATTTTTATCGACGAAATGCCATTGTTTGCTCGCGTGGCTCGCCTTCAAGCAACTAAACGTGCGTAATTTTGCTGATTACAGGACTAAAGTGCGGTCATCCGGCTGTGCCGATGAACGCCAAAGTATCGTTGTCGGACGAATCCTTAACGGTCGGCACCGTTGCAAAGTACACCTGCGATACTGGCTACGAGCTGTTTGGGTAAGTGCATATTCCCGTAAAACAATGCATTACAATAATACTTATATGAGATTAGCACCTTACTTTTAAGAAATTCAATTTTCAGTAGATAAGACATTAGTATTTGTACACTAAAAATAAATATGGTTTAAATCAAATAAATACATTTTGTTAATTTTGATTTTTTTTACTCAAATAAATATAAACTCTGTTTACAAAGATGTTTTGTCATATTGAATAAATTATTTGCTTGTAATAAAAATTATAATATTTAAAATCAATTATTTTAAATTTTAGTATAAAAAATATTTATTCGAAGATAAAAAATTATTTATTAAAATAGAAGAGAATCCTAGAAACAAGCAGCCAAATATTAAAGAATGTTTTCTTAAAGGAAGTAATTTGTTAAGTAAATAGTAATTTATTACTTAAGGAAATATAATAAAGATAAAAAACAATTTTTTTTTATTTGCAAATAAAAGCATACTTTACTTCTATTCTATATATATATTTTGGTAATTCAAATATATTTGTTGTTTAATTGAAATCATTAATTCCTTTGCAAATATTTAAATAAATAATTTTTTTTAATAAAAGAAATTTTTTTGAATTTGGTACATTTTTTCTGAATTACCACAAACAGTGTAATTGTTTTGTGGTAACAATAATATTGTTTATGGTCAAAATCATAAAAAATATAACATTTTGAAAAAAACAATGTGTCTTTAAGATTTAAAAAAATCGCTGACATATGGTATCTTGCTGCAGAATCGTTTGCAGATATTCATAATTGCATCGTTTAAAAGTTTTATTATATTTACAATTGATAAAAAATGCACCTTTATCAATTTCAAAAATATCTCGAGTCCACTTTTTGTATTTTTCAGAATTGTTTGAAATAATTTTTCTTTCCTTTATAGTTTAAAATACTTTAATTGGACTAATTTAAAAATTATAAGATATTTGTAATTGTGTGGGACAAAAAACGCAACTTCGTGTGGATTTTGAAGATATTTCAAATCCGCTTGCGCTGTTTTTTAAAATTAAAATAAATAAAAATTTTAAATAAATAAAAAGTGATTTTTGGCTTGTTGTCCCAAAACAAATCCAATCAACGACGACAACGAGACAAACTACGAGTCTTTGAGTCTGATACACGCATTACAAAGTACTTACACGATATGCTTTTCACACACACAGTAGTATATAATTCTCGCTCTTCATAGGAGGCGATTCTCGCAATAAATAGTATCCTTTAATCAGATTCGTCTCAGTCATAAATAAGTAGCCAACTAGTTGGCTGTGGAGAATTTAAGTACAAAGCGTAACTAATATTAATTGCAACTGCCGATTTGTTACGAAAAGCGAAAAATATATGAAAGAAGTATACTAAATATCATAAGTACTTTATAGCACGTGTCCAACGGTTCAGTTGACAACAATTATATTTCAGTTATTTCTATCATTGGCATCTCGTCGCGGTTTATTCATGATAATGACGTAATGATAGGCTACGCCTATCGCGCGATATCCACGGATAATATTGCTTTCCCGGAAAGAATCTCGATCGACAGGCGTGCCATTCTCTTTGCAGCAACGAATAAATTATAAAGGCAGTAAAATTCTAGGTGTCTCTTTGGGGAAAAATATAAATATATTAATTATATCGAAATTTTAAAAATAACAAGTAAAATAAATTGACCATACAAGATATCATCTCGTTGTTATATTCGCCATTATATAATTAAATGTGACTTAACGCTAAGTCGCGTTGAACTTGGCACATTGGAGACTCTCCGCCTTCGATTTTAGATAGCTCGGAACGCATTTCAATCATGAAACCTCGGATAGTATGTCATGTATCTTGTTATGGTACCGTTAACTACACTGTGTATGTTAATTAACGCTTCTTCTTTTCTTAAATATTCTATCTTAAGTATCGCGTCAGACTGAGCATCGTCGTCGCTAGATTCTAAAGTTTGCCATTAATTTCCAGATTGCGTTAAGAGATAAAATTTTTCTTTTAATTTTATAATCACGGTTTTTATAAATATATACATTTATTATTAACGGTATTTAATAGCGAATATCGACGAACAATCATAATGAAATTTAATTAATATCGCAATGACATCGTTCATATACGTATATGATTCTCAGAATATAATAAAATTGCAATAAATTGACCTGACGACTCAACCAAATAAGCTATAATGATATCTTACTGTGAATTTTCTGCAACATTTCTTCTTATGCATTCTTAATTGGAATCAAGCTTTGATCTTCACATTATATATACATATAACACTTTCTATATATAATATTTTTCAAAAATTATATAATAGATCTGAAATCTCTGAAGATTATAGAATTATTGATTTTCGCTTCTTCTAAAAGAAATATTGAAAAATCATACCTGCAGAGACAGAAAAGGGAAAATACTCTTAAGGTGTCAATAACTCTATACCTATATTATACAAGATTGACAAAATGTAGTTGACATATAAAAAAACGGTAATTATTTACTATAACGGATCCAGCTCCAATGACGTTGACCTTGACATATGTTGTCAAGGACATAATCCTGAGTAACTTTTCCTTATAAGTTAATGGGCGGTCATTGTTTATTAAAAAGTTATTAATAAATAAAGTTTGAGAAATAAAATGTAATTTTCACATGAGTTTGTAATTTCCACGCAAGAAGCGAGATCCATCCGCATCAAAACGTTGTATAATTCAAACCAAATTTTCAGAAATAGATTTGGGTTAGGTTATATCTTCCGGGAGTGGAGTCTCCTCCGCAGGGGAGGGCAGAACCCACTGCGTTCACGCATACACTTTCCCATTCACACAACAATTCTGGGCTGAACGTCGCTTCGCGTTGTAAAGTATATGCGTGGACACAGTAGGTTCCGCTCCCCCCCCCCCCTCTTACGGGGGGGCTCCACTTCCGGAAGATATAAAACTTAACCCAACCCTATTTCTGATTTAAAACTAAAATTTGGTGTAGGTTACGTTGTACAACTCAAACCAAATTTTCAGAAATAGGTTTGGGTTAGATTATATTCTCCGAAAGTGGAGCCCCCCCGTAGGGGGGATGGAACTCACTGCGTTCACGCATACACTTTCCCATCCACACAACAATTCTGGGCTGAATGTCGCTTTACATTGTAGAGTATATGCATGGACACAATGGGTTCCGTCCCCTCCCCTTTTCCTACGGGGGGGCTTCACTTTTGGAAGATATAACCTAACCCAAACCTATTTCTGATTTAAAACTAAAATTTGGTGTGGATTACGTTGTATAACTCAAACCAAATTTTTAGAAATAGGTTTAGGTTAGATTATATTCTCCGGAAGTGGAACCCCCCCCATAGGGGGGACGGAACTCATTGCGTTCACGCATACACTTTCCCATCCACACAACAATTTTGGGCTGAACGTCGCTTCGCGTTGTAAAGTATATGCGTGGACACAGTGGGTTCCGTCCACTTCCCCTTCCTACGGGGGGGCTTCACTTTTGGAAGATATAACCTAACCCAAACCTATTTCTGATATAAAACTAAAATTTGATTCAAGTTACGTTATATAACTCAAACCAAATTTTCGTTTCGAATCTAATTTCAACTTTAAATATCTCAAAAATTATAAAATACCGCTGATTAAATTATAAGGAAAAGTTACTCAGGATTATGTCCTTGACAACATATGTCAAGGTCAACATCATTGGAGCTGGGTCCGTTATAGTAAATAATTATCAAAAAAACTAACTCTTTGTCGCGAAACTAATGCGAGAGAAAATTAATTTTCTTGACGTTCATAGGAACACGCGAGCGGATATTGGCAATCGCGATCGGGTATATTTTCTTCTCGACGCGTGCAACGATGAACGGAATGCACGCTTCTCGTTGAGAATAGTGATTGTCTATAATGCGGTACACCACTAACTTTCTCCGTTTTCAAACGGTTGTTGCTGGATGATTTTATTTAAAAAAAATCTCTAAAAGAATAATATAAGAGAATGTGAAATACAAAGAATTCCATCCGCGTCACATTTCTAAACTTAAAACTACACTGTTGAAAATGTGGCTTAAATTTAACACATATCGCATGTTCCAAACACAAATTTTTGTGTTAATTAAACATAATATGGATTTTATGTTAAATAGTGACATTAATACTATGTTAATATTTCAATACAAAATGAATGCAAACTTTATAGTATTAATTTGAAATAAATTTTGTGTAAAATCAACATATTTTTAACAATAAAATTAACTTTCTCCGACAAACAAAAGAAAAAGTTATTGACGGTCTGTAATTAGTCTCATTTCTATTGTAGAATCAAATCTATATTCTTTTCTGTAAAAATTTTAACAGAAATATTTTTTAATAAGAAAACACAAATTTTTGTTCACAACAATGTATAGTTTATGATCAAAAAAAAAAAAAAAAAAAACAACGCTAACTTCTACATTTCTTTTTCTGCTCAAAATAATATTTTTTAAGACTCATATTAAACTCACCAAAGCTTTACTTAAATTTCGTCAGAATTAAATTAAATTAATAGAACGTTTCTTAGAGTTTTCATCACATTACATATGATTATGCTAATGCATACTTTGTAAATAATCATGTCGAACGTAATTACAGGCATAAATATACATATAATTATAGCACTATCAAAATTTTTCTCAATACATCGCATAATCGTATAATAATTCTTTTCATAACTATTTTAATATAAATAAAATTTTCATTTATATTATTCATTATTTATTATATTATTTATTTATATTTTAATATAAATAAAATTTTTATTTATGTTATTTATTATATTATTTATTTATATTTTAATATATTATAAATAAAATTTTTATCTATATTATTTATTATTCATTATATTATTTATTTATATTTTAATATAAATAAAATTTTTATTTATATTAAAATAGTTATGAGCTTTTTTTATCTCGAATATTTTCCTTGAAAGCTTGGAAAAATGCAAGTACCACTGCCTCGCGCACTATCCTTCTTTCACTCGCAGGACATAATTACACCGGTTATAGGCAGAAAGTTATAAGCAACATTTTTCGCTCCAACGGTCTGGCAAAAGATTTTTCATGCATAACACGCATAACGAAGCCGATACACCTGTTATCAGTTGTGTAACGTCGCGAGAAAGTGACGTCTGCATGGTCGCCGTTTCCGATAATACATTCGCTTCAACTTTTGTGATAACTGTTACTTTCTTTCAGAACCGGCAGCTTGACATGCAACGCCCGAGGAAAATGGCAGGGTGACCTACCGTTTTGCGGTGAGTATTCATTTTCTCGCGATCCTTCCTCAAATCGATATCCTGTATGGTATATTGTACAAACTGATGTTCCATCATTATCGTAACAGCAATTACACACTTCTATACATTTCGATAAGGTCGATTAATTCTCGATGTTCGTAATTTACAATATGCGCCTTAATTATGCTAATTATTAAGCATTTTTATATAATTCGTTCGGTGCATTCCCGTTCGTTTTCCATCAATCTCGACTATAACAATCGACTTTCTCGCACGAAATGAAATTTGTTTTCGTGATATGACTGGAGGACATGAATGCGACAGGGATCGAACGAGAGTCGCATTTTCGTCGGACAGAACATCAAACTGCCTGCCTTAAAATACCAATCAAGCCACTTTCCCTCGCTTTATACAGGGTGTTCCAAAATTATTATTAATTCTCCCAGCTACGGAATAAAGAACAAGCAACGTGATAATAGTTCTCGTTCAACACGTTTTTAAAAATTAAGGAATCAGAAATTTTACATATAACTGGAAGCTGTAAAAAAAAATACTTGATTATAAAAATCATGGAATAATTTTGCGGATTATCGTGAAATAAATATTGTAAACTTTCTATTACATTCCTATCACAAATCTCGCCGCGTTATCCAATGAATCCAACATTTCAATTCGCAACGATCAATTTCTTTAATCGTTAAATTATTGCGCATTTACGGTGAAAAAAGGAGGGTTTTGTTCCATGATTTTCCCCATGGTATGCAAAAAGATCGACTACAAGAAAATAATCGGTATCGCGAATTATCCCGAGAATCATGTCTAAAGATATGGAACACGAATAAAAAAAAAAAAAAATCGATACACGAGCGAAATAATAATAACGACAAGCAGTTGTTGCTTTGTCAGACAACTAATAAACTCGATAATAATTACAAATAATTATTAAACGCATCCCGCCATTATAACGAGCGTTTTGTTATTTAATTACCGACGTTTCCGATCAACGACTTCTTCTTCTTCTCTGATATGGCTGGGAAACTTTCCGAAAGGAATTGTCTATACACCATTAACTACAATAGATATAGGTATTAGATAGGTTAATATATGATAAACTGATATAGGTATTGGATAGGATAATATATGATAAACCAATATAGGCATTATATAGGATAATGTGTGAAAGCCTCTTTTTGAGTCATATGGGAGGATGGGACCCGAGCGGAATCGAACCTGGAATCTTTCGATTACCAGCCTGCGACCCTACGCCCGGCGCCACGTATCGCCCCGATCAACGACTGTAATTAAAGCGAGATTAATAAATATCAAAGATTCGTTTCATGAAGTTATCGCGATCACGAAACAATAAACTAATTAACTAAAATCAATAGAAATTAGCGCATAAAATTGATACTTTGAATTTTGGTTTATATGATTTTATTAGAGAGGAATTATAATGACAAAGCTGCAATAAAAGAGATAAATAATGCAGGTACGAATGTGGGTTTCCGCAAACCGGCGAATCAATCGACGACCGTGAGAGGCGGAAACGCAAATCACGGTAACGATGGTGACTTCAGTACGGAACACGACGGGAAAAGATGCACGGAAACTCAAAGCGAGCCCAGTCCCTGGTGGAGAGTCGATCTTCTCAAGCCGTATTCCGTCAAGGTTGTTCGAGTGACGACGCGAGGCTGTTGTGGTAAACTTCCGTTTCATATTTAAGACTTAAAAAGATCATAATCATTAGCATATTGTTCAGTTTAGCAGTGTAAAATTTTTTTATTTCTTGATTTTATATTAATTTTTAATTTCCATAATTTGCGTAATTTTTAATTTTCATAATTTACTTTTGTAGGTTTTTTAATTTCTAATTTTTGTATGAATTTTTTAAATCTTATTTTTTGTTTTATATTATCTCTTTTTTATTAAATTTTTTAGAATATATATGGTTATTGGAATGTATACATATAATTGTTTATTTTGTATTATCTTTCATAATTTTTTATAATAAATATATCAAAGCGTTAGATATATTACAATTGTGCACTTAATCAATTATAAAATAATTATTTTAGCTATACGCTCTACTATTTTAATTATATATTGCAGTTTATTAAATATAATTTTGTTTTTAATATTGGAAATAACAAAATAAATAAATTTTATAACATAAATTTTTATTCGGTTGCAAGTCTTTGATATCATTATTTTTATGAGAAAGTAAAACAACTACTTTATATAACAATTTTTTTAATTAAAATATTTTTATTTAAATAATATAATAAAAGAAGGTAAATATACATATTAGGTTACACCTCACCGATGACTTTGACCTTGACATATGTTGTCAAGGACATGACCCTGAGTAATTTTTCCTAACTTAACCGGCGGTCTTTTATAGTTTCTAGAATATTTAAAGTTATGATTTCACAATTGTAATGATTTTTCTACAATATTACAAAATAAAGAAAAATAAAGGTTGTTTACATTGTATTTACGTAGATCAGACGTGAAAAGTGTTTCTTTAGATTTCCAGAGACGAAGTTCATTGATTTTTTTTACTTTCCACGCAAAGCGAGGTTCAACCCAAACCTATGTGTCTAGTTTTTTTTATAATGGAGCCCACTGCGTCCACGCATATACTTTCCCATCCACACAAATGTGGGGTGGACTTCGCTTTGCTTTGTAAAGTATATGCGTGCACACAGTGAGTTCCGCCCCCCCCCCCCTACGGGGGAACTTCAGTTCCGGAAAATATAACCTAACCCAAACCAAATTTTAGTTTTAAATCAGAAATAGATTTGGATTAGGTTATATCTTCCGGAAATAGAGCACCCCCGTAGGGGGAGGGGAGCGGGGGGAACCCACTGCGTCCATGCATACACTTTCCCATCCACACAACAATTATGGGCTGGACCTCGCTTCTATTTCTTTGGTTTGGGTTACATTGTATAATCCAAACCAAATTTTCAGAAATAAGTTTGGGTTAGGTTATATCTTCTAGAAGTGGAGCCCCCCGTAAGAGGGTGCAGAACCTACTGCGTCCACGCATACACTTTCCCATCCACACAACAATTATGGGCTAGACCTCGCTTCTATTTCTTTGGTTGGGTTACGTTGTATAATTCAAACCAAATTTTCAGAAATAAGTTTGGGTTAGGTTATATCTTTTGGAAGTGGAGCCCCCCGTAAGAGCGTGCAGAACCTACTGTGTCCACGCATATACTTTCTCATCCATGCAACAATTGTAGGGCGGACTTTGCCTTTCCTATTCTGCACAATTACCAAAAAGGGTTAGGTTATATCTTCTGTCTCTATATTATTACCCAAATGTTAACTTTAAATATCTCAGAAACTATAAGAGACCGCCGGTTAAGTTATAAGGAAAAGTTACTCAGCGTCATGTCCTTGACAATATATGTCAAGGTCAAAGTCGGTGAGGTGTAATCTAATATGCATATTTATCTAAAAAAAATATTTAAAAATAACACTGCTTTCTGTGTAACACTTTTTCACATGGCGCGTGCACTTGACGCCTTTTTTTAATATTTAAGATTTAAAAGGATCGTAACTCGCAATTGCTCTATAAATTTATCTTAAATTATAAATATCTTGATATTTGAACACCTTATTTTGTTACATCAAAAATTTGTTTATTCGAAAAAGACGGATAATTTTTGCCCAATTTTAAACTAGAAAAAAGATGATTCAATGTATGAGATAATTTTTTATCTCTCCAAGGCTATCTTAAGCTTCAGCCGCGCATACAATTGTATGTATGTCCGTTTTAAGATCTGATTATAACTAGCTTGACGAATGACTTATCGATTGCTCGGCAGGTCATCAACCTCTTCAGGATATTGAGATAAGAGTAGGCAATAGCAGCGGTGAATTGCAACGCAATCCTTTGTGCGCCTGGTTTCCCGGTACTATTGGTAAGTGTTTCGAGAGACAGCTATGAACATTATGGGCCATTAATAAGAAAACGTTCAGAACAATCATTCTCACTTTTTGTTATTGCACCTCTTTTTAATGTATTATATAAGATCTACAAAATTATTCTCTGCATCAGATACTATAAAAATCTTCGAAAAAAAAACGTCTGTTAATTATCCTACAAATTTATTTATCTAATTATAAAAACATTTATATTTATTATGTATCAAATGTTGCAAAAATATTTGAAAAAAAATGCCTGGTAACTATCTTAAAAAATTATTTATCTTAAATTATTCCGCGATACATATTCGGAGTTCTGAATGTTTCCTGAACAATTAAAGCAAATTAATTAAGACCGATGACGAATTAAAATTGCAGAGGAGGGCATCACGAAGACCTTCATCTGTGCCAGAGCTCTAGTGGGCCAATATGTTTTTCTGCAACTTGTTGGTGTCGAAGGCAGTTTGAGCCTCTGCGAGGTGGAAGTTTTCGCCACGAACGGTAAGTTTAAAGCTTTCATAAAAAGCTTGGATTTACTTTGCTTCTTAATAATATATATTATATTATAATATAATATATATTTATAAGAATATATATGTATAATATATATAAAATATATAATATATAATATATATTTTATATACTATATTATATATAATAATAATTATTATTTTATATATATAATATATAATATATTATATTATAAAATATATATTATATTTATATTATTATATATTTTGTTAAATAAATAAATAATAAAGTGTAAAAAGCTAAGAAAAAATAATTTAAAAATTGAACGCAATAAATCTTTGTTAATATGTACGATTATGGAGAAGCGTATAATTAAGATAATATCAGAATAATCGCATGTTCAAGAGAAAGAAACGTTCGCTATGAAAAGGATTTATAAATGTTCGCAGAATTCTCGATAGATAGATGTGCACATGCCGGCACGCCCGCCGACGCCGACTTGACAGCCTTCAATTCCACGTGTTACGAATTCATAGTGAAAAAGGGCGGTTCTTTCCAAGAGGCGAGGAACTATTGCAAGAATCGCGGAGGTGATCTAGTTCACGGTTTCCAGGTTGTTACAAAATTTATTCTTATATTTGGAATTTTCTTGTAAAAATATTTTCATCTCATCCTCGTATGAGATGAGTTTTTAATCATTTTAAAAAATTAATGTATATTACTATTGATTTTTATATTAAAATTAAAAGAAAAGATCCTTAAACATTTAGTAAAATTAAAAAAATGACGATACTCATAATATTCGCAGGGCGTATCGTCCATATTTATCCTGAACAACCTAGAAAGGCGAAAGGATAAACTCAAGACCCAGCTGGTCTGGATCGGAGCCCAGAAGGAACCGCAGATCACAGCTCGAACATGGCGATGGGTGGACGGTAAGTTGGCAAAGTTTCGGCGAGTTATTTCGATTATTAATGATCACCCGTGAGAATCGGGCCGAGAGGGCGAAATATTGGGTAAACCGAGGTGAGATTCGGTAATCCGATTGTCGATCCGGCGATTATCCGGCAATTACAGAACGATTACGCGACATCGTGTTACTTCGGAAGGGCGATTTTGCAAATTCGCATTCCAGCCTCGCTTCGAAAGAATGACGATCGCGTTCCGTAATGATGAGTCAATCGAGTATCGTATAATCATCGGGACAAATTGTATCGCAAGGTAGAATCGTTATGGGCTTGCAGCCGAAAGCATCGCCTGACGATAAATAGAACGTGAAAGTTATTGCCGTGTCGAAATCTACAGGAAGTTACATCTTCCAACGTGCATCAATTAATAAATATATATACTTCTATTCTTATGAAGTCATCCATCCTTAGCACAACGAAATATGAATGATAATAATATTAATTAAATTAAATATGGAAATGGTCAGATAAGTAATAACAATCGCTTGATGATTTATAAAAATATAAATATATTTTATCGTGTATTTAAAAAGGCTCTGTTATCTTATGGCGAGTTTTCATTTTTATTTATAATAAAATGCGATTACAATATATTATTATAATTAAAAATTCTTCCTAAGGTGAAAATAATATATGAAATGAATACAGCCTGATCATATTACAGGCGAAATTGTGCAGAAACCATCCTGGGGCAAAGACCAGCCGAACAACTACAATGGCGAACAAAACTGTGTCGTGCTGGACGGTGGTCGCGGTTGGCTTTGGAATGACGTCGGTTGCAACCTCGATTACCTTCACTGGATCTGCCAGAGCAGTAAGTGTGGATAGGAATTTTGTCTGTGAACAGAGGAAAGTCCGGTTCTCATAAAAAAGAATTTTTGTCTGCCGTTGCTGATTGGAAAAAAAAAAAAAGAACGAGACCTGTTCAAAAATATTTCATAAAAATACCAAGCGTGAAGAAACATATATCTTATTTATCCCATTTTGTTTTTCGCAGGACCACCTATCTGCGGTAGTCCCGAAAAATCGGAGAATACCACGATCGTGGGATCCAAAAGAGCGATAGGTTCCACGATAGAGTATGTTTGCCCGAACGGTTATATGTTGGTTGGATCAAAGTCCAGAATGTGCGAACCGAGCGGTTTTTGGAGCGGCGACGTGCCCACATGCAAATGTGAGTGTGAGACTTCAATGGCATCTGGTCATTCGCCTTCGTAAACAACGTTATGCGACAAATATGATCATCCATTATTCTGTGCCTTTTAACTTTATATTCGTTTTCCTTCTTTCTCTATCGTCGATCATTCTTATCAAACCATTCTACAAACTAATTGTCTAAGAATCACAGACAACCGTATAATTGACACATTAAATATAATAAATCTAATCTTAGATCCAGTTTGTGTAATTAAGATTGCAATGAATTATATCAAATTAAGAATTATGCTATTATATCTATAGATTTAATTGTGATATAATTTTATACTGATGATGATTTTTTTTTTTTATTTTGGTAACAAACAATATAAGATTCCAAAAGATCTTAAAAAAATCTATGTGAACTTTCTATGTGAAATTTCTATGCATCATTTGACTGTACATCGCATATGTTTGCGGTTTTCTAATTTTTATTCGGATATTGGTAAATTAGTTTTAAAAAAATTGAGAGAGATAGCATAAAGTTAGTCCTCAAAAAAATTTCTTTTTTAAATAATTATTTTTCGACGCATTGAAATTGAATTTTTGAGAATGTTATAGAATTAATTGATTTCATGTAGATGTTTAAAAAAGGTTTCAGAAATATGAAACGTCTTTTTTGTGTTATGTTATTTACATGAGAATATGCACAATTATATATAATACTGAATATGCAATGTAAATGTATGAGCCGTATCTGTTACGCATGACCTCCATCATTCTTCAAATATTTTTACAGTTGTCGACTGTGGCGTCCTACCAGATTTGGAGAACGGTGATGTCACGTTACTTGAGGACAGAACCACACACGGCGCTCTCGCTGATTACACGTGTAAAGAAAATTACACGCTTGTTGGTGACACGAGACGAAGATGCGGAGACGGTGGTATCTGGAGCGGACACCAACCCCAGTGTCTATGTAAGTAGAATATGTTTTTCATATGTAGCTGTTTATTCCAGCCTTTTTTGTACAATTTTTGAAAAACAATACTTGCAAATTAGATATTTAGTCCTTGTAAAATATAGAGAGGGAGCATAAAAATTAAATGTCTAATATACACATAGAGAGAAAATTTTTACATTAAATATTAATAACTTATATAAAAAAATAATATACATTTTCATAAATTCTATCACAAATATGATCAACTGTTAATAAAGCAGTATCAAATTCTTGCCATGTGTTTTCTGGATACAATGGATGTATATAAATATAAAACGCCATGTGTGTGTGTGTGTGTGTATATATTACTGCTTGTTAGAAAATAATTTCACGTTAGCGTTTTAAGTAAAGAGTCGCGTTTCAGTATACTTTCTACCTTGTCATTCCGTGTATGATTACACGCTAATTACTTTTCAGTCGACTGGTGTCCCGAGCCACCGGAAGTAAACGGTGGCATCGTGACAACTACCGGAAGAAGAGTGAACTCCACCGCCACTTACTCCTGTCAAAATGGATTTATTTTGTTCGGTGACAATGTAAGTTTCCAGATTTTTTTTTTTTAATTGATTGTCAAAATTCTTAAAATTATGATTTTTGCGAGATTTTTTAAATTTATGTACGCATTAAGATACATATAAATATATATTAAAAAACGAGATAAAATATTTTATATGTGCGATTAGAGATTAAAAGGGTAATAAAAAAACAGAAACTTTGGATAAAAGTTCAATAAAAAGCTGTTTTTTTATTCCCCCCAAAAATAGGTTTTCTATCCTATTAAATACTCAGAATGTCCATTTGTAAAAATTTATTGCAAAAATCTAATTTTGATGTTTATTTATTAACCTTCGATGCACAGTTTTGAAAAATGAGCATCAAATTTACTAAAATTAGATTCCATGTCCTGTATGGTATTATTCTCACTTCTGGTCCACAAAATAACAAAAATAACGACAGTTTAACTATTCTTGAGAGAGTTTTCTTTTAACTTTATGAAATTTGAAAAATAAAGAATATAAAAAAATATCATTGAATTATAAAAATCAAAATTAACCTGTTTTAAAATATTCGAACTCTCAACTCATTAAATAAATGCGAAATAGTAATCAGCTCAGCCACATTCATTGAAATTGATTACTGACCCAGTAAATAAAATTAATTTTTAATTTCCATACCATCTTTTGTTCGAAGAAAACTGAAGAATTCGAAGAACACTATCTTTTAAAATTACAAAAAAAAAAGTTTTTTATCCCAAAATAACATTTTTTTACTTAGTTTCTCCCCCATTTTTAAAAAATTCGGTTTTTCAATCTCTATATTTTTCGACTGGTAATTAAGGTTCTTACGTGCAATATCGGGGGCGAATGGTCCGGCAAAACGCCGCAATGCCGATTTGTTGATTGCGGGGCTCCGGCCCAGATCGAGTTCGGAACGGTCGTTCTAAATAACGGCACGACCACGGTGGGTAGCCTAGCAGTCTACACATGTCAAGAGGATTACTGGTTGGTGGGTGAAGGAAAGCAAGAATGCACCAAAGAGGGCAAATGGAGCCATGACACGCCATCGTGCGAGTGTAAGAATTATTTTATAAAAATTAATTTCTCTCAAGAAGATCACGCAAACTATTATTTATTTAAAGTTTTATGCAATAATTGATTTTAATAAAAAAAAAAACTTTTCTATGCAAAGAATAATTTTAAAAGAACAAAATAGTATTTATTAAAAATATTCCTGTTTTTATTGAAAATATTTTATATGATGTTTGATTCATGCTATATATATATATATATATATATATATATATATATATATATATATATATATATATATATATAGAGTAGAACTTTTAAAATGGGACACCCTGTATATATATAGTTTCAGGATTAACGTTTGAAGGAAAACTCGAATAAAAGTTATAGGGAACAAAGGGAGCTATCTAATAGTGACCTTGGATTTGACATTAAAGGTCATCTTCAAGGTCAGTTGAAGGTCAACTTCCGTTTTTTAAATAGGAACCCCTATTTTTCATTACATATTTTTATAGCTTACCTCGAGAGCTTTTCAAAATACTATAATAAAGTATTTTTTCATTAAGTACTTTTTGAGTTCTTTTATATTTTAATCTGACATATTTTGATATAAAAAATTAAATATCTTGTAAAATATTTAGTTTTCGATAATTTTACCGTAATACTTTTATGTACAGAATAATGAGACAAATCAATTAGTATAAAAAATAATTGTTTTTAAGAAAATTATTTACAATGTATTTTTTTAAACAATTATTTGTTTTTTTTTGCGCTAATTGATTTCTCTCATTATTCTGTAATATATATATAAAAGTATTACGGTAAAATTAACGAAAACTAAATATTTTACAAGATATTTAATTTTTTATATCAAAATATGTCAGATTAAAATATAAAATAACTCAAAAAGTATTTAATGAAAAAATGCTTTATTATAGTGCTTTGGAAAGCTCTCGAGGTAAGCTATAAGAATATGTAATGAAAAATAGAGGTTCCCATTTAAAAAACGGAAGTTGACCTTCAAATGACCTTTAATGTCAAATCCAAGGTCATTATTAGATAGCCCCCTTTGTTCCCTACAACTTTTATCCGAGTCGTTTTCCTTCAAACGTTGATCCTAAAAAGTTATAAGGGTGGAATTTTTAAAATGGGATATCCTGTGTATATATATATATATATATATATATATATATATATATATAATCATAAATATATTTTTTTTATATAGTAATCACGTGTGAAGAGCCGGAGGTACCCACAGGAGGTTACGTGGTGGGTTATGATCTCAACGTTCACAGTGTTATCGAATATCATTGCGATGTTGGTTATTTGCTTCACGGCGAGGCCAGGCATTCGTGCGGTAAAGATGGAGAATGGACGGGAGAGGTGCCGAGTTGCGAGTGTGAGTCAATCTCTCTCTTGTACTTCTTTCTCATCGAAACCACTCGAATGACATAACCGCGTTATATTATGAAAGGAATATAATTTAGAGAATCAAGGTCGTCTTTGCCATTAAAGGCCTTCGTCCTAAATGAGATCTCTTTAGAACAGCTTACAAGCACTCAAGAAAATATTTAAAAAAATCATATCTCAAACACGATCCGATTCTTTTAAATTTTTATTTATCCAATATTCTTCATATTTTTTTAAAATTCTATACAGAATTGTAATTTCTTATCGGAATGTAATTACGGCTGTTACTTTTGGCAACTTCGAAGATTTGAAGTTTGAAGTTAACTTCGAAGATTCGAAGAATATGTTCGTGGATATGGTGAATTCATTCAGGGAACGCTAAAAATATTGTGAATAAAAGGAATTAATTAATATATATATATATGTTCAAAAAATATATTTATTCAACATTAATTATTGCAGCATTAGAAATTTTATTTGAATTTCATCATATAATTTTATAAATGTGTACCTCGATAGTAATCGCGATACTATTACTATTATATTAAATTAATAATTTTGATTTTTTGAAGCTTCGAAGAAGTATCGAAGTTTCGAAGATATCAAACATTTTAAGTTTTGAATCTTCAAATTTTGGAAACTTCGAATATCGAAGCCTTCGAAGCAAATCATCAGCCCTAAATATAATGTATATTTTCTTTACAATCTTTAATCATGCCTTGATTGCTTCTAAGATAATGTTGATTAGAATAATTCCTGCAGATATCGATTGCGGCAAGGTTCTTCCGGTTTTGAATGGCGCTGTGGATTACGCGAATGGAACGACTCATCTCGGCAGTGAAATCACATACAGCTGCACGAGGAATTATAGATTGAATGGAGTTTCGAGAAGATATTGCCTGGACAACGGTCAGTGGAGTGACGCTACTCCGAAATGCGAAGGTATAAATGCATCGAAAAGTATCTGTAAAGCAAGGTTGGGTAGTAACTAGTTAAACAATTGAAAGTTGAATAAGTTAAAAAGTTAAAAAATTAATATAATTAATAATTTTAACTTAACTTATAATTAGTCAATTTTAAACATATTAATTTTTAATTTAAACAAGTTATTTTTAAATGTCTTCACGTTAACTTATTAATTTTTTTTATTAAGTTAAATAATTCATCAATATTAAAATCATGTGAAAATGATTGATCGTAATGCGAATATTTCATATGTCGTACAACAAGTTATGCCGATTCGCTGTTGGATAGAAAATTAATTTTTAACTTTTTAATAGGTTAATAATTTTTTAACTTGATTTTAACTGAGTTAATTTTTAATTTTAATTAAATTAATTTAATTTACAATTAATTTAATTTAATTTAATATTAAATTAATTTTTAAGTAACTTTTAACATAAACTTACAATTTAATTAATTTTTGGGCCATTAACTTTAAACTCGATTTATTGCTAATTAAAAAAAAATTAACTTACCTAACCTTGCAGTAAAGTAAGGTTAAGTGAAATTGGATTTTTAAAAAGTGCGCGATATAATAGCTGTGAGAAGAAGATATTCATATTCCTCCTCTATACATATACAGGGTGTGGCATTTATATTGAGACACCTAAATATAAAAAATAAAGCAAGATAGAAAGAAATATTTCAGACAAAAGTTGTTGGGTTCTAAGGGAGTCATAAGATGGTGCCATTAGTTTGATCTTGGGTGGAGGCGCTTCGGAGATTTCAATGTCAATCTTGTTTTTTTAAATGAAAACACCCCAATTTTTTTACATATCGATTCCTTGCACTATTCTGCATAAAAAGTTATAGGGGTATAATGGCCAAAAGTTTAATAGTTTACGAGATATTTTATACTTAATTTTATTACTTTACTTCGACATAATTTTACATAAACTATGAAATATCTCATAAAATTATTTAATTTGCAATAATGTTAGCTTAATATTTTAAGCTCAAAAAATGAGAGACATCAATTGGTGTAAAGAAAATAAAACAAGATTGACATTGAAATCTCCGAAGCGCCTCCACCCAAGGTCAAACTAATGGCCCCATCTTATGACCCCCTTAGAATCGAGCAACTTTTGTCTGAAACATTTCTTTCTACCTTATTTTATTTTTTTAGATATTTAGGTGTCTCAATATAAATGCCCCAGCCTGTATAAGACGCGTTCATAAAAGACACGCATATGTGCCGACTTTTTCGATATAGTATTGTAAAAGCTTGACCGCGAGTTTTACGAGAACCCAATATTTATGTTTGCGTCTGGGTTATATCATATTTATGTTTTTCATCTCAGAGATTCGTTGTACGGAGCCGGTGCTAGCGGAACACGGAATTCTTTCGGTGACCGGAAACGATCGAATGTACGGAAGGACATTGATTCGCACAGGAACCGCGGAGAATTCGAACACGGGGGCGACTTCGTATAAGATTGGTGCCTTGGTAAAGTACAGATGCGAGAGAGGCTACAAGGTAGTCGGAGAACCTCTGTCCACTTGCGAGGAGAACGGAAAGTGGAGCGGCGAAGTACCGCAATGCGTGTGTAAGTATACATATCTAGACGCTCTAATCATCAGAAAATTGCATTCTATCGGATCAATTATACACGTGTAGGATTATGTAGGATAAATAACGGTCATTGATCATTCAAAAAAGATTCTCCATCCTCTCTTTAAATAACCGATAAAACTTTTTTGTTAAAAATAATATTTAATATTACGTGAAATATATTCGCGATCTTTTTTTACATTTTAAAATTATAAATATTAATATTATAAATATTAATATTAAATTATAAATTATAAAAATAGCTACAATATCAGATACGTGACATTTTATTACATAAGCATTTTTCTGACAGATGTTGACTGTGGCAAACCCGAACACATTCAACATGGACATTACACCCTGACATCGAATGCAACGTACTATGGAGCAGCTGCACTTTACGAATGCGATGGTAATTTCGAGTTGGATGGCTTCGCCAGAAGACTGTGCCTTGAAAACGGTACCTGGAGCAGCGATACTCCTGTCTGTCGAGGTAATCTCAGAAATACTTAATTCTTTAAAAGCCGAACTGTCACATTAACGTCCCAACATAAAAAGTAGTTAGAGATCTTATCGTTTAATTAATTTCGATTCATTCATTTTAATTCAATTGTTCAATTACTTTAAAGCGCATTAATTATATATTGGGCAAAATTAAAATGGCAATAGAGTGGTATTAAATTGCAGCGAGATAAACTAAAGCCTATATTTACAGAAATTCGATGCAAAGATCCCGAGAAAACCGGTGTATTATCGACGCAAGTATCGACTCATAGTGTAGGTGGAGTGGCGCATTATAGCTGCCCACGTGGATTTTACATGGAAGGAAACGAAACTAGAATTTGTTTACAAAATGGATCCTGGAGCGGCACAACGCCTGCTTGTTTCTGTAAGAAATTTCCCGAAATCAGTAATATTATGTAATATATTTTTTATTTTTTAGCGCAAAAAAACCTCTCTCTCTAATTTATTTTTAAGAAAATTTACTATTTTCAACGATATTGCCATATATTTTCATATGCAATAAATGTAATAATATTTTAATAATATTCTTCAACAATTTTGTTCTCTGTTAAATATACAAGAAGATGAAAAAAACAACGCGAAAAAATATTTTTGAAGAATATTAAAATTTTTATTATTTATTATTTTATTATTTTTATTATTTATTATATATTTTTTTATTTTCGATCGGTAATAAATATCCTTATATTAAACGAATTATTAAAAGAGCTTAAGATTCATTCGCGATATCTTTCCAGCGGTAGATTGCAAGCATCCAGGACCAATAGAAAACGGTCGAGTGATAATAGTAAATGGATCAACGACTTACGGAGGAGCTGCAGAATATCATTGTTTACCGCAGTATGAAAGAGTCGGCATATTCCTGAGGAAATGTTTGGACATAGGATTTTGGAGCGGCGAGGAACCAAAATGCCAATGTAAGATATAAACATTCTGTTGGAATGTATCTAATATATCTAAAATATTTTTTTAAATATATGAAGTATTTTATATAAACAAGAAAAAAATATATATATAAATTTTTTTTTTTTTTTTTTTTTTTTTTTTTTTTAAGGCCTTAATCCCCTGTATCTCGGAAACAAAGGCCCGTAGAACATAACTTTATGTAGGAAAAATCCTTTATTTTTCGCTGATGAATATGCTGTTTCATTTGTTCCCAACTTTTTCGTTACACCCTGTATATATGTATATCTTCAAACTTTATTGACTGACTTGTATAGTTTCTTCAAGAGGTATTAAAAATTTCATCAACTACAACGGGCAATAAGCGGCTCGAAATAAGTCTCGCGAACTGTTAATCTTAATACCTTGAAGAAGTAAGTTTGTCTGTAAAGTTGAGAAATATTCGAAACATTTAATACAAGAAATTATTCGTATCGCAGTGGCTGCGAACGAAGTGGCAGAGCCTCAAGGTGTTGGCACGAGTGTCGGCATCGGAGCTGGCGTGATTATATTTATATTAATTATCCTCGGACTAGTCTATCTTAGGCTGTAAGTATCGTTTTTCAAAGTAAATCTATTTTCTCTCGCAAATAATTTCCAAACATACACATGAATTTAATATATCTATTTGTTTGACTTATATTTGTTTCATTACAAATACATAATTTTATACGAAACATTATTTTGTCGAATAAAAAATTTAATGGTTTGGTTGCATTAAACCATGTTGTTTGACGGAAAAATAACTATTATTTGGAATAGTATAATTTATTCGCTTACCGCTATGCGGCGCACTATACTTCATCTAACTTGTATCTAACTTGTTTTAAGATTTATTTAAATTGTTAAAAAAAAGCGATATAATGAATCTTTTAAATAAAAGAAGAATATTGTTTGAAAGAATAATATAATTGTTTGAGTTGTAGAAAAAATGAAATTCATTCAAAAGATATTTTATTTAAAATATATAAATAAATATATTATTTGAAAATCAAACAATCACATATTTGTTACTTCAAACATGGTTGGACCATTTCGAGCATTATATTTCTTTCGTTACAACAAAATTTATTAAATCCAAAGAAACTTTTCTCTCTGTGTATTAAGTCACCAATATAATCATATAATATAGGCGAAAAGCTACGCCAGTGAAAAATACTGAGAACGTCCAGGCGGCGGAAAGGAAGGAGGATCAAAATGCCGCCGTTATGTCTTACGCGACATTGAACGACGGCACGTCCAACACGATGTACGAAAATGTCCCCGAAGATGGTCTCTACGATAATCCGTACAGTTTAGGCGGTAGCATGTATAGGTAAGTTGCGAATGTGTGTTTAAAGAATTTACAACAGAGTGACGCAATCTTAATACATAATATAAGATGTAAATATCCTATAATATCAATTAGAGTATTGTGGAATTTTATGAATAACGATTCTATTAAATTCATTGCTAGTAGTATAAAATTGTGCAAATAGTGAATTCAAAAATTAATTATTTATAATTATACGTTTTAAAAATATGTGGAAAGAGATAGATTACACTGTTGGAAAATTTGTTTTCTTATTAAAAAATGGCGATTAAAATTTGTGTTAAATATTTAATATATTCATATATTAATTTAATACATTGCTGTTGTTTTGAACTCAAATATTATATTATTAAAACAGTGTAAAAACACAATGTGCACATTTTTAATTTTACACATTTTAATAAATATATTTAATAAATATATGTATTATTAGTGACAGGATTTATCTATTAAAATTTACAAAATAAATGTGTTAATTTTATTCTACAATAGGAGTGAAAGTGACTATGGACTGTCAATAATATTTTTCCAAATTAATTTTATCATTAAAAATATATTTACACAAAATTTATTTCAAATTATTATGAAATTTTATTTAATAATAAATTTTTAATAATTATAAATAAGATACTCTGATAACACACACGTGTTTCGTTTATTCTGAGAAACATCTCTCACAATTTAATATATCCATATTATGTTAAACTTAAGCAAAATTTTTCAACTGTATAGTAATATACTGGACAAAAATAAATACACAAAATGTTTTTTTCTTATTTTGGAATAGATAGATATTATTCTACCTGATAAATTGATATGTTTTCAACAGATACAACGGCCAGCCGAGAAGAACGTACGGCAGATCCGGACATTACGAGGCCGAACCGGTTCCTAACAGAAACGGAATAACTATCAATGGCGTATCTGTGCGATAGCTTGAAATTCCATTGGCTCTCTTCGTTTTCATCAAAAATCGCGTGCGATACATTGCTGGTGATCTCTCGAGAGATCTCTGTCGCGCTATTCTCGCCGTTCACGAGACAATATTTTATGTACAGAAAACACCGAAGAACTTGTTGTCATTATTTATATATTACCCATTAAGGGTGCGACAATTCATGTAAATAATTTTCGCGAGAGAATGTATAAAAGAACGAGCGTGACAAGTTTGAAAAGGATTGTATGTTGATGACGCTCGTTCTTTCGAGGAGACCTCTTCTCCGAGGATCAACTATGTACGATTCTGTATATACGGTGTATTGATCATTTAGATTCATTATTATATATAGATTTTAAGTGACACGTTGTAGTGTAAGCTTATGATGATCGTGCGTAAATAAAGAAACCAGTGCTCTTGTTGTACTTGATACTCTTCGTCATATTATTTCGCTCTACTGTTTCAGTATAGCAAAGAATCGAGATAATAAATAAATTTGTTATTTACATTAATTTAAAAATTTTATTTAATAATAAATTTTTAATAATTAATCATACATAAAATGTTCCGATAACGTGTTTTGTTTATTCTGAGACATCTCTCTTTCTCTCTCTCTCTCTCTCACAAATATAAAAGATAACTTATATTGGCATAATGCAATAATGTAATTATCAGAAATAATTTAAACTAATGAGCTGATGAAAAATATAATATGTATATAATAAAAGTTTATATATATAAATGTAAAGCATAATCAGCTTGAAAATTTTTAGATAAGTATAAAATGACCTGCATCTAAATAATCTGATAAATGATATAATAATATAATAATTATTACACAATTAATAACATTAACTTCAGTACTCATTATTTTGGCGATTGTCCAAGATTTGTCGCGAAACTTGCACTGCAGACAAAGAGAAGAGACTCAAGCTATAATTTTATTATAAATCTAATAAATCATTTTAATTTCTTGCAAATATATAATATAATATATTAAATATTGGCAAGATTGATCTGAGAAACGGTAAAATTCTCCGCAATTAATCATTTTCTTTGTCGCAAAAATTTCATATAAATAAATTTTCCTAATATCAATTTCTTATTTAAATTTATAGTTTTCTCAGTTTTTAATAATTATGAGAATAGAATTAACAAGATTGAGATTATTGCCATTATGCGAAAGATTGCAAAACGATAAGCGTACCCATACAGCACCGAAAGATTGCAAAAACGTTGCATACATCTTACATTGAAACATTGTAATATTGCATAGAAGTTGCGAAATGTTTCTGCAATATTACTGCAAGCCTGCGGCAACGTTGAAATGTTTGCCCTCAGAAATATTTCAATGTAAGACTACAGTAATGTTACGGTGCAATGTATTTGTAATATTTAAATACACTGCTACAAATATGCAAAACGCTTCAAATTTAATACATAAACTTTGAGAACATATAAAAACATCCAAGAGAGATAAGAAAAAAAGATTGCGAATTTACGCAATTACAACGAGTTTTTTCTCGTCTCTCGTGGATGTCTTTATATATTCTCCAAGTTTATCTATTAAATTTGAAGCATTTTGCATATTAAAAAATTATTATCAAATTTTTGCTTTTATATAAAAATGGGAACTATTAAACAATTTTCTGTTATCTAATTAACATCGCTATTTTATAAATTATTTACAAGTTTAAGAAATTGATAATGATTAAATAATTTAATTCATAAAAATTAAAATTTTATTTATATAAATATTAAACTCCATATCTTAAGTAGACAATAAACGGATAATTTTAACTTTTTTCGGATAATTATTTGTCCAATTTCTGAACACTCAATTCAATATCTGAATTTCCTGTGTTGGGATTGTATCAGACAAATTAATCTGATAAAAATAGTTATTATACGTTTAATATTACTAACCGCTTTTTGCAAGCTTTATATAACCATCGTGATTAAAACTTAAATACGGGATAGATAACGCAACGCGCGCCGCATAGTGGTAAACGAACGAAGTAGCGATTATCAAAAACTGTCTTTTGTAATGTTTTTGAAATGTTGCTGTAACATTCTCATAAAGTATTACAATTCCATATTCCAATAATGTCTCAACAATATTTCATTGCAACTTGCAAGATTGTAATATTGCTGCAATGTAATTGCAATGTTCTGTGCTGTATGGGTATCAGCCTCCTTTCATGTCCTTATATGGCTGTGAGTCGGTACAAGACACATTAACCCATGTATGGAATTGATTCCCACTTCAGGGCTGTAATTATTTATAGAGATTATATCTCCAAAATATTCCAAGCTAAATATACTTTATATTTATATACGTAAATTATGTAAAATATGTAAACTATTGCTACATAAATATATTATTTTCCAATAATTGATAAAAATTAATTATTTCTCATAATTACATTATTATTTTATCATCTTTCATCATGTTAACTTTTTAATACTCTACATTAAGTCTGCTTGCAAAAGTCTTCAATTAAAATCCTGTGCTCAAAATTTTTTGATTAAAATATAACTCAAAAAAAAAAAAAAAAAAAAAAAATTCATTATAGATTTTATTATTACTTGCTTGTAATACATAAATTTTCGTTGTCTTACCCATTTTATTAATGAAGAAATTCATAACTGAATGTAAAATCTAATCTTGTGAATATTCTTTAGGCAAAGAATCAAGGTATATCGATTCTGTAATTTAAGTGAAAGTGAAAATTACAAAAATGAGCGAATTTACTAGATTTGGATCAATGAAATTATAAATTTTGTAGTAAACTCACTCATTTTTGTAATTTTCATCCTAATTTGAATTCCAGAATCGATACCCTAATGTCCGTATCAGACTACGCATTGAAAATTGAAGATTGAAGATTAAAGATTGGAATTTGACTAATCAAAACAAAAGAGGGATCAAAATTTCTTTATCCTGATTGGTCAAATTTAAATCTTGAATCTTCAATTTCAATCTTCAATGCGTAGTCTGATACGGGGTTAAGCCCTAAGCACAATCCTGATCGATTATTGGCAATGGCCTGAATTTTTCTCTATTCGCGAGCCCCACGCAACTCACACCATATAGGCCTATTCACCTATCTTCCAGCAGATGGTGCTAGTTGGTCGGGTGTGGTGAATGACCACAGAGTGACGCGGAACGTAGAACGTGACTCAGTGTTCATCGCGAAGCTTCTATCCGTTCTAATTTCCAGTTTTCAGACGTTTTCCGAGTCTCTATTTACCATTGTTCACCGAGTGAGTACGCTTCGATCTTTTCCCTCTAAATCGGGCGAATAATCCGGCTATCGAATCAAATCGTATCCTCTTCCCTGAACGAGCACGTGAAATCTCGACAGTTTGACAGCAAATTTTACTCTCGAATGGGCCGCCATTGTCATTTAGTTACAGTTTGCACAATTTGAGTCATATTTAATTAAAACAAAGATTGTTATTCCTAATGAAAAGGGACGCACATAAATAGGATATTTCTTGGTTAGGTTATGTATTTACATATGCGATCTGGAAGAAATGTGCAATATCGTGAGCGTGCGCAGTGCCGTAGATAGTGGGAGATGCAATGGGTATCATGGTGCAGTCGAGATCGAAATAATTTTATGAATTCTGGTATATTAAAGATCGAGTATTGAAATGAATTTATTGCGAACAATTAAATGGGAATATAGGTAGATAAGAGCCAAGGTGTGCGGATATTGATGCGTGAATTTATTATTGTTAAATTTTGTTAACAAATGTGCATTAAAAATATATGTTTCAAATTATTTTTTGGTCCATCTTCGGCATGGATATAAATATATAAAAATTAAATTGGAATTTTAAAATTTGACATGCACAATATTTGTTGTTGCAGTCAAATTGCACGTTATTATTGAATTTATTGCGAACAAAATAAATCTATTGCAAGTATTAAAATAAATTTATTCCAACTCAATTTATAAAATATATTAAAATTTCCATTACACTGATTTTAATAGCACTGAGTGCGAAAGAAACTCGAGGGGAAAGTAGAACAATTTAAGAGAGATGAGTAAGCGCGCATACACACACACGTACACACACACGAATACATGAAAATTATTTCAAAATTCGTGACATACTTTTAAGAAAAATTCCACTTATTTTTTTCAAATTAAATATATATTTTTTATAAATATTAAATATGGAAAACGGAAATGTATGAAATCTTTTTAGAGTGTACGAAAAAAAGTTTAGAAATATTTTATAAATATTTAATATAAGTAAAAAGTATTACATAATATAAAGAAAGCATATTATTAAAAAATTAGATTATTTAAAAAAAATTAATTTTTTATATATAATATAATTCGGATATTTCGATTTCCTTTTTTGTTCAATGCTTAAAAATTTTTTTAATAACATATATTTTAAGATAGATATATTTATCGAAATTGAACAAGAAATTTGTGACCAATAAAAGCTATATTAGAATAGTGAAACAAGTTGTATATAAAACAGAAGGCATTCGAGTATACAAAGAGAGTAACGACCCCTTAGACTCGCTTCTCTCTTTTCGTCCAAGTATTATTTTTATCCCAATTTCGGTCACGTCGGAGTATCATGAATTGATTACCCAAAATAAACGCCAATGGCGATGGCGACTTGGGAGCTCTCAAATTGTCACCTCGTGATGTTTATTTTAAAAAGAATGCATCTTTGTTTCGTTAAAATTTTGAATTTATGGGATGAAAAGCCAGTTTATTTTTCAAGCGAACACTCAGTTTCTACGAAATAAATGAATAAATCGAATAAAGTATTATTTCTTTCAATATATACGATATATTATGATATGATAGATATTTATGAGTTAAATATACAATTTTTTTATATACTTGGCGTCGCGATGTTACCGCGTCGCTTGATATGTCCTAGATCTAGCAATGAGCCGTCTATTTCAAACTATTTCTAAAAAAAAGGAAACAAAATTTGATATTTATTAAGGAAGCCATGATTTTACTAGAAATATCTTAGATTTTATATTTAAAATATTCATATATCTTTCTATTCCCATAGGATCAATATTTATAATATCTTATTCATAAATATATATAATTAAAATTTGCAGAAATAAGAAATTTTCATAAATGCCATTAATTGAGAGATTTTTTTTAATTTGTCAGATTTAATATGAAATTATTCAGAAACATGACCAAAATTTAATTTTTGTTTCAGTAAGCGCAAAATGTCTTCCCGTAAAACCGCTGGACGCCGTGCCACGACGAAAAAACGTGCTCAACGTGCGACGTCAAATGTCTTCGCGATGTTCGACCAGGCGCAGATCGCTGAATTCAAAGAAGCTTTTAACATGATCGACCAGAATCACGATGGATTCATTGACAAGGAGGATTTGCATGATATGCTTGCCTCTCTGGGTAAGCAAATATAAAAAATTCAGAGACATATTTTTGCTTATTTACACAAAATTACTACATTTCTTCTTTTAAATTGGAATAAAAGATATGGATCGAAATTAAGGAAAATTTAATTAACTTTTATAGGTAAGAATCCTACTGATGACTATTTGGAGGCAATGATGAACGAAGCACCTGGACCTATCAACTTTACAATGTTTTTGACATTGTTTGGAGAGAGATTGCAAGGAACTGATCCAGAAGATGTTATTAAGAATGCCTTCGGTTGTTTTGATGAGGAAAATACCGGTCATATAAATGAGGAACGCCTTCGTGAATTGCTTACGACAATGGGTGACAGGTAATATCTCACATATCAAAAATAGTATCAATATTTTAGAGACAAAATTCAACAAACTATATTAATATTTATAATTTAAATTATCGAATTATTGTGTAGTAAAATTAGAGGAATATTTTGGAATTAAATTTAGTTTTTCGTATAAAGATTTTGTTCAAAGAAGAAAGATAGAATAATGATTAGCCCGTAATAATTGATCAATTATACAATTCTATCTATTAATAATATAACAATAAAAAATTGTAATATAATTGCAAGGTATATATTGTCTATATATTAGATATGTTCAATTGAACATGAACTAAGATCGTTGTTCCATAAAAATCTTAGTCTCTGTTTCAGTTGAACATACTTAACAATTTTTTAATCCTTTTATATTTAGTATTTATTAATTATATTTTTAATAATTTGCTAAATATGATGTTAATAATACAAGCAAAGTATATAAAAAAAATATGATAACATTTATTATTAAACCAACAAAATCGATTAGGAAATTTTTGCTTCATAATACAAAACGGATTCTCCTTTTTTAGATTCACGGACGATGACGTAGACGAAATGTACCGTGAAGCACCGATCAAAGGCTCGATGTTCGATTATCTAGAGTTTACTCGAATCCTAAAGCATGGCGCGAAGGATAAAGATGAGCAGTAGTGAGGATTAATCTTAAACCGCGTATCCTGAGACGAAATCGTAGATAATATTCGAAATTTCTCGCGCACATTTCGCACTTCTAAATTCATTTTTATTCATGAAATATTATCAATAAATATCATTATTAATAAATAATAAGAAAACATGATACGCATGAAGCAACTGAATCACAAAGAATTGTAATTTCGTCTCGCAATATTTATGTATATTTTCATATTTCTATAAAACTCGAAAAAAAAATGATGATTGAATAAATGAGTGATGTATTTGGAAATGCGAAATATGTCGTTCAAAAAGATCTTTTAGAAGTATTCAATTATAACCATTTTTTGTGAATGATTACTGTGTACAGTCGATGAAAGTTATACGCGTAAAATATTTATATATATATAAATCGAATACATGTAACTGTTGTAGATTCAGCATTTATATTTTAATATAATATTCTACTGTGTATGAAACATTCACGATTATTTCTTTGAACCAGTTAAAAAATTATATAACAGCACAAACACATATAAATTTAATTCCCATTAATAATAATATGTATATATAATAATATTGATATTTATTGCGTTTGACTTGGCTCGAGTAATAATTATTACTTTCTTAAGATTTTAAATTTTTCTTATATATCATAAGAATGTTAATAGTTAATTTACGATTTAAAAACATTTCAAGCAACTTTCTTATGATAATTTGTTCTAATAGTAATATATATAATAATTTTAGATAAATTAAATTTTTTATATAAAAAAATAAATTCTTAAAGATTGGACTATGTGGACACAAACATTTAACTATTTTTACATTAATAAATAATTCATAAAATATTTTAGAGATATGTTTTTCATATAAAATATAAACTCTACAAATGAAACATTTCTTGAGATAACAGAACTAGAATGATGTCTATTGTTTTCTTGCTTAAAAAGAATATCATAAGACTAAATATTTAGTTATTACTGATATGTAATTGCACACACAAGTAACAAAAAATTATAGATATACATTCCAAGCTTGAATGAAAAGTCCAAAAATACACAATCAAAAAGTTGCAAAATTTTTTCTCATGTGTATCTATTGCCAATTTTATATATGAATGAAATGAATTCTTTTGTACAAATAACATATTATTATATTATGTGATTATAATAGATTTGTATATATACATAGTATATATGTTTTATACATTTTCACATAGCACTTTCTTTAATTATTTAAAATATTATTTGAAAATTTGAACACAAATTGATTTTCCTTTTGAACTTTTGCAATAAGTTCTATTATTATCGCGATTTACTCTATAATATTCGATATTTTTCAATCGCATTTAAGAAAATTATTTTTTCAGTAATAATTATCATTGATTTTATCAGGATGTATAATAATACATTAAAAAATTACATGCAACTGAAGTAACTAATTGTGCGAAAATTGATATAGTGGCAGAGCATTGACTACATAAAATAATAAAAAATTCTTTTTAAACAAGACTCACCGATCGCTGGATGCAGACACGATAATCCATTTGATTCAATTAATCCAAGGCTAGTAGTCCAAATTCAAGTAATCCTACTGGTTCAACGATGCACTTATCACTTTTATCATTTGCAAAATTTTCCAATTACACTACTATCACTTATCATTCACGAAATGTAAATATTACACTTATCGCTCACGAAACTATCAACATTTTTTTCTGATTTTGTCAATTATATACACTTATACACAAAGACGCGCGACAAAATTATATAATTCTCAGATGCCTTTTAACAAAAATCGCATAATTCAGTGGACAAAAGATCAATACAATGAATTCATTAAAGCGTTTCGTTTTCACGGGAACACAATTTTAATGATTTAACACCATATATCGCAATATTTTCCTACTATTTCGATCGCATTCCGTGACAACAAATTCATTGGTGGCGACACCTCTTGAAACATTTTGACATTTGATTAAAAGTCGCTTGCAATTCTCGAAATATATATATACGTCTCTAGATCTAATTTTAATGTATTATATAAATTTTCTTTCATTAATCTTTCATATAACTACTCACAATGTAATAGTCTTTCGAAAAAAATTACATATCTCGTAATATAAAGAAAGGTAAATATGCATAAAAGGTTACACTTCGCCGATTTCATCGCCACTTAAATATGTTGTAGGGGATGTTTTTCTGAATAATTTCCCGTAAGAAAAAAGTGGGAGAAAGCATTTGTTTAGAAGATATAATAAATTAAAATTTTACAATTTTAATGCTTTCTTTGAAATATTATAAAATGAAATTAGGAACAGTGATATTTTTGTGTACATTTTATTTCTCGCAGCGGATGTAGGAAATGTTTTTGTTTACATTTACGAGATAGATACAGGATCATAGATGGGTTGGATGGGAAAGTGCCTACGTGGATGCAGTGGGTTCCGCCCCCTCTCCCTCTCCCCCATGGGGGAGCTCCACTTTCGGAAGACATAACCTAACTCAAACCTATTTCTGATTTAAAACTAATAAATTTTAATTTATTCTTATCTTCAACAAGATTTATAATTTTGTATAGTCGCATGTTGAAAGCTTTTAACAAACTGCAAAAAATAGGAAATAGGTAAAACACATTATTGACAAAGTATCCATGAATGTATATACTTATCCCATAAACGTAAATAAACATTTTTTTCACGTCTGCTCTACACAAATACAACATCACAAACATAAATAAACTTCATTTTTTTCCTTATTTTATAATAGAAAAAGCATTAAAACTATGAGATTTAATTAGTTATATCTTCTAAAGTAATGCTGTCCCCCACAAATTTCTTGCAGGATATTACTCAGAAGAGCCCCCCGTACAACATATATTTAAGTAGCAATAAAATCGGAAGTGTGTTACCTACTGATAATGAAAACAATTAAATTATTCGCAAAAGAATCGAGAATAGTTAATCTTAAAAAGAATTAAGATGTTTGGATACCTTCTTCATATAGCCCTCACTTTTCCGATTATCATAAATTTAAATAAACTTCGCATTCTTATCGGAGACAAGAGAAGTCAACATTAGTAAAAAAAGACAATAAAGAATCCGATTACTGTCTTTCTATTGTTTTCTTATTAATGCTGACCTTTTGCCTTCAATGGGAGTGCTCGATCTATCTACTCCATTCTTACCGTATCATCCATCTTACCATAATATCAGTTAAAAGTCAAGAGTATAGATTTTATATATGCGGACAACGAATGTTTTCGATGGGATGAATGTCGTGAAGTAAGCGCGCGTCGCGCGGACGAGGCACGCGAGACGCATGCGCGCGCCGCATATAGACGGCGCAGCGCCGAGCGACACCTTCAGTGTTCTCTTTGCCGCGGGTGCGGGCACGTCGTTAGATATATACATGTGACGTATAAACAGAAGACCGCTCGCCTTCGTACTCGCTCGGTCTGGCTCGTCCGAGCGCTTCGGGCGGCCGCCCCCGCCTTCTTCGCGTTCGCTCTCCGTCCGTTCGTCGCGCGAACGATAAATAGAGCGGGGCTGCAGCTTATACTCTCCGCTGTACGATTAATCGACGGTGCCACGGGGGAGGGGGAGTCTCCGGCCACGAGTACGTCGAAATCGAACGGAATCGGAACGACATTGCGTCTCTGCTCGCTTTCATGAGGATATGAGGAACATGAACACATACACAAACGGCTGGTAACGACGATGACGCGCGGCCGATGTCCTGGCGTCGAGGATTCCACGTTCGATCCCTAGCCCTAGGACGACCGTTCAGCGTCTGACGTCAAGTATGTCGCGTGAGTAGCCTGAATCAAGCCGAACGACTCTGGAGTTCGCGCGTAGCTTTCTCGATAGTCGCCAAGTTCGCGGTGCAAATCGGCGCGAGTGACGTCGCGCGAACTCACGCGTCATTTGTTAAAATGGACCTGCCGAGTGCAATATTACGTCGCGACGCCGCTGACAGGTAGTCGTAATTGAAGCAGCGTCCTGTATTGCGTCGCGACGCTACACGTATATTCGTGTTGTTATTATAGCAACATGCCGATCATAATGTTGCTTTTCAACGCCGCGCGAATACTCGTCTTATCATTGAAATAACGATAGATTGTCCATGGATATCGTGTCGTTGTTAAGGAAAGCTGGGACAAGAATTACGTCACGACATTACGCAAATATTCTATGTCATCATTAATAAAATGAATTGGAGTAAATTGCAAGATACGCGTCCTGTCAACCGAATATCGCGAAAAATCGTGCGTTGATCGAGATTCGCGATCGGCGTCCAATCGGAGCCAATCAGGAACAATAGCGTATGCGCCAAAATCGTCACCTCAGACATCTCCCATCGGTCCTCGCGAGTGCATCGAGTGCGTGAGAAAGTGCAGCAGGGTGCCGGAGGAGGAGAGGTTAGCCGAAGCCGACACCCACCGAGCGAAGTTGATCAGCTGTTCCGCGGCGCCGACATCATCGTCGTTTCGGCAGGTACGCGCCAGTTTTCACTTTCTTCCTTATCACTCTCGTCTGCGTACAGTCGAGAGTGCTATGTCGAAGACAAGTACAACATATATAGTGTCTGGTTTCGAAAAGCGGTATTAATATGTTTAAATATTATCGGAGATATGAACTTATCCAGAAAAGCATCAGTGTAGAACCAGGGTACTTTAGCACTCGCTTTGTTGGTATAAATAATATCATGATAAAAGGATGATAGGAAGTAATGTAAAGTATAATACATTAATTAAAAGATCCAGGAAATAATATAAAACGGTGCATAAATCCGGTTTTTCTAATGAAAACTAGATATGAAAATTAGATACAATATTTGCACGATATTCGATAATGAACGCATTTCACGAATTTCATTCATTATGAAAAATCGAAAGAAATACGAGTCACGCATATGTCGAAAGTATTTCAGCCATTGGAATATAAAATGAGTAAAAGACACTAAGTAAAAACTGCCATTGAATATATTAAGAAAAAACAGTCATTGAATATCAACGTCAATCATCATTATTCATTACTATTGATATCAGAAAATCAACATAAAACGTTGACATTCCTATAATAGATACATTTTGCACGAGCAAGTCGATGCTCTGCTCTACTTTTTCGATGCAGCCCGGGCTCAGGGCTGCCTTAACTGAGCTTTAATCAGGGCCCCTAATAAACTC
Source organism: Polyergus mexicanus (assembly GCF_030449975.1). NCBI lineage: Eukaryota > Metazoa > Arthropoda > Insecta > Hymenoptera > Formicidae > Polyergus > Polyergus mexicanus. The sequence continues at coordinate 2,188,336 of NW_027223334.1, forward strand.
TCTTTGCAATTTATATTTCTAATTATTGCTTTATTATTTGAAAAATATATATTATTGATTACTAATTATGAAAAAACGCATACTTATCTGTGTTTTTCTATCAATTAAGAAAAAAAATAATCTTACAGTAAAAGATCACATATAGCTAATTTCTAGCTACTTTACTATCATATGTGATCTTAAAACGAACTCGTGCCTAGTTCCGAGGACAAAATCCCATTGCAATTTCAGGAATTTTATTGACTTGGTTATTGCGTCATCATTTTACCTCGGACAATAAATCGACGAATCGGATCTTCTACTTTCATCTTATTAAATTTTAATATATGAGAGGTTCTTATCGTAAATGAATAAAATTATACATTGCTTTAGTTGATGTCGAAGCGAACAGTTTTTTATGTAAATAAAAATTGTAAATAATTCTTATAACTTTATTTAAAACATAAAAGCATTCTTTAAACATTTTTCTTTTATTTGTTACTTCATTACATTTATTTTTTTATTATTATTAATCCGGTTACAAGTAACGAACCGCTGATATATGAAACTGAAGAGAATACGAATAAGTATAAAGTTTTCGCTATATAAAATATATGTGAATAAAATATTATGTGATGTTATAAATCAGATTAAAGTAACTGCTAAAGAGTAAGAGCCCTTTAAATGTGTCAACAACATTGAATTACGAATATTTCCTTTTTCCCTTTACTAATTGTGTCGCGTGTCGCGTAAAAATCTTTCAAACGCTCACTTTGTCTATGTATGGAATGCGAGGGGAACGCAACGCGACACACAGGTGGTCACACTTTTTATACATTGTTGAAAGTGACGGAGAGGACGTGACCGCAAGGTCAAATTGCACATGTATACGAAACACTCATAATTTCTGTTATAATGTTTGCGTTACACACACACACACACACACACACACACACACACACACACACACAAGCGCGCGCATATGCATACAATAACTACTGATTTTGTAGAATATCTATGTGTCAAACTTGCGGATAAATAATTTTTTTTCAGAACAACGAAAGTTTTAAATTGGTATTATTAAGTCGTTCACTCTTTTTGTGTAATATCTTTATAATCTTTGAATGAATTTTGTTTAATTGTAAGTTATTAAAATTAAATTGTAAAAGAGTACCGAGAAAAATAAATAAATTTCTAATGTCTTATGATTGTTTTTTTTTTCTCCTATATACTATAATGATTATTGTTTAAATTACTTTTTATTAGACTAAAATTTTATTGGTCTGATTTCATCGTCAAATTAAAATTGATGACACAAAAAATTCCCACTTTCACGTTCTCAATAACATCATTATAGTGAAATCATTATCGTGTATAGGCGACGTAACGGCAGATTGCAACCGACAATGAGGAGAACAGTTGACGTTTTCATCGCGATTTTTCATTATAATGGAAGCAGTCGATAAATTATGTCTGTGCAGTCGACAAGTTATGTCTGTCACGTATGCACGATTTTTTTTCGACGAGTTATGTAACATGTGATTGTGTTTTTTTTAACTCGATACACGAGGGCTCGCGAACCGGAAGTAACCCGTTAAAAGCGTACTTTTGTAATGCTGCTCGAATATTAAGTACGATTGTAGCGGTGTCCCAAGTTGAAGGTACGTTTGAAGAGAGAGTTGTGGTTTTCTTTCTTGTGGAATGAAAATATATTTTACTTCCAACACGCGTTAATATATATCAGTGTTTAAATATTTCTTGTAAAATATTATTCTTGGTATATTATGGGCTTTATTTCTGTTTCTATAATAATAATCTAGAAACAGAGTAAGTTTGTGGCGAATCGTGAATAATGTCTCAAAAGGCGTTTTCAAGGGACTAATTAAATGGTAAATCGCATGTAACGTGCGAAGTTGCGGCTGGCCGACTCGGCGTAATGCGATATTACGGTCTATTCGAACGAAATCTTATACGCAATATTACGTAAGTCGAGTTCAAGAACTAAAGCCGAAATGAATATGTATAATGGGTCTATATGTGTGCGAGAGTGAAACCAAAGAAAATTTATGACACCGACCGCACACAATAAAGAATACAGTCGCGTTATTTTTTCTCGTCACATACAATCGTTGCATTTATCGGGCAGATCATTCATGCGTTGTTTGTAATGTGTATATTTATCACACAATATGTTTCAGCTTTGTTTAAGTGAACTTTTAGATGTTCCAAAGAAGTTTCTAGTTGATTGAATTCAAATGTTACATGATTAAAACAATTTAAATAAATGTAAAAATAACATAACATAACATGACATAACATGACATGACATGACATGACATGACATGACATGATATGACATGACATGACATGACATGACATGACATGACATGACATGACATGACATAACATGACATAACATGACATAACATGACATAACATGACATAACATGACATGATATGATATGACATGACATGACATAACATGACATAACATGACATAACATGACATAACATGACATGACATGACATGACATGACATGACATGACATGACATAACATGACATCACATGACATCACATGACATGACATGATATGACATGATATGACATGACATGACATGACGTGACATGACATGACATGACATGACATGATATGACGTGACGTGACGTGACGTGACGTGACGTGACATGACGTGACATAACATGACATAACATAACATCTGTGCATATATTTAAAATTTTATACAATATATATGTTCCGTATTGTTAGTGACTGGATTTATCTGTTAAAATTTACAGAAAACCATGTTAATTTGATTCTACAATAGAAATGGGAGTGACTACAGACTATCAATAACATTTTTCCAAATTAATTTTATGATTAAAAATATGTTGATTTTACATAAAAATTATTTCAAATTACCATGAAATTAGTATTTATTTTGTGTTGAAATATTAATATAGTATAAGTGCCATCATTTAATATATCCATATTATGTTAAATTAATACAAAAATTTGTGTGGACTATTTGGGATATGTGATATCTGTTAAATTTAAATCAAATTTTCCAATCACGTGTCACGAGTATATTATTCATTCTACATGACGATTCAAAGACTTTCTCCAAATGGTAAATTGCGAAAGAACTCGATTTACGACAGTAAGTAGAAGATCTTTAATGAACGCTATCGTGAAGAGCTGCATATCTTGAATTACACTTCTGTTTGCATTGCGTTATCGAATTTATTTTGCAGATTCAATTATCAAATGTTACGTCAACAAGAAGTCGTTACATAAAACGACATTTCCCGATATCATGCTTCCACGATAATCCACTATAAGAAGAAAATAATACCCCCTTCTTTCATACTGTTTTTCGCTGGATTTTTCTAATCGGCTTTGCCTAGATATGCGCGCTTGAATTCCAGGGCAATTAGGAGATGTCTCTATAAAAGGCTTCATAAATCGGCATATATTGTCTGACCTATATAGGCATTATGCAATACGTATGTTAAATATATAATAAATTAAAAAAAGAACAGGTGGTTATGATTCTAATTTAAGCAGATTATCTGATTGATTTCAATCAATATTCTTTCTTAATTTAGATATAAGATTGGCAAGACCAATTTACGTGATGATTAAGAAAGCCATTAATCATATGAATGTTTGTCTGATTATATCCTTTATTAGCAAGATTATCGAGAGTAATTTATTATTTTATTAAATCTTATTTAATATATATATATATACAGGATGTGTCCCAGACCACCCATACACCCCTTTTAAAATTAAAATAAATGACTTTTATCAAAAATAAAATTAACCTTAAAATTGACCTTGAAAGCAACCTAATATCGCAGCGATTGGTGCTCATTTTGAATATTTTGTTTGAAAAAACATGTACATCTCACTCACTCAGAAACGTGTATGCGAACGTTCCGTAAAGGTGGGTATACACTCAGCGAACGAACACCGAACGAACAGCGAATGCAAACGTTCATTATTATCATTCAGCAGATATATACGCCAAAGCGAATGCGAACAGAACGATTCGCATTCGCATTCGGCTCGATTCCCTCATGAAGCGATACATCAAAGACAATTCGTGCGAGAAAAACGTTCAAAACGTTTCGCATTCGCTGTTCGTTCGGTGTTCGTTCGCTAAGTGTATACCCACCTTAAGGTACCGTACATACAAGCACACACACATCCTTGTCATTAGTTACGCCACAGGACATTTGAAGTTCATAATATCATCACAGTTACTTTCAAGGTCAATTTTAAGGTTGACAGAAGTACATTCAGAAAAAACGTTTGATACAAAAGTTTCTTATTTTTTTATGTACAATTCGAATCTGTAATAAAAACTATTATGTTCCTCTCAAAATATTCAACTTCCGGTCTAAATGGCGTATCTCCGATCAGAATCAAAAGTTGAAAATATCATCATTCGATAGAGCATACCCGATTTACTTAAAAAATATTCGCAATTTTTGATAAAAGCCATCTATTTTCATCTTAAAAGGAGTGTACGGGTGGTCTGGGACACCAGTATGTGCATATATATATGTATATATGTATGTATATTATTGAGAAAATCGATTGGAAGAGTTATTTCTGCCGAGATTTGAGAGTATTTAAAAGAAAAACGCGGAACGGTATCGCAAAAGGAGCTTATCGTAGCTGTTTTTCACATTTGACACGCGTGTGCCACGTATGCTAGAGAGAGATAAGCCAATCAAGCATGTAACGAGTCGCACATGTCGCGTGCTCATCACGCGAACAGTATTATGGGGCTGCTACCGCAACTGTGCCGCGTTTGCGAATAGGGGAACGCGGAACAAAGCACTCGTTGCTTCGAATATACTATCTAAGCCAGGAGCGGATAGAGTCAAAGAGGAATTTGGCGTGAGGCCATAATCTGTGTGTCGCAGCTTTCCGGCTTTCAACATCCGACTATCTCGGTGATTAAACTTAAAATTAAATTCCTGTTGAAACAAACTCTATTTGATACTAATTGGCAAAAAAATAAAAACTTAATATCTAATTATACTTCCATAAAGCGTAATTTGCGGAAATTTTTTAAATCGTTTATAGAAAGTTATTAATACTCTTCAACTTCGAAACACATTTCTTATATAAATTATAATGTTTACTATAGTAAAAAATATTTTATTATACAAGAAATTAGAATGTTGTAGTTTTTATTAAAATTTGTGATTAAATTAAATTAAAAGTATGTAAACATTCTACTATTAATTTTGCAACTAAATACAAAATAAAGGAGAGAAAAAGAATCGTACATTTAATTTTATAATTTAAAATAATTTTCTAAAAATGTCTATTTTAAATAAAAATTTTCTATTAAATATATATGTTATATATTTTTTAATAATAATATGTGAATAATTTTATTTATATGCTATTTTTGAAATCGTGCAATGATTTGAAAATATTTCAATTGATTTCATCAACAAATAAAATTATTTCATATTATAAAGTGTTAAAATGACTCACAATATATATGCAAACCTATATGTGCCTACATGGCTTTTTATAAATTTGTCAAAAAAAAAAAAAAAAAAAAATCAAGAGAAGTCAGTTACCTTACCAGGGCTATCGGGATATCCTTGGATATGCGGCCCTGACACTCTCCTGGCAGTTGCCCCTTGCATCGCCATAAACGGGACTTAGCGATCTCGGAAGTTCCTTTGTACGACGTCGAGCACAAACAACAATGGCGATCGCAATGAATTAATGCTTTTTTTACTGCCACTTATTGTATTATCGGCAATCACTTCTGCGATATCAATCGCTGCGATCCCAATCGTTCTGATTACAGTTTGCGCGGAGAATAATAACAATAATACGTAGCAATTTAAAGCACAGTTACTTGCAAACATGACTTATAATTTGGACGAATGCGATTGTTCGTTAACTGGCGTAATTTTTTTCTAATGGAGTTATTGATTTGATCTAATTTTTGGAGAAGGTATAAAAATAACGTCGAAAATTACCAAGTCCTAAGAATATATATACATATGTAACATACATCTAGATTTAAATCTAAATTATTAACAAGAATCTAACCTGATTTAAGGATGTATGTGTCATATATCAAAATATTGACAAAAGCATGAAAATTTCGTAGAAATAGAAATATAGAAAATCGCATATTATAACACTTATTGACAAATTTGATAAGGAAGAAACATTGCTAACAAAATTTTCACATATATTAAGAAAACTCTAATAAATGTTTATACAAAATTTGATTTAAACTCACTTACTCGTTTAAAAGTTATTTACTAAAAAAAAAGGGGGGGGGGTAGAAAAATATTATCTGTCTCTCTCGCTCTCTCTCTTTCTGCAAATTACTTTTTTTTTTTTTTTTTGCAATTGATTTCAGGGGATATTCACGATCAAAAGTTTTTGTCATAAATTAGGAAAAATATTAATTACGATTTTTCTTTTTTTACGAAGACGTTAAAAATCATATTATTTCGGAATTCTTGAATTCTTTTTATAATCCGGATTTATTTATTTGATTTTTCAAATAATATAAATGTAAGAAATGTTATTTTTCTTTTTTTTTAACTTTTTGACAGTTTTTTGCTATTGTACAGCCAAAAGATCCTTAAGTATACACACCATTCTTTACTTACTTCATATCTCTCTTCAAAACACTTTATACGTACATTTGCTACTTTAATTTCAAGCCACTAGTGTTTCATGTTGCTCGACTTGATACGTGCGGCCTAAATTATGTTGAAAGCATGAATCATTCCTCATCCCCCCTGCCTATTTTGCGAGCGAGCAGATGGTGACAGATGTATTGAGCGAACTCGGCGTAGATCAGGCATTGACGACCGCGTCGCGATCGCGAGAATCGTTATAATAGGGTGAAGCGCGCGTTCAATCTCCACGCGTTCTCCACGTTCCCGACGGATTCTCCCCTCGATTCGCGATAGCGACCCTCTCTCGCATTCTCGGCACAATCCGACCCTCCTCCAGGGACGACCTCGAATACGTTCGTAAAAACGTCAATGCCAAGCAGTTAGGCCTCTTCCTTCCTTTCACCCGGTAGCAATGGTCATCAGTGATATCTTCGTGTGACAAAAAGTCTGAGAATAAAACGTTCGTAAATGTTGCTTTGAATGGGACTAATTAAAGAATTCATTGAATAGAGTCTGCTAATCTTGAAAAAGTTGCTTTTTTATTCAAATCAGTTGGCACATATTAAATATTCTTTTTTTTTTTTTTTTTTCATTTATTCTCTGATAACTTTATTTGTCATAAAATTTATATTTATATTTGTTGCTGGAATTATAATTGTAAATTATTCTATGTGGAATGTTTTAATTGATGAAATTGTATTTCTTGAAATTCCTCATGGTACCTATATCTAGAAACTCATTACTATATCGCCGCGACATCTGGCAATCATTCTCTGCTCTATCTCTTACTTCTCTCCCTCTCTCTTTCTCCTTATTTCGCCTCATACTCTGTTTATCGCGTTCCCGCCGATATCTCGTCAATATCCGACTAATTTGGCCGGCGAGCATTTTTCCTGATACGAGGTAATAGAGCGTTGAAATTAAATCATGAATCATTGAGTCGAAATATATATGTACTTCTCAGACTGTGAGTGAATGGTATCGTTTGTTCGCTCTATCGACATGGAATATGAATTCGCGAAGAAGCTGCATTAATATTAATCGAAAACTGGCCAGAGAAACTCTCAGAAAGACCAGAGTCTTCAATTAAAAATTAATTAACTCCGACTTGGCAATTACACGCCTAGTCGTTACTCGCGGAATTGAAACGAGCGGTTAAAATGTGTCGAAGGTTAAGTCTTATGGCTGAAATGTTAACCGGTTATTCAAGCAAAAACTGTGAAAAATATTTGAAATAAAAATATTCTCTCTCTCTCTCTCTCTCTCTCTCTCTCTTAACATCTCGCTGACATTTGCTCTCTTCCGTTGGCACGCACAGTCGTTGACATTTCTCGAAAGCGAAGAATACCTTTCTCGGTCGAGCCATTTCGATGGGATTATTTTAGCAAACTTGCTGTCGGTTTGCTTATCCCTTTTACGATATATATTTATTGAGCTAAAAAAGAAATGAATAATTAAATTATTTGATAATCAAAGTTTCCGTTCATATCCATTATTTCCAAATAATAGATAAGAGTAGAATTTTTACATACACATGAATAGAAAGTGTATTGAATTTATTATAAAATTATAGTTAAATTACAGTTTATTATAAAGTGAACTAAAGTTTATTATAATAATAATAATAAAATGATGTATTATAAAATTAAATATTCTATTATATATAAATCATTCTATTATAATCATAAATCATCGAAAAAAATAACAAAATTTTGATGCAACACGTACAAATTTTGCGCGTGTATAGAGAGAAGGGGAAGAAAAGAGAATAAAAAGAGAACAGAATGAATGACGCATTTTTACGCTAAGATCATGTTTATCTTACTGGCTCCTAAATAGTTTACGTTGCGCAAACATTTCTGTGCTCATTGCGGTTACAATCAATATTTACCTCAGCCAACAATAATCCCACGATTTTACGTGATAGTTCTGCACGCTTGCCGACTGTAAAATAATTCGCCCCCGGCACGCGCGGCGTCCAAGTTACACATTTTATGGAAATTATGACGTAAGGCTCGTAAAGAAACCCCGAGATCGTTATAACTTGTGCGAAAGTCGTTCGGAATCGTATCTCTAAATTGTGCCAACGGATTGCGCAGAACGTTTCGTCGCGCATTTAATATTAAACGCGATTAAACTTTCGGTAATTATTTACTATAACGGACCCAGCTCCAATGTGCGTGGACACAATGGGTTCCGCCCCCGCCCCTCTACGGGGGGGCTCTACTTCCGGAAGATATAACCTAATCCAAACCTATTTCTGATTTAAAACTAAAATTTGGTGTAGGTTACGTTGTATAACTCAAACCAAATTTTCAGAAATAAGTTTGGGTTAGGTTATATCTTCCGGAAGTGGAGTCCCCCCGTAGAGGGGGGGGGGCGGAACCCATTGTGTCCACGCACATACTTTACAACGCGAAGCGAGATTCATCTCACGATTGTTGTGTGAATGGGAAGATGTATGCGTGAACGCAGTGGGTTTCGCCCCGGAAGATATGGTATAACCTAACCTAAACCTATTTCTGAAAATTTGGTTTGAGTTATACAACGTCTTGATGCAGATGAATCTCGCTTCTTGCGTGAAAATTACAAACTCATGTAAAAATTATGTTTTATTTCTCAAACTTTATTTGTTAATAACTTTTTAATAAACAATGACCGCCGATTAAGTTATAAGGAAAAGTTAATCAGGATTATATCCTTAACAACATATGTCAAGGTCAACGTCATTGGAACTGGATCCGTTATAGTAAATAATTACCGAATGTTTAATCGCGTTCAATATTAAATGCGCGACGAACGTTTTGGAAGATATAACTTAACTCAAACCTATTTCTGATATAAAACTAAAATTTGATTCAAGTTACGTTATATATGGTAACTCAAACCAAATTTTTGTTTCAAATCTAACTTCAACTTTAAATATCTCAAAAATTATAAGAGACCGCCGATTAAGTTATAAGGAAAAGTTACTCAGGATTATGTCCTTGGCAACATATGTGAAGGTCAACATCATTGGAGCTGGGTCCGTTATAGTAAATAATTACCGAATTATTTGCGAAAGTCGTGTAATGAAAGATCGATGTATTTAAAGTCTATCTCTGTTTATATAATCAATGTCTTAATAAAATATTGAATATGCAGTACATTTCCTTTATTTTAATTTTTAATAATAAAAAATGAAAATGTTACACAAGTTAAAAATTTATATTTTAACGAAAGTTTTTTTTTCAGTATATTTGTAAATCTAGCACATGAAATTTAAGTGGTTTTTCTTTTGTATGAATGTGAAAAGCATTAAAAAACGCGTGGAATAAAAAAACTTATTTTAGGAAATTACACCAAAAAGTCTTTAAAATATTTTTCTTATCTGGAATTTTAAACAAAAATACCTGGAAAATCAGGGAAATTTTTTACAAAGTTTGAATAGATTATGAAAATGATAAAAATTATACCTAACCTGAAAACGCGGTTGAGAGTTACACCTCGAAACGTTTCACTGTCGACCAGCAGCGCGGTCGTCAATTATTCGGGTTACCCGGTATATGGGTCGACCCGGTTGTAGTTTGGTGAGCTTCCAGGACGTCGTCTAGACGACGTCCTGAAGAATCGCGGTGGGAAAGTATGCTTTTCTTTACGGACGCGCTCTCGAATCTTTACCTAAGATTGCTATTTCGATGGCATAAATTTTCAATCTTTCGAGCTTTAATTTTCTCTTCATATAAAAATTATATCAGTAATTAATATTAATATCTTAAGATAACTAATTGTATTCTACGCTTTAAAAGAAGATAATTAGTAATATTAATTTATGAAAATATGAATTCTTAATTTACTTTGATTGAAAAATGGCTATACCGATTAAAAATAAAAAGCTCGTATGTGTTTACAGAAAGCTCGAAGACTCATATTTTTATTACAGAGAGTGTAGGGTGCAAAATGGTTGGGTATCTCGGCCAGAAATAACTTATAGACTTGTAAGTGTACGAGACTTTATTCCACCCATCTTTGAAATAATATCGGCTTAGCTAGTTTATTAAATAAAAAGCATTATTAATTTTATAAATCATTGTCATTATCAATTATATAAATCACTTATATGATATAGCTTGCATATTTTTAATTTTTATATTCCTATATTAATAATCGCGATTTTTTTCACATTAATAAATTAGCTTAAGTAGTCGTTTCAATTCCCCATAGAAAATTGCTTGTGAAAAACTTAACTTAACATTGTGTGATATTATTTGAAAATAATTCTACATAAAGAGTAGATGACAAGATGAAACACTGTAGCACAAGTCACAGTCAGGATTGCTTCTTTAACGTCTCAACAATGGCGAACGTGAAGAAGGATACGATTCCTATGGGGATATGAAGTGATCCCTCCTTATTGGCGATATAAGAGCACCTATAGAGAGGATGTTTTCATACATTTTTTAATATTTCTATCGAGCAAACTTTCTTAGAACCGTTGATAGTTGTATATAAAACATTAAAAAAAAATAGAGAAAGAAGACTCCTTTAAATAAGATTTTTTTTTTTTACCTTTGATTGATCTCAAGTCCGGAAATTACATAAGGGGAGTGACCACAGTTCTCCCTCGATTTTAACCTATAGACGGCCTTGAAGTTGTATCGCCGCGCAGACGCGATATCGATTTCTCGCGCGAATACCATGCGCGGGTGGGCGAAAGAAAGCCGACTGGCCCATCACATCCTGCATCTACGACCATTTCCTATGGTGTCCTAGGGGCCTACATTGCGTATCGAGAATCGTGCAAAGCGCAGAATATATGACTTATGTTAGACCCTGAACGATAATGATACTGAACACTCGTCTGATCGTTGAAAGGAACAATCAGATGTCGTCATAGAATACAGTAGCTTTCAATTTTTACTTACAGAACAGTTGAATTTTTTTTGTGTTATAATTGTGGAATAAATCGGAATAATATTTTTTTACTGCTAATTTTTAGGATAATCTTAGAAAAATCTGAAATCACGAATAAATCTTTCAAGGAATAAATTTTCTTTTTTAAATAAAATATATATGTTTAAATTTATTGATACATCTTCATTGAAAAGAGCAAATTTCAACACAATAAGCCCAAATATGAAAAATTGAGAATTTACAAATTTTCTTTGTTCCTAAAGGCTTCCCTGAAGGCTAAGCTTTTTCCTTCAGAGAGGTCTTGACTTAGATGTTCGCTTAGATGAGCGCTTTGTTGACGTTTAACCCGCTCGCTGTTGTATGGTTGGCAATCTTATAATTCAATTATTTCTCACGTCCCCGAAGAAAAATGCCAACAAACCTCACGTGCACGTGGGTGTCAGAGAAGACTTACAAGAGACACTTGACGCGTACGCTAAAGTGATACAAGCGAAAAAATGTCATGGTTATTGAACATAATAGGATATATAGCAGGACATATAGACGGCCCTTCTCTCATTTAACGGACATAGAAAGCGCGGTGTAAAGAAAAACATTATTACGATCGTTACTATAATTGAGAAGCCGGGAACAAAGCACACAATATCGTGAAAAAATATTATTTTCAATAAAATTTATATGTAATCTGAAAGTACGAGATTTTCTGGATAGAATTTCTCTCACTGGTGAAGAGAGCTTTTTTTATTTCATATAAAATAATATTATATTTTATCAAAAAAGATGTTATCCAGTTCATATAATTATTATACAAATTAAAGCACAATTATTATGGAGCTAATGATTAAATTTATCTCTTATAATCTATTTCTATAATTAATTTGACATTGCTTTTTGCAAAAATTTTCAATATTTGAAAAATTATCTAAATTTTATGGCACTTAAATAATAGTTATCTATATAGACGATGATTTGGTTTTTAAATAATATAATGAATACTTTTGTTATTTTTATTTTTCAATGATTTTCTTCTTTTTTTTTTTTGGGCGAGAGCACGTGATTGCGTAACCGCGACAGGTGCGGGTGACTCGGATTTATGTTTCCTTCCTGAGCTAATATCCGGACGACTTTGTTCGACGATAGGTAATACGTACGTGCCGCACCTGATTGTTGCAGGGTTGGGCACGGGTTTTGAAGAACGATGTGACAATGAAATCCGATCTGATAGTCTCGATCGGCAGCTTCACAGGCGAATGAGCCCGCGACAATGCCGAAAGGTCCGGCGACGATAGGGCGGAAGGGCCGAGGGGCCCGGGCGAGTGTTTCGTTAACTGCTTGAAATTCAACGTGACCTGCCCATATCCTGTGACTCGTGCAAACGCACTCATCTTCCTCGGTTTTTGTAACTTTTGATCGATTTTAGGTCATTATGAGAACTTTGTAAAAAATGTTCTACTTACAAAATGTTGGAGAAAAGTTTTTATAAATTTTAATGAAAAATTTTTGCATGGAAAGCTGTAAATCCATATGAAACCTCGCTTCGCGTGGAAAGTTGTAAACCCATATGAAATCTTACTTTGCATTAAAAAGTGTATGCGTGGAAGCAGTGTGTTCCGCTCTTCTGCGGGGGGATGGGGGGCCCCAATACCAAAAAACTAGGTACATAGATTTGAGTTGAACCTCGCTTTTCGTGGAAAGTTATAAACCCATGTGAAACCTTGCTTCGCGTGAAAAGGTGTAAACCCATATGGAACCTCGCTTCGCGTTAAAAAGTGTATGCGTGGAGATAGTGTGTTCCGTCTCCCTGTGGGGGCTCCATTACTAGAAAACTAGATACATAGGTTTGGGTTCAACCTTCCTTTGCGCGGAAAATCGCAAATCGTGAAACGATATAATTATAGATCTAGTTTTGCATCTAAAGCACCAGATGATAGAGGGTAGACTTTATTTTTGTTGCTATATTTTCCATTTTCATTTCTATCTCTATTTTCGATAAGCACTGGGGGGATTCGAAGATTTGTAGCAAAGCTTACACGCTCGCGACATTTATCACGCGATATTTCTGTCGAACATCGGTTTTCGGATCGTAAAAAAGACACGCGTTCGGCTGTCAGCGCATAATTCATATATTCGCAGAGGAAATGCTTGATGGAAATATCGCGTAATGAGTGTCAAGTACAAAAGCATTGCAACAAGGAATTCGAGGTGGCATAGCTTTGCGAGATGAAAATTCGTGTGAATTATCATTTTGTTAGCGGAATTATAGGAATATTGAAAATAAAGTCGCAACTTTTAATTATTTACGAGTTTTCACGAAATGATACGCTAACTACGCCTACATAGATTTCGAGAAACATTTTTTCATATATTTGAATTGAAATTTAGCCGTTCAGCTATTTAAAAGTTATAAAGAAAATTGATTATAATTATATAAATTTTTATATAAAAAAAAATTATCAAAAAATAGCTGAGAATTTTATACATTTTCCTCTATAGACGACGCAACATAAACGTGTTCATCCATCATTCACTGGCACGTTCTAATTCTAGCAACTGACCTAACTCACTGACACAGTGTACATGTGTACGTGTAAGTTGATATAGTCGTTTCGCGAGAAGATTTGAATTTTTTTGACATTATATTATATCGATAGCTCGGAATGAAAGAGTTGAACTGCGAAAGACATTTTAGCATCTTACACTAGTATACAAGGTATATAAACATTGGAATAATTGTTTGCAATATATTGCTGATTTTTCAATTAGTACCTATGAAAACAAAGCTTCTTCTGAAGCAAAAAATACATTTTTTTCATTTCTTCAACATTAATCGGGAATTTTATTAATATGTTATTAATTTATAATTGTTATTAATTATTGTAATATTAATGAGTATTAAAGAAAATTATATTGTAATAATATTGGCTGAATCAAAAATTATTGAGTCGGATCTTAAAATGGAAACTTGCTTAATAATTTTTTTAATTCATCATGACTTGCTTTATTGATCTGAAGGAAATATTCAGTCTCGTGCACCGTCATTCTAAATTTTATGCGATGCGAATGTTTATCTTTAACCCTTTCCAAGTAGTTTATGTATTTATATGGCTGACATTCTTCTTGCTTTTGGATCTATGGATTATTTGACTAACAATAAGTAGCATTGATTTTACAGATTTATATATGCGCTATTTGTATTTTCTGCATTTGAACGAAACACTAATATACTGAATATTCCGCATTATATCAACAAATTTGATTTACAGATCTTTTTCAAATTTTTATATCTTTTTATCAATTTTATTTTAATTTAAAATTTTATTTTATTTTAAAATAGAAATTACAGTTAATATATTTTGAGGGCAATCTACAGTGAAAACATTAAAAATTTTTTTTTTATTCATCATTTTATTATGTTTATTCTGTGAATAAGTATGTTTTACGTTTGCGAACATGAGAAATGATTGCAAATATCGAATCGTGTATTAGGCGAAATAGGCGATTAAAAAATTATACGAGAGTGGATTTTTTATTGTATATAGCACGATCCCATTTATTTTCGTATTAACATTATTCGGTATTTCTTTTTTTACCGTTGTAAATCTCGCACTGATTTTCAACTGTTTTGATCAGAAAAAAATTTTTATCTCAGAAGTATTGTGGGTCAGTTTTGCTGCTATCCGAACAGTATAGTTAGAACACTTCATAATAGTGCATATACCAGGTATATAAATATGAAACCGGAATTTTTGTATAGAAAATACACGTTTATTGTATGAAAATGATAAAAAATATTTTATTCGAAGTATTGCCCATTGCTAGCTATACATTTTTCCCATCTCTCTGACAATTTGTGGATGCCACGCCAAAAAAACTGTTGCTCCTTTGAGGCAAACCAGTCATCGAGCCATTTTCGTATATTTTCGTAAGACGTGAAGCGCTGCTCAGCAAGTGCGTGTCCCATCGATGCAAATAAGTAGTAATCGGATGGAGCCAAGTCTGGTGAGTAAGCCGCATGCGAAAGTATTTCCCAACTAAACGCCTCAATTGTTTCCTTGACCGGTTTTGCTGTGTGCGATGGTGCATTATCAGGAAGCAAAATCACTTTGTGTTGCCTTTTTTGATATTCTGGTCGTTTTTCACGCAAAGCTTGATTCAAATCGAGTTGTTGTTGCGTTTGAGCGTCATCCTCATCCAACAATGTTTGCAATTCGCTGTCTTCAAACTTTTTCGGTGGTCTTCCACGTTCTTCGTTTCTCACGTCAAAATCGCCACTTTTGAATTTTTTAAACCACTCAAAGCACTGTGATTTACCAAGAGCATGCTCACCGTAAGCTTCGACAAGCATTCGATGCGATTCTGCAGCAGTTTTCTTCAAATGGTAACAGAAAATCAATGCTGTCCGCAAATCGTAGTTTCCAGGCACAAAATTCGACATGTTCAACGCTATTAAAAACTATGCTGTTGTATGAAACTTGTATTGTTGTGAATTGAAAATCTTTATCAGATGTCAAAACAAGAAAATGGCGCCAATGACGCGGTTTGACGGTAACTACATTGACAGCTAGGGCCATCTATGGGCAAATTCCGGTTTCATATTTATATACCTGGTATGTGTGCATAGTAACGCGTTGTTTCGCGAATATAAATTAAATGCCGTAAAATGTAAAGCGATCCCAGACGGAGCGAAGAATAAATGACCGGCCGACCTTTGTAAAGTTGTATCAATATAAAGGTAATAGCACCGTGTTCGCGCACGAAACTGGCAATTAAAGGAATGTTTCGTTTTGCGGTATCGATCTCTGTTTTCGTTCCTCGTCTATTTATATCCACGAATCCATAAAAGTGCAGTTTTCTCTGCATCTGGAAAAAATATGATACTTTATATCACGTGTAATTAAAAATATGACGTTTATAGATAAAATTATTTAAATACAACTTATTTGCCTAAATTGATCTCTTTGCTGATACTTATGAGAAAAGTAATCGCGGAAATATCTTAATAGGAAAATGATAAGACATATTATATATCTGTTAGGAAATAATCAGAAATTAAATCCCCATTACATGAAAACGTCACGCTAAATTCAGGATGCCGGGATAGCAACATGCGTCCCATGCCTTCAGAAAATTGTCTTGGTACGCTGACCCAGTGCGATGTGTACGCCGCTAGATCGAAATAACTCTCTGGCCAGCTTCCTAGAACCACCGAAATTCTACTCGCTCAGCCACGCGTCTGCACTGTCTCCATTAGCATAGCTAAACCAGAAGAAAACCGGAAGCTTGCGAGCTTTGCGCGAGTCTCACCGATCATTTCGAGGATCGCCAAATGATTAAGAGAGATATGATATAAAAATGAAAAGTTTCGTTTGAGATAAAGAGTGATATCCATTTTCATACCTTTTTCGAGAAATTCAGACTTCTTTGATGTCAAACTAAAGTTTAGGTCCCCTAACTATTATATACCAAGCATGAAATTGGACCTTCTTCCCGTTCCAGAGATAATTAACATAAAAGAAAACGCGGATGACATCAACGGATGGCTTCGTGCTTCATTCAATCAAAAAGTATTAATAATTACAAAAATGCATATTTTCACTCGGATTCTCATCTCTTTTCTGAATTCGAATTAATATATTGAACAATAATTTTTAACTCTAAACTTAAAAATAATTTTTTGAAACAGAATATCTCTGCAATAATTAGAGGATTCACTTTTGCAATCAACGTATATAGTCTAAACAATAAAGAATTTATTTCAAGATAGTAAAATATAAATATCTTAATTCATATAAAAGGGATGAACTTTTAATGAGGCCTGGACATCATTTTTTATTATATAAATTCAACACGAACATCTTTACATTTTAAATGTTTATCAAAAGCTCTCTTTTAATAATTTATAGAATAAATTATTATTGAGTGTTTAATTGAAAGAATATATTATATGCATTACACACACATAAAACACAAATATTAATTGGAAGAATTTGAAAAGAATACGAAAAGCCTTAATAATATTAAGAACCCAGCAAATTGGAAAATGGTACGTTGTGTCGTTTTATCTTAGTAAACAAGAAGTTAAAATATCTCTGCTTGCTAGTGAAAGGCGCGTCTTCGCGGAAGATGGTGCGTTCTCATTCCGTAGCGTTTACAGCTAACGATAATTTTATTGGATTATCGCATCGTTGCACTTAACCCGTCCAATTCCGCCAATTGACTCGACACACCCACGCTCTTCCCGTCCGCGGCTAGACTGTTTATGTCGTCGCGATGTTTTATTTCGAGTTATGCTAGATGCACACTGTATATCTAACACGTAACGTCAGGTCAACGTAATAACAGATATTATTATATGCAGCGCTATCATCCAGTCACTTAAGTCACTTTTTGTTACTTTTTTTTCACAAGTCACTAGAAAGCCGCTATCGTCCAAAATGGGTCACTATAGCCACTTTTTTTTTCATGAGCTGACATGAAATTTGTAAAACATAAGAGTTTTATTCATATTTTTGCTGTTCGATAACAATTATTACCTGCTCACGTATTTCATAAAATGCATTATTTATTTAACAATTTTTTATTAATTTGGTATATGTTAGGCAAACATAGTTTTTTTTTTGCTCAAACGGCCTTAATTACCCTGAGAATTTGATGCCCAATGTCATTTTTGGTTGCTATTTTAATACCTAACCTAACCTAAAAAGGTTACTTCTTGTCGCTTTTTCTGCCAAAAAGCAATCACTATTTCATTTTTTTTTTAATCCCATGACTGGATGGCAGCGCTGATTATATAGATTTCAAATGAGAATATATAAAAATACACCAAATTAGATTGCGACGGACATTTAAAAAACTTATAGAAGAATATTTGACGTGACAATGACGTTACGTACAGTCTTACGTATCGTCTTTCTTCTTCTCCCCCTTCCTCAAATTCTAATCCCTCAAAAATTTGCAAACTAGTGCATAAAGCACAGAAAAAACATAAATATCTTTGCCGCTAGGTAAAAGAAACTTCTCAGTCACGAATATTTCGACATTTTAAGTCACGCATTTTTTTGTTGTATAATTTCATAATTTTAATTTATGTATTTTTTTTAATAATATAGTATTATAAGGCATCAATTATTAGGTATTATTAGTTTGGTCGTGCTTTAATAATATCTTGAAGAAAAATTTAAATTTTGTGTTTATTTTCTCTTGGAAAGTATTTTGACTGACACTCTTTTACATCGAGAGCCATGTGGGGGTATTTCTATGTACCCAGCGCCACTAAACGGAAGCGCTCAGCCGTGGGAAAAAGAGGGTCCCGCGACAAATTGAAGGTCAACAACGACGCGTGCAAGATTAACGTATTAGGTTATGTTATGTCACATGTATACAATCGTAACATACATAAGAATATGATTACAAATGTATGGTGTGCTGCTGGAAATTTTGAATATATATTCTATTAAAATGAAAATTATTGCGCGCGTCATATATATGTATACAGTTCATATATACACAGGAAAAAAAGAATCACATATTTTAAGACTAAATAATATTAATCAAAACAAAAAAAAGAAAGTCTAATTAACATGGATTCTACAACTAATCTTCAAAGATACAGGCTACCTTTCTATTTGAGTTCTGTGTCCTTTTTTTATTGTGTCATCTCTACAATGCAGTAACAAAAGAGTATTTACTAGTTTTGCTATAGTAATATTGGGTTATAATAACATTGGATTTGTAGGTAGATAGCGAATTTGAAAATGTGTGTTTGAAAGAATGCGTAATTCTGTAAGACGTAGGGCTGAAAAATGGATGACGATGAATGGGAACCACATACAGCACCTCCTATAATGCTGACTGCAAAATTAGTAAGTGTTCTTTTATTTACTGCATTGTAGGGGTGACGCAACCAATAAGAAAAGGACAAAGAGTTCAAATAGAAATATAGCCCATATCTTCGAAGATATTAATTTTAAGACCCATGTTAATTAGATTTTTTTTTCTTTTGATCAATACTACTTGCTTTTAAATATATAACTTTTTTTAACACTCTGTATAATCGAAACATTAAATATATACAATTGAAATTCATAATACGTGGAAAGCAGATTTTATCGAAACATCCAACTGGAAAGAATATATCATAGGAGACAACTTTTTATGTGTATGCTTTTTATTTTAATTCGTTCTCTCGCGAGATTCACGGGTTAATTTTATGCGAGATAATATTATGATTGACGTTTTTAGATATTTTAATAGCGCAAAGTCAATCTTATAGCCAAATCTCTAAAAATACAAAAGTACGATACTTCTTTGTGTGTTGTAGCTATGGACTAAATACGAAACGCGCGCGTGACAGATTCTCCCCTTTTAATGATGGTGCATATATCGATCACATCGTTGACAATTGGCCAAATAGTCATCGGTTGACATAAGTCAATCGAATCCCCAGAGATAATCGGCCTGATCTCGTTGCGCTTCTATCGCCGCAAACATGATCAGAATGGATCTCTTGGAAGATGTTGTCGTAATGTTTTGTTAAAAGCTCTAATTTTACCGATAGTGCTTTTTGCGAGAGGCTAAAATAAGATTTAAGATATTTTTATCGCGATAACATCTTAGTTATTCTTAAGGCGGATTTAATCTAGTTGGCTAACTCTCTGCGTTGGCTAACCATTATCGATAATCTAAGTGAGATGCGAACAGTCAACAAGTGTTGGCTAGCATTGCTGTTGGCCAACAAACCTACGGTCTCGATCTGAGGCGAAATTCTTTCTTAGCTAACTTTGCTGGAAGCCAATGTAAACGGGTCGGAGACGATTTACAATGTTAAGACACACTTATAGACCTGAATAAATCGTTTCTCATGAGTCTTAACATGTTTGTTCCATAAGTAATGATGTACCATTAAATAATATGTTCTCAAAGACATGTATTCGAGGAAGGAATTTAAATTATGGCAATGCTTTCATAAAATTCTCTTTATTCAGTTATTTCTTCTCTCTGCAAGATATTCTTTACCATCCGTTATTTTCTCCCGAATACCAGAATCTTTTGCCAATTTGAAGCCGATGATCGTGCAAGGTGGATGACCGCGTAATAGTCACTCGGAGAAATTTCAATGCCACGGCATCGTATACGGAACTTAACCGTCGAACTTGCAAATCGCTAACCTCTACAGTGGCACTGTCATCATCGTTCCGTCTGTCATTACAATGATCATAGTAAACGCGGCATCACGCGAATACGAGAAATTTTTATGCGGGTAAATAGTGGATGGGTAGGACAAAAATCTCGTTGTTGAAACAATCGATAGATGCGTGAGAAACTTTTCGTCGATGCGTTTTTCTTATAAAAGATATTATCTTTATAAAAAGTATCACTAAAGTATCCTCGTAAATAATAAAAATGATAGATCAAAAATAACAAATTTAATGTAATAAATAAATAATATAATTTTCCATAAATTTAAATGCATGTTGCTTTAAAGATGTACTGGCTATAAAATCTCAGAAATACAATCTCACAAAGTTACTTCAATTTTGAAATTGATGAAATTCTATGCTTTCGTGGGTTAAAAGATATGCATCAAATATACTCGTATCGTGTAAAGGACTTAAATAATGCCAGTTAATTTGATATTTGGCACTACAAATGAATATATTTGCACATTTCGCAAATTTTGTGATTGTCAGCAAAAAACTTTTAGACGTAAATTTTACCTGAAATCAACTGCAAGAAACGAAAAAACGTTGCGTATATTTTAGTAAAATTTAGCCGAAGTGTCGGCTAAATTTTCAGAATTTTTCATTGCTTTTTTATTAAAAACTCCATAACGAGTTAATGAATTGATATCAATTTTTTTTTAGAAACTTGCGCAGTATTTTATTTACTCACGAAGTCTCAGAATATCGGCAATGATGCTTCCTTATAATTTCCTTTATATAAGTGGGAATACGCTGCTACTCCATAAAAACTCATGCAAAATTAAAAGTTGAATAACTCGTGAACCGTTTATAGGGAATCGGCTTCATACACGTATTCAGATAATAAATAGAAACAATCTATTAAATTTCCAGGGTAATGTCAATGTTAAAATATTAGCACCAGTACATCCTTATTAATAAAATTTTAATCTGAAACTCACCTGAGATTTTTAATATCGGAAATCAAGATTTTTAAGAAAAAAAATCGAAAGAAACGCAATCATAAATTATTACTTGAAAGATGAAATTGATTCCGATTTCTCGTCCAAGAGAACTTCCGCTCAAGAGAAGACGGGTCTATCTTCTATAAAGAGATAAAAAGAGATACGTTTTATATACGTATATATAGGGTGGTAAGGTCACGTAAAAATCACTTTCGGGTAATATTAATGTTGGCGGTACACTGTACCTTTCAAGCTTCATAATTCGGAAAATAGTTAATGGAAAGAACTTTATTATAGCGTTTTGAAAAGCTCTCGAGATAAGCTACAAGAATATGCAATGAAAAATGGGGGTTTCCATTTAAGAAATTGAAGGTGTCCTTCACGTGATCTTCAAACGACTATTCAAGGTCAAACCAATGGCACCATTTTATGTCCCCCTCGAAGTCATAAAACTTTTGTACATAACATTTTTCGCAAAATCGATCACGAAATAAACAGGGTGTAAAGTTTTCAAATGAACACCCTGTATAATACTGCTTATACTACATATATGCTACATAATCAAGAAAGAGATTAAATAGCACTTTGATCAGCAACGTACTAATTACTAGCGAGAAGACCGCGAGCTCTTAACTCGCCAGTGTCCAATAAATTCAAAACGGAGATAAACGAAGAAAGAGAATTCCGTGAATCCTCGTCATCCATCTTTCTCTCGACGCTTTGATCGTCGCGAAATGACTTTATCTCTAGAAGCCGTTCACAGGAGCTCCACTGATCTCACACGCGAGTTGCAGCGATGCAGTCGCACGCGGTATCATTACACTCTCGGATCAAGCGGTTCGCAGAGATACGAACGATTTAAGCCAGACGAAACGTGGATTGGTGCCTGCTCACCGATAAAACGTCCAGCTACGGTCGCTGACCCGGATTTATTAATCCTTTGACGCGCCTTTGGGGGCTCCAACTCTCAGTTCTCCTCTCTCTCTCTATTTAATTTCCTTATTGCGGGTTTACCTACCATAGAACGCGTTGAGATCTTTTAATTTCAAAAATTAGAAATGTTTATTTTGCTTAATTATTTAATTAAAATTTTTTAACATTTAATCGTTTATGATGCGAAGCTGCTGATACTTGAAAAATACGACAATCGTTTGAAACATTCTATAAAAATTGTGAAAAGCGATGGAAAATCGTATTTATATTTTACAACACTATATTTCCATGACGATCCTACCAGGGTGATGTGTCCTCAATAAGGCACGTTCCAAGACTCGGACTTTGTTAGCGAGATTTTCATGGAAAATCGCGATACCGTAGTCTAGTCTAGTCTAGTCATCGTCGACTCGTTAAGCCGCCTACTCGATTTAGTTTACGTCCTGATTTCTAGAAAATCTGACAAGACCGACCGTACTCAACCAACCATAGCGAGGGATGAAATCGGATATCTGCTGATTACGCGACGATTCATTTCATGCTCGTGTACAACGGTGAATAACGGGCATGTACAGAGTGTCATAAAGTTATACGAAACTTATTCAGGCTGATAATGATTGATAAGCACACACGTTGATAACCTACTAATAAAAATTGATAAGCATTGACCTTGGAATTAATTTCATGGTAGTTAGTTTATCGAAAGGATAAATTCGATTTGCAAAAGAAAAATTATATGATTCATATTAAAAGATAATCCATTGATGAATGTCTAAACAAATAGGATAAATCGAAGTTCATGTATTTTGAGCTATTTATTACTATTCTTGTTACGAATGCTAAATATAAAAAGATAAGAAGGCGATCAAAAAATAAAAAGGGATATGATAAAAAGAAGTAATTGGTGTTTATATTTACGTGTTATTATCTTGATAATAAGCCCCTTCTGGCCAAGTTTTGCGTCAGAGACCACCCTGTATACACGTGATCCTGGTGCCGTAATCATCATAGGACGACTGCTGGATATGGCGAGCGAGATGGTGGTGGCTTGTATTACGGTTCGCTGGTACTACAGTTACGTTAATGCTCGCGACAGAAGGAAGCCGAGGAGATACGGAAGATATAGGATCAAGGAGAGACTGGATGATCATTGCGACGTCCTTTCTACGAGTTTCCACGTCCGGTTGGGAGCGAAGCGGATTATCTTGTTTGACGTAATTAATCGGCCTACCGGTTTCCTGTCCTCCGCAGGATACGCATAAACTAGAACATGTCTGCATGAGCTGAAAGCTGAATAAATCGCTTCTTCCTTTACAAACTTCTTGAAGACATTCCTCGCCGCTTAAAAAGATAGAATTAAATAAAAATAATTTTTTTATTTTATTTGAAGACATATATTATACTGTCGGAAAATTTGACTTTAATTTCCATGTCCCAAACGGCCCACACAAATTTTTGTGTTAATTATTTTGTATTAATGTAATATGGATATGTTAAATAGTGATACTTAATACTATGTTAATATTTCAACACAAAATGAATGTAAGCTTTATAGTAATTTGAAATAAACTTTGCGTAAAATTATACACATACTTTTAATGATAAAATTAACTTAAAAGAGAAAAAGTTATTGACGGTCTGTAATCAGTCTCACTCCTATTGTAAAATAAAACCTACATTTTTTTTCTGTAAATTTTAACAGATAAATCCTGTCACTAATAACACGGAACATATCTATTGTGTAAAATAAAATATATATATATATATATATATATATATATATATATATATTCTATTTTTATTACATTGATATCAAGTAATCTTGCAGAAAAAAAAGAAGAAGAAGAAGAAGAAGAAGAAGAAGAAGAAGAAGAAAGAAGAAAAAAGAAGAAAAAAGAAGAAAAAAGAAGAAAAAAACCCCGGTTTATGGACTAAGGTTCACGCACATTATGTAAGAATTCATAAACATAAAGATTTTATGTATTCACGGATCGATGTAATAGAGTTCAAACATCTGTGAAATTCAGGATTTATAGATCGTTGCGATTTGATATGTGCATGCATTCAAGAAATCTTTAGGATTCACACGGAGATTCAATGATCAGTATCTATGCTCATAAGTTTTATCGGCGGATCTATAAATCTAAGAACCGTAGCGCCGCGGCGCGTCACTCGACGCAATGCGAATTCGCGGGACAGCAGCATCGTTAAAGTCAATTTCCGTGCTTCCGCCACCGACGCACAATGGTGTTGTGGCGAACAAAAGCCCGACTCTTTGAAGATGTGCGCGTATGCTCGTATAGATATATCTACATCAATCTCTCAAATAGTAAGCTAATGAGAGAAAACCCGTGATAAAAGTCTTTCGAATAGCTAATTACTTTAATTACTTTATTATTTGAAATAGCGTTGTACGAGGCAAGCCCTCTTGTACATACCTATCGTAAAGCTCGCTTCTTTAAACTTCACCAGTGCAACGCTCTGCTCTATTAACGAGGAAGCGAGTAACGGCATCGTTCGCGCGCGCGAGTTCCGGCTGTGATCTTCGAGAGCCGGAGGCTCGTCAGGAACTCTTCACGAAGTTCACGTTTTATTCCAACAGGAAGTCACGTCGCCGGAAATCGTGTCGCAAAGTAACCTAGTCGTGCCGGAAGCTACGATCGGAAAAGAAAAAGAGAGAGAGAGAGAGAGAGAGAGAGAGAGAGATGGAAGGAGAGAGAGAGAGAGAGAGAAGTGCAACGGGATAGACGGACAGAGCGTAATTGAGGATTATTTCGTTCTAGTTCTTAATCATCTAAGTAAGCGTAAGAAGCGTCACGTTTCTACTCCGAGTGTTATTAATACCTAACCTAACCTACCTGTAAGAAAATTCTTCTCGACGTTTGCTGCCGTCGTAATTAAGTCAAATTGACGTCTAGATGAGAAATTAATTGGTAATAAATTTATGAGTGATGTTCTCTTACATTTTAGCGTCCTTACTATTGATGGAGGATTATATTATAGTCTAAAAATGCAATTGACTCTTGCCATCTGCAGTCTTTTATATTCCACATGAAATAGCTCGAAGTTGTCTGACAATGAGAAGCAAATTAAGTTTTTAAGTAAAATTTATTTGAAATTATTGGATGATGTTACGCACATAATTGAAAAATTAGTCTATACACTTTGAAAATTTGGCTTAATAACATATATCCCAAATGTCCTAAATGGTTCACACAAATTTTTATGTTAATTTAACATACCATAGATATGTTAAATGATGACACTAATACTATGTTAATATTTCAACGCAAAATTTATCTCAAATTACTATGAATTTGAAATAAATTTTGTGTAAAATCAATATATTTTTAATGATAAAATTATTTTGAAAAAATATTATTGACGGTCTGTAGTCACTCTCGCACTCTTATTTGACACAAAAATTTGAACCCGCATATTTTTTAACAAGGAAATATAAATTTTCGAATTATCGATGGTAGATTACATAGTCAATTGTGTCTTGTCATCGCAGCCTTTTATATTCGACATGAAACGGCTCGAGATTGTTTGAGAAGCAAGTTCAGTTCTCATGTAAAATCTACTTGAAATTATTTGATCGTTACACACATAATTGAAAAATCATTTTCTATCTTCCATTAGCGTTTGTGCAAAGCTGAACGTCTCAGAATTCGTTAACTTTTAACGTTTATGTTTTCCTAACGGAAAAGCTCGTTTCCATCGTCGACGTTCGAGGCGAGCCTTATAAAGCATCCTGTATAACGAGACTTCGCGAACGTTTTCTCGCCTCAAGATAGCGAGCGAGAGATAACGAGCGCCGGCAGGACAACTCTGTTGTAATTGCTGTGTCAGATTGGATTAGATGGCAGGATAATTGGATGTCGTGGGGGCCTGTCGATAATATAATGCAGTCTCTAACGAGAATTTCGCGCTCTCTCTCGCTCCAAGCTCGCCATATGTAACTATAAATGTCGGTTTTCACGACGACTGGACTCGGTAATGAAAATCGAGCGAGTCAGCCGGCCCTTCCTACGCACGGCGGTTTTATAGTGATCGACTATTCCTGGACTCGGGTCGTCTCGTGAATCAACTTTGTGGCTGAAAATATAGTATAATATACCATACCAGCCTGAGCGGAAGTGCGTGCATAGGTGCATAGGTGTACCCTGTCCGCCGATGAGGAATGGTATCCAACGATGATATTTCAACAGAGACAGGCCTGAATTCTAAGAGAGGCGAGTGTACATGGGCTTATTTCACGGAATTATACTTCACAGCTTGCTTCACCTAACAATTTAAACCAATGATCAATGATCCATGATAAATCATGATATACATATATCGAGAAAGTTCTGCATTCAAGTCTTTTTGATTCAAGAATGTATAGACTCGATTTTAAATATGCAAGGTTGTAAATCGTGAATGTTGAAAATTTTAGATTAAATTCTAGATCTTTTTTTCATAATTGATTGCCTATTCAACTGACAAGCGGGGGCGGAAGGAAAAAAAAATTGAGCGCTCGCGTAATCAGATGCTGACGTCACCGCGATGATTTCATCCGCATTTGCAATGCACGTGTCGTGAAATTGCGTTCGTGAGCAGAAACATAATTGTTGCAGGAACGGCAGTTTTAACCCTTGCTAGTGATTTCACTTTCGAACTATATCTACAAAACATCTTTGTTTAAATACAACTCGAACAATACTGTTAATGTCGAGAGAGATAGTTTCAAAAAGTCGATCTACGAGATTAAACTTGTATTCATTCTCTCTCTCTCTCTCTCTCTCTCTCTCTCTCTGTCTCTTTCATACTAACTTAAAGTTCACGCCTAATAAACGTGATGTGAGCGATATTCGATTTCTCCATCCGATAAAAATATACGACACGGTACAGCATCTGGCAGTGAGGCAAATATTCGTGTAAACGTTTCTCGACGAGCATGGCAGTCGATGATGTTATTTGCCGATCGTTTCGTATACGTAAGCCACTCATATTCTCATAGTCGTAACTATAATCATCCGGAAAAGTTGCATCATTTCATCACCGTAAAACGTCAAATTCTCACGAGAATAAATTCTTGTCAGTCACACGTGCCAAGTTCTTGTCGTATTTTGCGATAAAATATTATATTATCTATAAAATATCGTGTAATGAATACATATATACTACAATACATAGTTGGAAAATTTGTTTTCTCGTTAAAACATAGGCCGGTTAAAATGTTTGTGTTAAATATTTAATTCATGCGTTAATTTAACATAATGCTGTTGTGTTAATTGAATTCAAATGTTAAATTATCAGAAGAATGTGTAAAAATCACACAATGTGCACAGATTTTTAATTTTACACAATAGATATGTTTCGTTTTATCAGTGACAGATATTTGTTAAAATTTACAGAAAAAAATATGGATTTTATTCTATAATACAAGTAAAAGTGACAATAGATCGTAAATAATTGTTTTCCTAAGTTAATTTTATCATTAACAATATGTTAATTTTTTTTTATATAAAATTTATTTGAAATTACTATGAAATTTGCATTTATTTTATGTTAAAATAGTAATTAATTATTATTAATTATTATTGTATGTATAATATTGATATGTCACCATTTAATATATATCCATATTATGTTAAATTAATGTAAAACTTTGTGTGGACTGTTTGGAACATGCGATATATGTTTTTAAGCCAAATTTTCCGACTGTATATATATATAATAAGGATTATTATTTTTTTTTTTTTTTCAAATTATTCATTTTATAAAAATTAAGAGTTTGATGTTCCTTTCTTTGATTTTAATCTTCATTTTTTACATTTACAATTCTTGCAAATCAAACTTGAAGAATTATTTTATAAGAGTGTTTTCTCTCTCGTATCAAATTGATGCATCTGTATTATGCATCTGTTTTATGTACCCTCGATCATATCAACATTTCGGATACTCGAAAGAGCAGATTTATCGCGAGACGTCTGCGCTTCGTCTGCATTATGCGAGCGGCGGGATTTATTTCGTTCTCGAGGCGAAGCCTGTTTCGGTCGTGCAGCACGAGGATGCTGCACCGTGTGCGAGCGCAATTGCAGGGCATGCAAATTTATCAATTTAGCGCCCCGGCGTACTCAACCGCATTGCATCATTGCGCCGTAATCGCGACGGAACCGGCGGCCATTGTTGCGCATAATTTGTCGTCGTGCCATATTTTCGCGTCTCCCACATTAAAAATTTAAAATTTCTTTTCGATCAAATAAATATATTTTGTTAATCTTGATTTTTTTTTTACTTAAATAAATATTTTGTTATTATATTAAATAAATTATTATTCGCATGTAATAAAAAATTATAATTTTTAAAATAAATTATCTAAAATTTTAATATAAAAAGATATTTAAATTTTAAGATGTAAAATTATTTATTAAAATAGAAGAATCTGTATTTTTGAAACAAGCAGCCAAAAATTGAAAAATGGTGTTTTTTTTTGTTTTTTTTTAAGTAATTTATGACAATAAAGATAAAAAATTTAATATAATTCTTTTATTTAAAGATAAAAGCATCTTTCGCTTTTATTTGATATATTTTATTAATTTAAGTATAATACTGCTTGATTGAAGTAACTAATTCCTTTGCAGGTATTTAAATAAGTAAATTTTTTAAATAAAAAAAAAAATTTTTTTTTATATTTGGTATATTTTTTCAGTGCAGACATGCATGAAATAGACGAAACAAAACTAGGTCAATATATAATGTCAATATAACTCTATTTTTATATTGTTTTCTTTTTCTCTCGATTTATACAATAATAAATCTGTAAAATATCTCAATCTTGGATATACATTTCTATATCCACCCACGCGATTATTTAATGTTATAGCTTCCAACTCTTCATTTTTATATTATTACTCAATATTATCCCTATTTGCTTCAATGTTATCTTTAATAATACCGTTGCTTTGAATCCGTCATGGTATTCTTGAAAATCTTGATAGTGCGGCATGAATAATCGAGTACCTTTGAGTTTCTCGCTCTCCTTTATCAGAAACTCAGACGGTGCCTGTTTGTCATGCAAATAAAAACATGGTCACGCGTTTGCCTTCATGCGACCTTGGCGCAAGATAGTGACTCACGCAGGTGATAAGTGTAATCGAGTTATCGCGCGATGATTGCCCGAGCGTAGAGTAATTGTGCGGATAAGCTGGGCTCTTAATTTTCTGGTGCACCACAGAGTTCTCTCTCTCTCTCTCTCTCTTTCTCTCTGCGAGTACACCTGCGACATGCTGGTTTTCTTATCACGCGTGTAGCTTCAGAGATATTGGCTTGCAGAGTCTTATTTTACAAAAGCCAGTCTTATCGGGACATCATGCGCGCGCGATATCAAACTTGAGTGTCATCTCGTCTGCAAATTGCATATCTTACATAACTGTATAAGAATTGTTACAGCGGGTGATTAATAAATAAGTGCGAAAAATTTTAGGAGATGATCTTTTTATCGAAAATTAAGGGGGTATTTCATATAAACGTATACTCCTATTTTCCTTCCCGAAGAGTCACGTTCCTCTAAAAGGGGAGGTAAAAATTATAATAAATAAAAATTGTGTGTTGTTTCTGTTCCATTTTTTCCAACATTTACTATAATTTTGTTTTGTTTGCTTTTTTTATTCTAAAATTTAACTTTTCGTAACTCGAAACCTATGCCATTTTGCATTTTACTTTTTTTTTCTTGAGAACCATTGATTTTATGAAAAAAATAAAAGAAATAAAAAAGTTTCTAAAGGAATCAAGCTTTCTAACGCATATTTTTGGATGATCACATTCCGGTCCGTTAAAAAGTTCTAATTAAATTGAATAAGAATTGCTAATTTTACCCCCTTATAACGAAACGGGAAGATTAAAAAAATATTAATAAGTATTTTTTTTATTAATGAAAAAATATCCAATAAATTTTATCTTTTCAACATGTCCGAAATTTAAGAAAAAAAAAATTAAATTTGATCTCCCTCTTTAGAGGAATGTAACTCCTTAGAAAGGGATATAGGAGTATATGTTTATATGAAAAAATCCCCATTAATTTTCGACAATGAATCATCTCCTAAAATTTTTCACTCTTATTTAGAATCACCCTATATATAGAATGATTTCATTTAAATAAAATTTAACTTCCGAATCAGCTACCGAGCTTAAAGTGGTTGGTGAAGTCGCAACTTCTCTTTTCGCTGAAGCAAATCTCTTCAGGGACAGCATGTACATATTTCTCGGGGCATGTCGGGATAAGTCATTGCCCTCGAGACTCGTCCGTTCTCGAGTTCCCACGCCCGCGTGTGCGTGATCGTCACCTGTTCGCGAAAACAGGTGCCCATTCAAGCGAGAGACGAGATCGTTTCCTCCGCTCGTTTCCCTCGCTTTTCCCCGCTTTAAGGGGTGAAAAAAAATCTCATCGCTGCTTCGCGACGACGTAAACGCCCTCTTTATTCTCGACTAATAGGCTCTTCGGAAAATGCTTCGTCGTTCCTAGACCAGTACATCTAGCTCTTTCAGTATCAGAAGCTATATGGATAGTATTCATGGACGACGTCTAGTAGTTATAGTAAAATGCAACCTTAAGATTTTCAAAAGCATCCTTTTATATCTGGCTTTTTGAAGATGGATTTCGTAAAATTTAAGGGAAATTGAAATTATTTTGATAATTTCAAAGCAAAATTTTGAAAAAACAGTAGAATTTATGTCAAAAGTGTTTAATATTTTCTCTATAGTCTTTATAAAATAATTTTGTAAAAATGTTCGAATAAAATAATTTTATAAAACTATAAAGATATCATAAATATTGTTAGAAAAATAATTTAAACTTGAAGAAATTAGCGAGATATTTTAATCGATGCACAAATTGCAATTTCAGGTAGTGATAGTACTCTACCGATGCTACTTTACCGAGGAGACTACTCCAAGCATCCTTACTTCGAGTACTTCTTAGCGCGAACGTGAGTACATGAAATATGAATTATTTTGCATTTTATCCATGATAAAAATCAATCCCCTTCGCGCCAAATTGCCTCATATCAACGTGAAAATTATTAGAATTAAAGACTTTGCGTTTTTTGTTCTTTTAACGATAGAGATTTATTTAAAGAAATATACGTAGAAAATTTTCACACCTTCGTACATTTCATGAATACTAGATGCGATTGAGAAAGACATCGCTTGACATTATAAGAAACGTAAAGTCGGTTAAAGGGTCAACTGGCCGCAAGCCCGCCTTGGAGACAGTCTCGCGAGCGGCAGCCTCGAAATATCCGTGACCGTGATTTGCCGAAGGAAAATCGAGTTCGTTCAGGTGTTCGGTAAAGTCGCGTAACGGGAGCAGCGGATGGGAGCCGATTCAGCCATGAAATTCTTCACGCACGGAAGGGCTTGCGGGGCTCTTTAAACCAAGCGGGGGATTCGCATGGGAAAGGAGCAGGTTGAATGACTACTATCGCAACTACTCGCAATGGCGTTTGCCACGATAAATGTACCTGTAGTTTAGCTGCACGCGCGATGCAATCGAAGCGTTTCGGTTCCGCGGAGGACTTAGAAATATCGTAAATCGACGAGGAGATAAGGGGATGTAATATATAATATATATATATAATATATATATGTACGTATATTCACCCCTTTTTTTTAGAAACGGTTGCAAAATAGGTGCGTCAAAATTCCCCGTCGCTAAGAAATTATTAAAAGATATTAATTATGAGGTAATTATTTTTGAGGCTATTTTTTATTTACATTAATTAATTAAGAAAATTAAATAAAGTTAAAACAATTTTTTATTCATGAATAATATTATAAAAATTATTACTATATTTACAAATTATTTATATATTTGTATTATATTTTATTATTTTATTATTTATATTATAGTATATATATTTATATATTATTAATATATTTATGTAAGTAATATTTTAAAAATATTTTTTAAGATATTGAAATATACAATGATACTTCTCGATAACTAAATTTTAAATCGTAAGTTGTGGACTTACTCGCGATTTTATCTAGCGTTCTTATTTAGTAAAACCGAGAGTAGAACATTTTCTCTTCTCCCCAATGATCGAAAATGTTTTTCTATTCTTATTTAGTTTCGGAATATTCTGAGAGGTACGAAGAGGGATGCGCGTTATCGGTTAAATATTATAAATAATATAATATTATAATATTATAAATATTATTAAATTTAATCTTTAGATTCGTGCGTTCAATGAAATGGAGAAAGTATTTCTCCCGGAGAAAGCAATTAGGAGCGCTCAAAAATGGTCTACCAATCGATATGATTACCCATCGGCAATCATGGCAATTCCCAATTTACCGCTTTTTGCGCAATCGATCCACTTTCGCGCGCCTGCATAGCCGTAAAAACTTGCAACCTGCTGCCCTCAATGCAATATTAACGATCGGCTTGCTCGTATATCGGAATGGAAAATCACTATTTCAAATAGTTAGAAATCCGAATTCGCGTTTGGCAGGAGGAGAGTTAGACAGAGTGTCTACTCTCTGGAGAAACCTAGAAAACCTGGAATGTTTAGGGATTTCGTTTTTATCTTGAAAAATCAGAGAATTCCTGAAATGGTATTTTATTTGGACTCGGAGAATTTTTTCAAAAATTCTCTCTTTGTATCATTTTGTTCTAATATCGCAAGCATCGGCAATCTGTTTGGCCAATGACTGTGAATTATATGTTTCAAGTATATTATAAATATATATCTTTCTCTCTTTGATTATATGTTTATTGTCATAACAAAAAATACTGAGCACACAATACCGAGTACATATGTTTTATTATAATTCCTATAATTAATGATAGAAAATGAAAATATTTTGTAAATGAAAAATGCCTATCTTACAAAAGTCATTCAGTTCTTTTCAGTACATTTTTAAATTTAATATTTAAAATTTAAGTTTTTTTTTTTTTTTTTTTTTTTTTTTTTTTTTTTTTTTTTTTTTGGAGTGAGAAGCATTAGAAAACTCTCACAAAAAAAAACTTATTTTAAAAAGTTCCATCTAAAAATTCTCTAATTTTACCTGGTATTTTGAACAAATTACTTGAAAAATCAGGTAATTCTTGGGGAATTTTCTTACAAGCTTTGGATAGGCACCCTGGCTAGGGGAAACAGAAGAACGGCAGACCCGATGCATAGTGAAAGATGCATGGCGCCTCGGGAGGACGATACGACGAGAACTCCGAATTGATATACGCGCGGCGGTGGCTGGAGCCACGATGGACGACATGAAGCGTCTAGAACGGAAGCGAACGGCTAGAACGGAGTTGGAGTAGAGTAGGTATAGCTATAGTCGGCCGTGTCTGCCTGTAACCTTTGCCTCGCTTTTGCGTCGCGCTCAGTTGCAGCTCGGCGTTCTACTCTGGCGAACCTCTCCGCGTCGGATAAGTTTTACTCGCGCGACCAAAGTGACAGGATATTCATAATCGACTTCATTATAAGTTACTCTCGTGAGACGTTATATATCGCGAGACATGGTAATCTCGATTCTTCGTTAGATATAAAGACGACGCGCGCCCTGTCACCAGGGAGGGGTGGTTGACAGGTCAGAATAATTTATCCGCATGAACGCGACGCGTATGCCAATTGGTCGAGGTCCGAGCAGTTCGTTAAACGCGATTGCGAGTGCGCGACTCGGTATGAATGCGCAGACGCCGACGCGAATGAGAAGCTCGTAGTCGCGAGATTCGAGCTTGCGTTGTACGCATGCTAATGAGTCGACGCGTGAAATCGCGCGGGTGAGAAACACGCGTGACTGGCGCGTATGAGGGTGAACTGAAATCGAGCTTGCGACTCTCGAAGCCGCGCGAGAGAGAGATAATCGTTCCGTGAAACTCTCACACTGTTGGAAAATCTGTATTAAATTTAACATATATCGCATGTCCCAAATAATCCGCCGGTTTTTTGTGTTAATTTAACATAATATGGATATGTTAAATATAGTGACACTAATATTATGTTAATATTTCAATACAAAATGAATGCATACTTCATAATAATTTGAAATAAATTTTGTGTAAAATCAATATATTTTTAATGATAAAATTAACTTGGAAAAATGTTATTGATGGTCTATAGTCTATAGTTACTCTCATTCCTATTATAGAATAAGATCAACATTTTTTTTCTGTGTACATTTTAACAGATAAATCATGTCGCTAATAATACGGAACATATCTATAGTGTAAAATTAAACATATGTGCATATTGTGTTATTTTCATACTTGTTTCAATTGTTTTGATAATATAATATTTGAGTTAGCAATTGTAATATGTTAAATTAACACATGAATGTGTTAAATATTTAATACGAAAATGTTAACCGGCATATTTTTTTAACAAGAAAACACAAATTTTCCAAGAGTGCATGTGTGAGTGATAGAAATATAAAAAAAATCGATTTTTTTCTAATAGAGAAGAAACAGTTGAAAAAAAAAAAAAACAAATTTTTTTTATTATTCTGAAAAATATAATATTATTTTTTTTTATATTTTTTTAATATAATAAAAAAAACTAAAGTTCTTATATTTTTAAATAATTTTTTTCGAAATTTTTTTTACTTTTAAATTTTATCTTTAAATTAAAAATATAGTAATTACATAACTATATAGCCAACTGGAATGCGAGCTACATTTAAAATAATAATGGTTAATTCAAATCAATTTAAAAAGTTAAAAATAATAAGAAATCAATTTGCAATAATCAAAATATAAAAATATTCAATATCTGAAAAAGAAAACAAAATTTTGAAAAAAAAAATGTTTTTTTTTTCTATTTATATCTCTAGCGATAAACATCGCGTCGATATTCGGATGACAAGTTGCGATACTTTTTGAGATTTTCACGTATTTTGAGATTTGAATTTTCGGGCAGTGAAATTGTCCTCGTTTCTTCGTTTCTGATGTAAACTACCTGTATCTTGGGTAATATTCTCGATCAACATCTGTGTTTTCAAAGTTTTCTCATACATCATTCTTGCGCGTTTTGCTTTAGTCAAATTCGAAATTTTTCTCCGTTTATTGATCAAAGATTTAGTGTTGGCATCTATTGCATAATACATTTTTCATAATCTTATCATATATCTGCGTTTTTTAACATTTTCCATTCATACTTGCTGCTGTTCTTCAACTCACAGTTAGTTAACTTTGCGATTACGGCGACGTATCTTCATCAACTATATTCCTTATGCGGCGACTTTTACATTTACGAGCTTTGCGTTGCTGTTAAATGCCCGATTTCACCCAATTCGATGTTCTCCAACGTTTTCACGTCCGATATCGCGAGCGGGCTTTGTTGTCAAAGACGCGGCGGCGCCTAAAGATAGGAGTACGACGTCGGGTCTATGTCAGTCAATGACTATGTAAAAGCATTTAAAGCGGATCGTTTCGATTGATCGCGAGTGTTTGTGTAACGTCATAGCCGGTAGATCCGATACAGTAACTCCTTGTCCACCATTGAGGATGATGATGATGATGATGATGATGATGATGGCACTCGTCCGGAAAAGACTTCTTCTTCTTCTTCTCTGATATGGCTGGGAGACTTTCCGAAAGGAATTAGATAGGTATTAGATAGGTATTAGATAGGTTAATATATGATAACCTAATATAGGTATTGGATAGGATAATATATGATAAACCAATATAGGCATTATATAGGATAATGTGTGAAAACCTCTTTTTGGGTCATATGGGAGGATGGAATCCGAGCGGAATCGAACCTGGAATCTTTCGATTACCAGCCTGCGACTCTACGCCTGGCGCCACGCATCGCCCCTCGCGGAAAAGACTCTCGCGACCGACAAGGATATGCCGGTTTGACAGGAGATGGTTGACTTATCGCGCTAATAATAGCGCAGACTACAGACGCTGCGATACGCGTGACTTCGTAAAATTCTTCGACCAGATATCGAATCGCGTTGGCTTAATCCTTTTAATACTCTCCAGGAGCAATGCTCGCCATTGTTCGCTCTTTTCGTCGTTATATGCTCGATGAAATCCGAGTGTCCCGATTCGATATTATATACAGGCTGTCTACTTCCTGGAAAAACATGGAAAACCTGGGATTCTAGGGATTTTTTTTTTGTATCTGATGAAATCAGAGAATTCTCATGGGATTTTATTAGGACTTAGGAATATTTTTTTAATTTTCTCTGATAATTTTGTTTTTATATTGCAAGCAGTAGACAATTCGCTAATAAGACAAGTTGAGATTTATAAGCTTCAAATATGGTAATTATGTAGAATAAGGCCTTTTCTGAATTTTGACAAATATGATCAGATCTCTCGGTAAAACTCTTTGTTGTGATTTCAATAGTAATAATCAGTGGAGGGAGTTCATCCCCCATTACCCCCAATCCCCCAAAAAACCGAAAAACCCCAAAAATTACCAAAGCAAAGCGAGATACACCCCAGAGCAAATTTTAGTTTTAAATCAGAAATAGGTTTGGGTTAGGTTATATCTTTCGAAAGTGGAGCCTCCGTGAAAGGGGGATGGGGCGGAACTCACTGCGTCCACGCATACATTTTTTCATTCATACAATAATTGTGGGGTGGACCTCGCTTTGCTTTGTAAAGTATATGCGTGGACACAGTGAGTCTCCCCTCCCCTACGGAAGGACTTCACTTCCGGAAGATATAACCTAACCCAACCAAATTTCAGTTTTAAATCAGAAATAGGTTTGGGTTAGGTTATATCTTCTGGAAGTAGAGCCCCCCCCCGTACGGGGGCGAACCCCACTGTGTCCACGAATATACTTTCCCATCCATACAACAATTGTAGGGTGGAACTCGCTTTGCTTTGGTAATTTTTGTGGTTTTTCGGTTTTTTGGGGGGTAGGAGTGATGGGGGACAGGTGCTCCCGACTGATTATCACTGTTAGAGTCACAACAAAGAGTTTTACCGAGAGATCTGATTATATTTGTCAAAATTTAGAAAAGCCCTTATTCTACATAATTATCTAAAATATATTTGAAATATATATCTATCTCTGTTTATATATATATTCAATGTCTTAACAAAATATTGAATACGCAGTACATAATTTTTATTTTTATTTTTAGTTATAAAAAAATGAAAGAGGTTATTCAAGTTAAACATTTTAACGAAAACTATTCAGTTTTTTTTCAATACATTTGTAAATCTAGCACGTGAAACTTAAGTGGCTTTGTGTTTTTGCTTCGTATGAATGTAAAGCATTAAAAAACGTGTACAATAAAAAACTTATTTTAAGAAATTGCAGCAAAAAATTTTTAAATATTCTCATTAGCTGGAATTTTGTACAAAAATACCTGGAAAATCAGGGAATTTTTTTACAAGATTTTTTTGTAGACATCTTGTATACAGCTCAATGTTTTCGATTAAATTTCTCACAACAGTATTTCTTCCTGATTTATCAGATTACCAAGGTGTGAAAATTGATGTGCGAAAGATGTTGAAAATTTCCTCTTTTTATTATTCTTCACTTAATCTAAAGCTGAAATTTTTTTTATAATGCAGTTCTTTGTCTCAATGTTATTAAGATGTTTCTAAGGAATTTTTGAAGAATTAATTTGATTAGTGAAATAATTCTTCTTTGAAATATATACCATAGTGTTCAATTACATAATTATTTTTTTTTTCAAAAATTTATCACATCCACAGATATTTGATGCTTTAAGAATTTTTAGTAATATTCAAGACTCGATATGAAATAGATACATTTATATACAGGGTGTCCTAGGAGGAAAGGTCAATATTCTTGGAGATGATGGTATCGGTCATTTTAAGCAAAGATATTTATATGAACGAGTGCCTTATTCCCATGAAAATAAATAAAAAAAATAAGTAAAAAATAATAAAAAATAAATAAATAATAATAAATAAAAAATGTAACACTCGAACAATAAATTAAAAACAATATGTAGTATTTCTTTTTTTATCAGTAATTTTGCAACTGTATACATTCAAACAGTTTTATCTCGGAAACCACTTGAAATAGGACACTCGTTTATCTGAACATTTTTACTTAAAATGACCGATATCATCATCTCCCAGAATATTGACTTTTCCTTCTAAACATTTTATATATAAATACAGTATTTTAACTTTTTTCGATCGTTGGCGTTTGATTCAAAGCATTATCCAAATCTCTCTCCCAGTGTTGTTTCGAGTAGCATATTATTAACTATCTAATTGCGTCTCTCTCACAGAGCATTAATCAACCGGTTCGCCGTCATGCTCTTATTATCGCGAACGGTATACTTTTTCTATCCGCCTCTGACGACCCTCGATTGATCTCTTTTGTGTCGCTTCATATTTTTCTCACCATCGTGCCGCGCGGTTAATGACTTCCCAGCCTCCTCCCGGCTGTATCGTAACTGAATTTCCGTATCCGTGTGTTTGCCTTCGCGCGCCCAGGTGAAGGAAAAAGGGACGATGCTGTCGTACATGTTGCCGATGGAGGACAAGCCACCACCTAGCAATCAGCAGAACAATTATCACGCGACCGGCAAGCTGCAGAAGAGCACTGCCGTGGTGAGCACCACGTCGCCCAGGAACTGCGCGGACGCGACTAGAACGATGATCGTCTCCACCAGGATCGAGGATTCGTCCGGCGATCCTACCATCCGGCACGGTTCCCCTCATCCAGTCTCTCGACCGATCGAGAGCCCGAAGCACAACGGCACCACCATCGCCACCGTCACCAATACCGCGAGGAAGTCGACCCTGCACAACGCCAACAGAG
Organism: Polyergus mexicanus; assembly: GCF_030449975.1. NCBI lineage: Eukaryota > Metazoa > Arthropoda > Insecta > Hymenoptera > Formicidae > Polyergus > Polyergus mexicanus. Next base: position 2,227,723 of record NW_027223334.1, read on the forward strand.
TCACCAAGGACGATAGCCTCTATAGTATCGACAGCGACGCCAGCACTGCCGGCAGCGAGCGCAAGAACAAAATCCTGAATGGTGCGAAGCACGCCAGCTTGAAAAGGTGAGTCGGTTTTTAATTAAGAATACAACACTGTTGGAAAATTTGTGTTGAATCTAACATATAGGGTGTATAAACGTCAAAAATGCTTTATTTTCGAGATTTGAAAAAAATGTTTCAAATAAAAGTTGTAGGGTATTAAGTGGCGCATTAAGTAGCAATCTTAGTATGACTTTAAATAGACATTGTTGAGGTCAGCTAAAAATCATTTTCGGATAATACTATACTTTCAAGCCTCTTAACTCGGAAAATACTTAATGGAAAAGAACTTTATTATAGATTTTTAAGAAGGTCTCAAGAAGGACTATAAGAATATGTAATAAAAAACAGAGGTTTTATTTAAAAAATTCAAGATGACCTTGGCGACACCATTCAAGGTCAAACTGATAAGATCAGTAAATAGATCTATTTAAATTCTAATCTTTATTTATTTTTTGTATTTTTAAATCTTTTTAAACTTTTATCTGAAACATTTTTTTATAAAACATATTTTTCGAGATATTCCGGGGTGTTGACATTTTTTTACACACTCTGTACATATATCGCATGTCCCAAACGAGCCACACAAATTTTTGTGTTAATTTAACACGGATATGTTATAAATGGTGACACTAATACTATGTTAATATCTCAACTCAAAATACGAATATAAACTTCATAGAAATTTGAAATAAATTTTGTGCAAAATCATCATATTTTTAATGATAAAATTAATTTGAAAAAATGTTATTGACGCTCTGTAGTTAGTCTTACTCTTATTACAAAATAAAATCAATATTTTTTTTCTGTAAATTTTAAGTTTAGGTAAATCCTGACACTAATAACACAGAGCATATTTATTGTGTAAAATTAGAAATATGTGTATTGTGTTATTTTTACATTGTTTTAATAATCAATTAATTCGAGTTCAATTAATACAACATCAATGTGTTAAATTAACACATGAATGTATTAAATATGTATCACAAAAATTTTAACCGATATATTTTTTAACGAGAGAACAAATTTTTCAACAGTGAAGTATCTACATTGGTTAGACATCTCGGATATCCTATGAAACAAAGTTAGATCTCTCAAAAATCATCTTAAGGATATACTGATGTTAACATTCCAACATTGACAATACTCTAAAAATTTAATAGATTGTATTAATTTTTTTCTATTTATTAGTTTCTATTTATTATCTGAACACATGTGTAAAACCTGAAGCCGATTTTTTCGCTTCTTACAGTTAGTTTTAGGTGAAATTCACGTTCAAAAGTTTTTTGCTGACGATCACAAAATTTGCAAAATGTGCAAATATATTCATTTGTAGTGCCAAATATCATATTAACTGGCATTATTTAAATTCTTTACACGATACGAGCACATATAGTGCATATTCTAACTCATAAAAGGATAGAATTTCATTAATTTTATATTAAAGTAACTGTTTTGTCTGGGATTGTATAGGCAGTACATCCTTAAACTTTGAATCGGTGCGAAATTTAATTATGTTGAGACACCTCGGTGTTGTCAAAAAAATATTACGTCATGTTGAATTCCGTTTGAAATCTAATCTTCTCGGTTCTCGGAACCGAGACATCGTTCCCGTTTCTTATTGGAATATTCGAGAAAATGTTAAGATTAAACCGCGCGTTCTCTCGGGGCGGATTCTCGATGAATATGCGCCCTACTCGACTCTGCCGATGAAAACCCACAATTATCCGTCTCGCGAATGCAAGCGCACGAGTTCGTCGGGTTTGTACGTCGGGTAAACTCCTCCTGTTTGCGAGAACGGGAAGGAAAGTGAAATAGAGAGAGAAAGAGACAGATCGTCGCTGTGTATCGATTCTATAAGCTGACTTTCGCAACCCGTACGAGACTTTTACGACATTTGTACATGGGATAGGTCAGGGTCAGAGCCTCGCCGAGACTTCAACGGAGCGTCGTAATGCACCGAGTGATGTTTCGCTCGAACGATACCTCGGGATTGTCTTCCGAGTGCACTTAATAATCCTGACAAGAGACAATAAGAGACACGGAATAGCACAAAGTGACCAAGTGCAAAACTAGCGTGAAGTAACGTGAAGCAGGAAGAGATTTGGCCTTGTCGAGCCCGTAATGTTTTAACTTTGATCTCTTGACGAGAGATCAGTTAAAACATTGCGGTCTCGACAAGACCATGTCTCTTTCATATATACAGGGTGTCCTAGACCACCCGTACACCCCTTTTCTTTCAAAAATCAAGCATTTTAGAGAAAAATTTTTGTTCAAAACTCATTAATCTGTACATAAAAGTATTACGGTAAAGATTATCGAAAACTAAATATTTTACAAGATATTTAATTTTTTATATCAAAATATGTCAGATTAAAATATAAAATAACTCAAAAAGTACTTAATGAAAAATACTTTATTATAGTGTTTTGGAAAACTCTCAAGGTAAGCTATAAGGATATGCAATAAAAAATAGGGAGTTCCATTTAAGAAATTAAAAGTGTCCTTGACTTGACCTTAACGATGCCATCCAAGGTCAAACCAATGACACCATCTTATGTCCCCCTCAAAACCATACAATTTTTGTTCAAAACATTTTTCTCTAAAATGCTTAATTTTTGAAAGAAAAGGGGTGTATGGGTGGTCTAGCCCCCCTCCCCCTCCCTCTGTGTATGTATGTGTGTGTGTGTGTAACTTGAAGTTGTAATTCTAATCATAATTATAACTTGAAATTAATTTAAGGAAATTAGAAGCGCGTTTAAAAAAAAAGAATAGCAATTTTGTCAAACTGTTATATGCAAAAATGAAACTTCTTGCTATAAAAATAGATTTCATAATGTGCAGGCTTTTATCGTCACGATGCTAATTATTCAGCTGCGCGCATATTTGTTTAGCGCGTTTAAAAATATCGCGAATTTAATTAATTACCGTGTCTCTGATAACATTTTATGATAAAGCCATTCTCGTACATTATTGTACGCATATATGTATACGTGAGAAAATTACAAAATTGTGTTCTAAATATTTCGCGGGGTAATAAAATGAATGAAAAAATTCTGAATACTTCTTGACGAATAAATTACAGAAGAAAACATATCTTCAAGTATCTAAAGCACAGATTATAGTATAGATTTTAATGCACTTTGAAAAAAGAGCGTTTATTTATGCCAATCTCGTAATAATACTGGCAACGATGTTCGAATCATTCTAAAAAGGAACTGTATGACCTGATCCGTTGCCAAAACGCTGTTGCGTACTTAGAAAACACCATTACGCATTTAGCGTCTATTTTTGCAAGCGTATCAGCGTATGAATGTTCTTGCGCATGTGCATCTAGATTTTTCTTGCTTAATTTTTCGAGATGGCACAGATTTTATTTTTAGGAGATATTTATAAAATTTATTCTCAATTTATTTTAATGCGTTTTAATTTATTTTAATTATTTTTAATATAAATTTAAATGATATTTAAATTCTACAAAATGGCAGCTGTATTATAAAAAAAAATAATAATAAAATCCTATTTTATAATTTTCTCTTTTTAATTTACAAAATTCTCTATTTTTGATATTACGATTCTTGTAGATATATAGTAAATATTAGTAATTCTATGAAAAGTTAAATAATAGTCGTTAACGCGCGCGTGTCAAAGCGCGAAGAGATTGAAATGAAAGTGTTTTCTATAGCAAACGAGAACCGTGGGATTCCGTAATCGATTCCAGCAAAACCCAGACTATATCCCTCGCTAATCGACTGACGTCGCGGCTCACTGCGTTCGATACTTTATAAGCCGTGAGAGAAAAATTATCGTAGTCCGGCGCAGCAATTCTTCTGAGATCGAGCAAAAATAGACATTCTAAATAAATTTTTTCATTGAATATAATATAGGAAATTTCGTTGTTGCTCTATTTACGCATTCTTGAGATCATTCGAATTTAAACATCCTTGAATTGATTAGGAATAGTATTATTTTCAAGAAAAATACGATTTATTCGAAATAAATGTGTTTCTGAGAATTTAAAATTCTTATTGTAGTTTAATTTTCAATGAATTATTTCAAGTGCATTTTCGATTATTTACAGAAATTCAGCATTAGTTATAAAGATGTGCTTAGATTAATGTTAAATTCAAAATTGGATCGTTTAAGAAATGCGCTGCAAGGGAAAAGAAGATTGAGATGCATTACCTTAGATGATTAGAAATTGATCGGTACTGTATTACCCTAGAGGAAGTGAAGTAGAAAATAAGAGGTGTCGCCTTTACGATAAAAGGGACGATACTTCCGTTCCGGCGGCCTTCATGGATCAAAGCGAATTCGGAGGTCAGATCGGAGTCAGATCGATGGGAGGCTGCCAGCCGGGCGACCTCGACCCCGACCCACCTCAATTCTCCATCTAGCCCAGGTATCACGGCCGGACCTTTTCTTCCAATCTCAGAAAGATTATAATAACATACTAATAATAATGCCAAAATCCCGCCGTTCGCTTAATACATGCTGAAAATTTTCGAGTGATTTTAAATTCAATCGTGTTAAAGAAAATTATTTTTTTATCCTAATAAAATTTATATTTAATTGGATAATTATTTCTATCTTAACTTTGTCCTTTTTTCTTCATCAAGAAACAACATTATCAAGTAGAAAGATTCTGAAACGAAATAGAATAAAACCCTAAAGATATCGAGTGACAATAAAATAAAAGAATATAAAAATATACTGTCATAATGCTAACGCGCTCGCGATTGTGAGAAATTCTGTATATATTATTTTATATATCTTTTTAAATATTAATTTAAAATTAATAAAAAGATTTTATATTCGATTAATTTAAAATTTGATAAAACTTTAATAAAATACTTGTTCTATTGCTAAAGATTTCTTTTACAAATTAAAACAAAATAGCATTTTATTTACATTCTTATCTATCCATGTATATTTTCCAAAATTATTTGTCTTATATTGTATTTTTTTAATCACTTTGTATATAATAATTTATTGCATATGTCGATTCATTCTACCATAAACGCAGGAGATGCGTAATGAAAATACAGAGACCTATATATGCCATAAGCTCTGTCGTCTCAATACTCATGTGACTTTGACATATTCTAGTTGCGAGAAACGGCCACGCGTGGCAGCACTTTACTGCGACTCGTTTTAGCGCAGACTAGAACCTAGAACCAGCATTCGCGACAAATGTACGCAGTTGGCAATATATTTCGAATTTTTATCAACTGTATTTTTCGAAATTTCTCGCGATACAAAATGATTTCAACTATTTTCGATGATAGAAAAAAAAAGAATTATCTAGATATATACATTGTAAAAAAATTTCCAAAAATTCAGACACATTGTTGCCTGAATTTTCAAATCTGGATATTTGAAAGATATTTCATGCAATTATTCTTAATCAGTCTTAATCATCAGAGTTGTTTTTCTGAAAAATCAGAAGAATATATCTGAAAATTGAAGTATGTCTGAAAAGTCAGACATTTCAGAAATTTCAGTCAGTTTCTTTACAATGTATTTACAGTGCATGTATATATTATATATTGACAAAATCATGAAAATTTCGTAGACCGTTCTACTATTTCTTCTGAGTATCTGTGCAAAACCTGAGCACGATTCTTTTAACGATTTAGAAATTATTTAAGTTTAAATAAAAATTTAAGTTTAGAATTAGTATTGATTCTTATGGAAAATCGCGCAAAATTGTAATATTTATTAACAAATTTGATAAGGAAAAAATATTACTAACGAGATAAAAATTTTTGTATATATTAAGAAAATTTTAATAAATATTTATGTAAAACTTGATTGAAATCCACTTACTCGTTTAAAAGTTATTTATTAAAAATTGTAGAAAAATATTATGTCTTTCTCTCTCTCTCTCTCTCTCTCTCTCTCTCTCTCTCTCTCTCTCTCTCTCTCTCTCTCTCTCTCTCTCTCTCTCTCTCTCTCTCTCTCTCTCTCTTTCTCTTTCTGCAAATTATTCAGGGTGTATTCACAATCAAAAGTTATTATCATAAATAAGAAAAATATTAAATACAACTATTTTCTTTTACCAAGATATTAAAAACCATATTATTTTGTGATACTTCAATTCTTTTTATAATCCGGATTTATTAATTTGATTTTTCAAATAGTATAAACGTAAGAAATATGTACAATATTTATTTTTAATTTTGACAGTTTTTTACATTATTATTGTACAGCCAAAACATCTTTAAAGAGAAAACGAAACTTAATATTGCCGCAACGTTGTATTCGATGAACAAATAAAAAAAAAAGAAGAAAGCCAATTATCACTTGTACTGTCATCGGAGCGATAAATCGAGCGGCGCAATTTATCGATATCTCGCGACGTGGTGACTTAATTGATTCCTTGGTGAACGCAGCGAATCGCGTCGGGAAATTTATCCGGCTGCGGGATTAACTCTGTTGCAGCGATGAATAATAAGCCGGGTAAAACCGGTTTGCGCAGCGCCGGTGATCCGCTTAATGCTTTTCTATCTTATTAGTGCAAATGCTGGAAGTGAATGGCGCATGGACTAGCTATTCGATATTCTCTCGCGAAATATAGATACGATTTGATGCTTGAACTCGGCGTCCCAATTAATAGGCAAATGAAGAGACGCAGAAACACCTAATATAAATAAAGACAAAATACAACTTGTGAATGACCACAGCATCTACTGGACGAGGCTGGTAATCTCTTGATCGAGGAATTGCGTCCAGGACGAATGATAAATAAGTATCGTACGTGTGTATGTATGTGACATAGATCGATCGTAATCCGATCGTGATTTTGATTTTGATATCACTTCCGTGGTCACCGATTGCGGTCGCGCGATAGAAAATTGAGGTTTACTGCGAACATTTTTCGCGTATGAGTCGTCCGATCTGTTTCGATCGCGTGCCGAATAACAGGATGCCCGAGATAAATCGAGATATTATTCAGCTATTATTTAGATTTTTATTTTCATTATTTATGTGGAATATTTAGATTGTTTATTTATGTAATTATTTTACTTACATCTATGCACATTTTTATTTCTTACTGATACTTTATCAAGAATCATTATTGTTTAGGGTATCCTTTGGCTCAAGCAAAGGATCCATGGTGGAAACCCTCGTCTACGAAACACCAGTGCAAGAGGAACCTGAGATCAATCATTTCCTGGACCACAACGGCCGTCTACCTCCTCCTATGATACCTGTGCCTGATACTGAGTAAGTAGCAATCATGAAGTTGTTAACAAAATTTTATAAATTTTTTTGCATTAATATCTATACTTTTGACACATCAAGAATATCGCATTCTCTCTCTCTCTCATCTTATATTTAAATAATATTTTATATTATTAAATTAAAATTTAACAGCGAGCATGTAAATTTTGTGAGATTGTGATTAAAAAGTTTCATAATTTATTTTAAATCTTTTTTTTCGAACGATTATATTTGAATATTGAAATTTATATACGGTATTAAAAAAATTTTTTTAAACAGGCGCTGTTACGTATAGGGAAAAATTGGATGAAACCGGGTGGGCTGGTCAAACTGGGTATCCCTGTTTTTTCGTAATAAATGCTGCTATCTATGACTAATTTGTGTTATTAGTTGTAGATTGGCGCCATCATTATTTTAAAACAAACCGTGCCCCTATGCACGCGATATTTCTTTTTTAATAGAGGTTCAAAGTTTTTAGCCCAAAAAAGATCGATATCGAGGCAAGAATCGAGTCGTTGTCCACTTTTTCTATATAGAGCATTTGTTTCGGTAAGTGCAGCATTGCATTCTGTACATACTAGAGAATATATCATATTAGTTTTGATCGGACTTTGCACGCCGGAATATACAACCGCCATATTTGTTACTTTTCTTGTGTTGAGGCAAAACCTCTTACACATCTCATATAACGAAAAGAGGAAGAACTGTTATCTTGACTTTGTGTCCTTACAAAAAGCAGTTGGAAACGAAACCTAACGCTCAGAAAAAGAAACCATTAAAAAAAAAAAAGCTTTCTGAGAGTTAAAAAGTTAAATAGGGAAGTTCTGCAGCAATGTCGAATAAGAGGATATCTTTATTTGTGATTTTTGTCAATAGAATACATCTTTATATTGTATTTTAATAAAAATAAATCTAATTACACTAATCTTGTAATTACACGATGTTTTGCATATTTTCAAATGGGTACCTGGTTTCCTACCCTACAGGGTAGGACAGAACCGGGTACTTTGACTTCTCCACAAAATCTTGTTATTCTTGGTAACCAAAATTTTTTTTTCAGCGATTAGCCTTATTTTCTCATAGTTTAAGGTTCACTAAATATTTCTAAGAGTCGGCTAAATTTTTTTTTACTCTCAGATTTTTTGTAGGAAGACAAATCCAAAAATGCACCCGGTGTTACCCTACTTTCCCCTATATACAGGGTGGGGAATTTATATTGAGACACCTAAATATCTAAAAAATAAAGCAAGATAGAAAGAAATGTTTCAGACAAAAGTTGTTCGGTTCTAAGGGGGTCATTAGATGGTGCCATTTTAGTTTGACTTTGGGTGGAGGCACTTCGGAGATTTCAATGTCAATCTTGTTTTTTTAAATGGAAACATCCCAATTTTTTTACATAAATCGATTCCTTGCAATATTCTGCATAAAAAGTTATAGGGATATGATGGCCAAAAGTTTAATAGTTTACGAGATATTTTATACTTTATTTTATCACTTTACTTCGACATAATTTTACATAAACTATGAAATATCTCATAAAATTATTTATTTTGCAATAATGTTACCTTAATATTTTAAGCTCAAAAAATGAGAGACATCAATTGGTGTAAAGAAAATAAAACAAGATTGACATTGAAATCTCCGAAGCGTCTCCACCCAAAGTCAAATTAATGGCACCATCTTATAGGGTTGCACGAGACTCAAGACAAGACAATATTCGCAAAAATATTGTATCGGTCTTGAAAATTTTAATCTTGTCTTGGTCTTGAGAGGATTTTTATATCAAAGATCTTGTCTTGTCTTGTCTTGCCTTGATTTTTATTAACAGTTTTTATTTAACACTAAATTATTTGTCAGGTTGATAAAAAAACAGAAAATAGTAAGTATATCTGATTTCTTCTGTTATCCGAAGCGCCGAGCACGATTTTCGTTTGTTCTTTACTACGTATGCTCACGTCTCGATTGTGCAGACGCAGTCTAAAAACTAAACCAAGTTCTTCCGCTGAACATGCAAACATTTCCGAAAGTGATAATGAAAGTTCGGAAGTAAGTGCAGTTAAACAATGCACATAGGAAACTTATTTTAAGTATGAAACAAGAAACAATGAAAAAATCGGCGTATGTTTATTATGTCAAAAAGAAAATGTGACTAAAGAAATAAAAATGAAAAATAGTAACGCTACTGGATTAAAAAAAACATTTGGAGAAAGATCATGAAAAAGCATATGAAGATTTATTTGGATTAAAAGCAATGAAAAATAAAATATTGTCAGAAAAACAAAAAGCGATAGATATATTTTTAAACGTAAGTATTGAAATTAAACTTTATAAATTAAGTAATATAAAGTAATTAATTTGCGCTATTTTTATGTCACATTAAAGTGTGTAATGATAATGATGCGCAGACTCTTTAAATTTAAATTTTTTATAGTTTTTAAATTTATAAATGTTTTTATTTACTAACAATAAAATTTTTTGTCTTTCTCGCCTATTTCCATATTAATTAAAATCTCCGTTCAGAGATCGGGAACAATTAGATAACTTTTTTTAAAAACCAAGGCTTCTTGATAAGATCAAGAATCTTGATAATTTGTTTTGGTATTGTCTTGATAATTAATTTAAAATCTTGTCTTGATCTTGTCTTGAAATTCAAGACAAGACCAAAACTAGTCTTGGTATCTCGTGCAACCCTACCATCTTACAATCTCCTTAGAACCGAACAACCAACTTTTTGTTTGAAACATTTCTTTCTATCCTGCTTTATTTTTTAGATATTTTGGTGTCTCAATATAAATGCCTCACCCTGTATATATATTTTAAAAATTAAAATAATAATATAATATATATACTCGTATAACAATATTAAACAAATTTATGATTTTTTACAAATTGTAATAATTTTGATTCGAGAAAATAAATACTATTCTTAGTATATCAAACATGGCACAACACATATGCGTTGGTTTATTTTTCATGAGCAGATGGAGCTTCTTGTAAATTCGCGTCTCAAAGATTCGATCGCGGAAGTCGATTATCGTGGCAAATTGCATCCGCCCACGCGCGTTCGTGACGTGACATTATCCGGCGCACCCGGCACCGAAATAACACTCATATGTATATACGCATCGAGTAATACCAGATCGCGCGAAAATCGACATCCGTAAATATCAAGTCAACTCGTTAAATCGACGCCGCGCATAAAATCCATTGAGTTGCATTTTCGCCCCCGTTTAATTCAACAGACGTTCATCGTGTTATGTAACAGGATATTGAGTACGATTTGACGACGACGTATGCGAGAGATCAATGTGTGTTTCAAAATGATAAAAATATTTCCGTACAAAAGATTGATCTATTCTTAAAATAATGAAAAATAGGAAGACAGTGATGCAAAATATATATGTATATTTTTGCTAATCCTTATATTTAATAAAGTAATCCTTATATTTAATTGCACAAGATTTTGTCAATTAATATGGCTATTTCTCCGAGCTAAATTTTTTTATACAATTGTTCCTAAAAAAGGATGTGAAACATATATCAGATTAAAAAAACCTTAATTATGAAAATAATAATTAAATCGTATTAATGTTAAGCGCTAAATGCAGCTTGATTGCATTTTCTTGATTTGTAATCTGCTTGCCTAATATCATCTTAAATCTTTCATTCAAATTTGTATCAAATTTAAAATTCATGTGTGTCGCTCGGTTTATGTTAAATCCGATTGTAACTATATTTATTTTCAATTTCTGTTAAATTTAATTATTGCCAGATATATTGAACTTATCCGACTATCAGCAACTATTGGCTGTACAATAGTAGTAAAAAGTTGTCAAAATTTAAAGAAAAAACATATTTCTTACCATCTATACTGTTTGAAAAATCAAATAAGTAAATCTGAATTATAAAACGAATTAAAGTATGACAATATAATATAGTTTTTAATATTTTTGTAAAAGAAAATAATTGTAATTGTAATATTTTTGTCTAATTTATGACAAAAACTTTGATCGTAATTTACAGGAAGATTTTGGATTATCATAAGTATTTTACTACAATTTTTAGTAAATAATTTTTAGTAAATTTTTTCCTTGTCAAACTTGTCAATATAAATGCTACAATACGCAATATTTTTTATAATCAATACAAACTTTAAACTTAAATAATTTCCAAAGCGTTAAAAGAATTGTGTTTAAGCTTTGCGCAGATACTTAAAAGAAATAGAATTTCGTAGAAAGTCTTTCATAATAGTCTACGAAATTTTCATGTTTTTCATCAATGTTTCGACATAATGACACATCCTTAATCTTCGATCTACACTTGATTATACTTTTTCGCAAAATCTTCCGAATTACATTTTATGGCTGCGTGTACCAGGTATATAAATATGAAACCGGAATTTTTGTATAGAAAATACACGTTTATTGTATGAAAATGATAAAAAATATTTTATTCGAAGTATTGCCCATTGCTAGTTATACATTTTTCTCATCTCTCTGACAATTTGTGGATGCCAGGCCAAAAAAACTGTTGCTCCTTTGAGGCAAACCAGTCATCGAGCCATTTTCGTACATTTTCGTAAGAAGTGAAGTGCTGCTCAGCAAATGCGTGTCCCATCGTTGCAAATAAGTAGTAATCGAATGGAGCCAAGTCTGATGAGTAAGCCGCATGCGAAAGTATTTCCCAACTAAACGCCTCAATTGTTTCCTTGACCGGTTTTGCTGTGTGCGATGGTGCATTATCATGAAGCAAAATCACTTTGTGTTGCCTTTTTTGATATTCTGGTCGTTTTTCACGCACAGCTTGATTCAAATCGAGTTGTTGTTGCGTTTGAGCGTCATCCTCATCCAACAATGTTTGCAATTCGCTGTCTTCAAACTTTTTCGGTGGTCTTCCACGTTCTTCGTTTCTCACGTCAAAATCGCCACTTTTGAATTTTTTAAACCACTCAAAGCACTGTGATTTACCAAGAGCATGCTCACCGTAAGCTTCGACAAGCATTCGATGCGATTCTGCAGCAGTTTTCTTCAAATGGTAACAGAAAATCAATGCTGTCCGCAAATCGTAGTTTCCAGGCACAAAATTCGACATGTTCAACGCTATTAAAAACTATGCTGTTGTATGAAACTTGTATTGTTGTGAGTTGAAAATCTTTATCAGATGTCAAAACAAGAAAATGGCGCCAATGACGCGGTTTGACGGTAACTACATTGACAGCTAGGGCCATCTATGGGCAAATTCCGGTTTCATATTTATATACCTGGTATATCCCAGCAGTAACCTGTATCACCTTTCATCGCGAAGTAAATATGTTGGAAACGTTATTAGATATTCTTGACGCGAGCATTACCATTTAACCGGATCAAACGATAATGATTGCGCCGTGCGATAAGTAGCCGACAATTAAAAGAAACGTGCGTGGGTGGAGATAATTCCCAGGAAAATGCGTCGTCCCCCAGGAATGTAATTATATATTCTCAAAGATGACTTTGACCGTCTTTCTCTCATTATACCTAGGTGTTTCTCTCGAGCAAGATTAATCCTCTACAAAAAGATCCGCTTTATTTCATATTGGCTTTTAATTTTCAAGTATGCATGAGATACGTTCTATTTAACACAAGTAATACAAATTATATCATCGCTCGCACTGCTTTAGTTTTACAATGATAGAATAAAGTCAATTTTTAGAAAAAACATCAACTCTACAAGAGCTACAAAGAAAAAAAAAATTTATTTCAAAAATTAAAAAAAAATTTAATTATAAATATAAGAGTTTTTAGTTTTACAATGATAGAATAAAGCCAATTTTTAGGAAAACATTAACTCTACAAGGACTACAAAAGAATTTAATTTATTTCAAAAATTAAAAAAAAAGAATTAATTTTAAATATAAGAGTTTACAAATATATCGAAAGCTAGTAAAAATGAAAGACGAATCTCTTGGGATATTTCAGTTCTCTATAAAATGGTACAAAAAAATTGTAATATAAAATTGTAAAAAAAAAATTGACTGAAACATCAGAAAGTATCTGCAGCTTTTTTGCAGACATATTTCAATTTTCAGAGAAATTTTTCTGATCTTTCAGAAAAACGACCCTGATGATTAAGACACATTGTCTGAAATTTCTTTCAGAAACTCAGATCAATCAGAAAAATGTGTCTGAATTTTTGGAAAAATTTTTACAGTGTAAAGGAATACACTGTCGCTTAAAATCGGAAGCAATTTGACAGTATGATTTCGATGAACGGCTTATCGTTCATAGCGATATTACGTAAAGATAAGATAATGATACGAGCGTCTTGAGGCGATAGTTTGATATTGCCTCGTAGTCGTTCGATTAAGAGACCAGTTATTCCGAACCAATCCTTCTGGCAAGAACGGTATAAAATGCTAGCTGAACGATAGTTTTTTTTTTTTGTTTTTTACGAATCGACTCTCATCGCTACTTTTTACGCGCGCGATTACGTACGTTTTGCAATCACGCGCGTGTTTCTCACATTTGAAACATACGAGCCCCATCGGAAATTCGAGTCGCATAATTCGCGCGGTGAGTATCGCCACTAAATAATTCAGTAAACACGTTTCAACCCTTAGCTTTCCCTTAGTATCACTCACACCTCGTTCATTCTGCGCTTTGATATGCATTATTCGACGGATTTAGGTTCGTGAACAAGTTTTTCAACTCTCGCATTTAAAATAATAATTATGACTATGTTTAATTTATAATATTTTGTAACGAATATAAAAAAAAAGAAAAAAGCGTAAAAATATATAAAAAAGATTTTTTTCTTTTCACGAATTATCGTCGGGAAAAGATATTTTTCCTCTTTCAAAATGTATATCTGACGCTTTTTAAACGTGACATCATTCTTTCATATTTTCTTCCCTTTTTCTTTCTCTCCAGATTATTTATTTTTTTTTTTTATAATATAGAATAGGCTGTTTTTAATTCTTTTGATGGACACTTAAAATAGAGATCCTTGCGTCTACTTCACACTTCTGAATAAAAAAAAATTAGACGTGTATGTATTATACGAGGTGATCCAGAACGAGTGTAAGAAATTTCAACAGATTTTTTGGGAAAATGTGATATGAACATAGATTCTATTCTTTTATTTGTCTATTTTCTAATTTATTTTTTGTGATTACAATTTAAAGAGCCTTTGTTTCGTAATCACCTATTTTCAATACTTATACAGGGTATCCGACAAGTAAGTGACCAAACGAAAGGTGGCGGTAGATTGAGTCAAACTGACAATGAGTCGAAAAGTCCTGAACCATTTTTTTATAACGCTTAATAAGGGAGTTATTATTGAGTAAAGTCTGGTCAATCAGCGCCAATCTTTAGGCGGACGTATTGTACATCGGTGAACCGCGCGCCTGATAGTATGCGGAGGGGTACACTTCACAGCGCACGGTTCACTTCACAGCGCACGGTTCACCGACGTGCGCCCGGTTAAAGGTTGGCGCTGATTGGCCAGACTTTTACTCAATAATAATTCCTTTATTAAGCGTTATAAAAAAAAATGGTTCAGGCCTTTTCGACTCAATTTGACCCAATCTATCTCCACTTTTCGTTTGGTCACTTACTTGTCGGACATCCTGTATAATAATAAAAGATGCAAAATTCTGCTATCAAATTCACTGTAATCATAGTAAAATTATAAACATACAACTAATATCTTACATTCCTTTGTTTTATGTTAATTTCTTAAATATCACTTCCCCTACTAAGCGTATGATTTTATCTTCCGTAACGACGTAAATATCGAGAATAGAATCTATGCTTATATATGACATTTTTTACTCAGAATGATCTCTGTCTAAACGATCTGTCAAAGTTCGTTACGCTCGTTCTAGATCACCCTGTACCCCGTCACGGATGTAACACCTGTGCGACAGGGTTGGGAAAAATCGATTCGCGCGAACGATCTCGCGGACGAGACGACAGATGCCGGCACTCTCCCTTTTTCGAATCCCTGTGAGAGGAGAGGAAGCGCCCGCTCTCGCTCGGTGCGTGCTTGTCAATTCTCCCCCCACCTTCTCTTTCTCCCGACCACGAGACGTGCCGAGGCCGGCCGAATTGCCCCGATGCATGCCCGCGTTTGCGAATCATCGCCCGTACGTGTTTCACGTGTGTTGGCGCACGCACACATTCGATTCCGCGAGCAGTTTGCCACCCGCGCCTCTTCTTCTTCCTCCCCCTTCTCCCCCTCGTAAGTCTCCCTTACGTCTCCCGTCCGGCATCTCCTTAGCACACGTCGCGACGTGCGTATACACACTACTCCTCCCCCCGCCTCACCTGGCCCCCCTTTCTCGTTATCTCTCCTTCTCTTTTCTCCCCCTCTCCCCACTCTCCCTCTCCCTCTCCCAATCATTGGGCCTGGATAAGCGAGGAGCGCGGCGGAGTGGCAACGTTCAGTACGCTCGTGCCCTTTCAGCAAGCACAGAGTCGCGTTGTCATTGTCGTCAATCGAGTTCTCCGCGAGACCGGGCTCTTCTCGGAAGAAGCGTCGCGACTGCGAGAAAGGGAGAGAAAGAGAGAGAGAGAGATCGATCGTCCAGGTCTCGTGGATTAAAGCCGTGCGCGCGACGTCCGTCCGTCCGTCCGTCCGTCAGGTAAACGAGTGTTGTTCCCCGGCGACGCTACGCGCGTTCGCATCCACGTTTCTCGGAGTCGCTCCGAAAATCGAAGCGATCGAGGAACTCGGAAACTCGCCCCGCGTCTCGATCGCTCCGATCGGCGCGGCCTCGTTCTCCTTGTTCCCCTCGTTCGCCGGTACGGGCGTGCACGCAAGGTGCGTACACGCCCAGGATAAGAGGGTGCTCGCTGCCCGAGCGAATTTTGGATACAAAACAGCTGTTTAAATTCCGTCGTATTTTACGAATTACTCGCTTTCGCTTAGATTCGAATTTCTTCATAAATTTGTAGCCTCCTCTCCAAATCATTTGATAAGAAATCAATTTAGACTTGGGGCTATTAATTATATTAGTCTTCGTCTAGTATTTTTTATTTCGATAATTGACTCTGTTTTCAAATTCTATTAAGGTACACAACAGAATTTGCCATAAGTCAAGTAGAGCTAAATAGTTTTTTTGGGGGGAGGGGGAAAGATATATATTTATGTAAATGGATTATTTGCCGATCATATACTGAACATCCTGTATAGCAGAAGTATATCTCCAGAAAGTAATTGTAATCGTAGATTTTTTTTCGAAAAAAAGGGTTTATTGAACTTTTCCTTCTCTTCAGAAGCGCGGATATTATTAGCGTTGGCTATGTAAATTACATATTGTCTATAGAATTTACGGGTGAAAAGACAGTTTACATAGTTCACACGTATATGTAGACAATCGTTGTTGATGTTTACAACATCGCTCGACTTGATTAATAAGAATACAAAATACTACGGATCTAAATTAGTAACTGTTGTTGAAAGAGAAGCTCCGAGTTTCTGAATCACTATATATTATTTCAGATACCTTAATATTTGCATATAATTTTTAAACTTTTAATTGAATCCTACGCCGAACCGTGATTCGAAAATATGGAATTTAGAGTGTAATTTGAGGATGTGCGATCTTAACTTAAATGTCCTTTGCATCAATTTTTTTGTCGTGAAGCGTGTCGAAAGGACTGGCAGGATTATAATAGAGCCACCTGCATCTAGCGTATGAGACGTTAGGGGCAGATTTTTTTATTTGAATCGGTGACGAATCCACTCCGTATATTCGCGATCGAACGACGGCCGAGAGGTCGCCTTGTTGCCGATCGAATCGCGTCGCCGGCGTGTCTGTCCCTAATAGCGGACTCACATCGATCTGGTGGGAAGATTGGGAAAGGGACAGGCTACCGGTGTTGTCCACAGGGGTGGACGGAGATGGAGAACACAGGCGAGCCGACTATACGTTAATGAGAGAATTGGAATAAAAAGTTCTCAAGTTCTCTCGTTCTCAAAGGGAAACAATCTGGACTTTAGGATCGGAATGAGGTGTGAATCGCGTTCCGAGATTTTCTTGGAACATCCTGGACGTTGCGTTCCATGTGGAAAATCCTGATGCTGAAAAACGACCCAATATTGGCATAATATTGGTGCTCAAGCGTTGGTAGACAATGCTGTCCCTTTATTGGTTAATTATCGAGTTTATAATGTTCCATTTTAATTGCCAACAGCGGCAATTAATAATGGAATAGTGTTACATTCCTATACTTGATTTTTATTGGTCCAATATTGGTAGCTATTGGCAGCCAGTACTGGCACGACTGGTAGCGACATATTCGCCCAGAATTGAGTCGTTTGTAAATTTCTACGTCGCGTTGCGGTACTATTACTAGTACTATTATTACTTACTATCATCATCACACTCCTGAAGGATCAAATCTTGCTGATAGGACAATAGGAAACGGCAAGAAAGATCGATATACGTGCTACAAGTATTCGATAGCCCTCCCGGCAGGTATCGATGTGTCGTCACTACCGGTGAGAGGACACGCGGAAAGAGATGCACACAGATCCCGCCCGGTGGTTGCCATAGTAACGGGCCATCTTGACACACTGCAACCATTCTCCCTGCCGTTTTTCCGGAAACGTCATGCTGGCGCGCCGCCGTGGGAAAAATAGACTAGCCGACCCTTTAGTTACAAATTGACCGCATCCGTTTTTTTTTCCTCCTCTTCGGAGAGAAGTAGGGTTGCACAAGAGTCAAGACAAAACAATATTCGTAGAAAACATTTTGTATTGGTATTGAAGATTTTTCGAAACTTAAATCTTGTCTCAGTCTTGAGTGAATTTTAATAGCAAAAAGATCTTTGTTTTATTTCGATTTTATTAATAATTTTTATCTAATACTAAATAATTGTTCAAAATAATATTTAACATATAATCTTTATAAAATATAGTAAAATTAAGCTAATTATTACTATTTATGTCATTCGTACTTTCTAAAACACGTGTATGTGTGTATTCGTTGTCTTTTTATGAAAAGGCAAAGTTTTGTGTAGCGAAATAATTGTGTAAAATTTTTTTATTGCTTGTCGTATTAATTGTTTCTAAATTCATTAATATAAATATGTTTATATTTATCAAATAAAATTTTTTAAGTTTGTATAATATAGTAATTTTTTTCTCATCCGATTTATATATAAATATATATATTTTAGCTATTTTTCAAGATCGATAATTTTGACAATCTTAGTCTTGGTATCTTGATAACTAATTAAAAATCTTGATCTTGATATCTCGTGCAACCCTAGAGAGGAGTATCTTTAAGAAGTCTCGCAGTCGCTCGTATTGTTCCACTATGCATTTTTTAATTTGAGAGAGACGAATTATCACTCGTCTAAAATACAATATGAACTAATTGAGCGATTTGCGTCACATATATAACGTATCCAATTGACAATTCGTTGATTTTCTAATCGTTAATACTATTTTTTTTCCGTTGCATTGCCCCAACACATCATCGTACATTGTATCGAGATGCAAATCGTGGCGGGTTTATTCGAAGGAAATATCGACCGTTCGCGTCCTCGCACGCGGAAAGCACGCACGATTAACTCGCAAATATTCGTGTCATGAAACATGCGTTGCTTTATAATATAACTGTAGTAGCATTGTATATAAAGCTTGATATTACTTTTATAATAATAATACATATTTATACACACGATACTTTAAGATATTGATCATATAAGTCTTTTCTCAAGATTCCCTCTACGAATAGAAAGACAGATTAAAATT
The DNA here is from genome assembly GCF_030449975.1 of Polyergus mexicanus. Classification (NCBI taxonomy): domain Eukaryota; kingdom Metazoa; phylum Arthropoda; class Insecta; order Hymenoptera; family Formicidae; genus Polyergus; species Polyergus mexicanus. Next base: position 2,246,774 of record NW_027223334.1, read on the forward strand.
ATTTTGCACTGTTGTAAGCGATACGTAAGAAGAAATCGTTGTTTATGCGACAGCAATATTTACAAGGCGGATAACCAAATATATTCTCTGTTTCTTTTTCTCTCTCTTTGTTGGAAAAGTGCCTCTAAATAATTCCCCAAGCATCGCGCCTGTCACGCCAAGGGAGATGCACGACACGATAAAATATTTACTTAACTTTTACACGGCGTGTCATAAAAGCGCACAATTGGAGCGGTCCGATTCGAGTTTGCGAAAACTACGTCGATGAAAAAAAAAAGGGAGAACGGAAAATGAAGCAATGCAAAGTTGATTGCGATCAATGTGTGTCATTTTATGTTACTAGTATCACTGTATGTATAATTATTAATCAATTATTAATTACTAGCGATTTTCCTTTTTTTGAATTATTTGTCAATTAATTAGCTGCTTGTTTTAGATTATAATTTCATTTGTGATATACATTTACGAGATGCGTTTCAGAATACTTGTTTTAATGATGAATTCTTTCGACTAAAATTGACGCTAATTCGAGTGCAAATATTCTCGCTTGCGTGAATTTTCAGGAGTGGATTTATCACGATTTGTTTACAAATCTTAGCACCTTCTGCTTTTCTGCGTGTGACTCTTGTGTTAAACGATTTTCATAGAAAATATTTTCTTTTGCATTTCGCACGAGCGAATGTGCATATATTTATAAAATAGCGTGTCGCGAGCTTATCGTTTCGCGGCGAGCAACTTCGCATTTATTAATCTCAAGTATTACGACTTGAAATTAGAATGCATCACCCTTGCAAGCAGAATTGCAATAAACGACATTGAATAAATCTCACGTGAAAAAATATACATGTATATTTTTTCGCAGCGTTTAAATTAAATTTCTGCTCGCTGATATTTTCGATCAGTGTCTTCAGTTTAAGCTTGCCTTTGTCCGTCAATTTTTTGTATTAAAATACTTTAAAAGATCAATTCAAACGTTTGACATCGATTTAAACTTCAACGTGTGTAAAAAAAAAAAAAAAATCTTTGATTATTCGAATTTTCCTCGTTATTGCGAGAATTTATGGCTGAATTCTTGTGATTCCGTTCGGAGTAGCATCGAAATAAATAACGGGTCACCCGATCCGATCGTGAGTGTGTCGGAATCGTAGGCGATTAGGATGATGATGTCACGGGCTCAAGGTCTGATTCGCTCTCGCGAGGTGTTTAACTGTCGGATGACGCCAGACACGATGCTGCTGGGCGTCAACAACAATAGCGCATATCTGCCTGTGAATTATGCAAACTGTCTCTTCAAATAAATATTACTTATGCAATAGAGTTTTATGACTCTAATGATTATAGTGAGAATCTAAATTTTTGATAACCTTGAAATTCGATAAGAGATACATGGGATACGTAAAATAAAAAATATATCGATATATTAGGTGTACAACTTTGCTTCCGCCGGTTTCCTATAGATGGCCTTAGCGGTAAGTAGTGGTCGAAATAAATAGATCATAGACGTCATGCAATAAACTTGGGCATCTGTCAACATAACCCCATAGAAACATTAGTCGATTTCTGTCTGCATCATAAAGTTATTCTCGATTGAAAATGTCAGTTTACGAACCAAATTCTCGTCATTTGCGGGAGGTTTTAATTTTTTGCTTCAATATGAAGAAATCTGCGGCTGAGGCTCATCGAATGCTCTCAAATACTTATGGTGAAGCCGCTATTAGTGAAAGAACGTGTCGTGAGTGGTTTCAACGCTTCAAGAACGGTGATTTTCACGTCGAAGACCGGCATAGCGGTGGAAGAGAGAAGGTTTTCGAAGATGCAGAATTGGAGGCATTACTTAACGAAGACTCGAGTCAAAGTCAAAAAGAATTGGCACGATCATTGGGAGTGGACAATACTTTGAATCATAAATGTATAACCAGTTTTTTACAATAAAGCCTCGAATTTCGGAAAAAAACGGCGGAAGCAAAGTTGTACACCTAATATATAAAATTTATTAGAAAATAGAAATCTATTTGATATATTTTAAATAAGTGCGAAAAATTTTAGGAGATGATTCTTTAAACGTATTATATTCTTTAAACATATACTCTTATATCTCTTTCTGAGGAGTTACACTTCTCCAAAAGAGGAGGAGAGAATTAGGATTTTATTTTTTTTTAATTTTGTATCTTTGTTCTATTTTTTTTTCATACATTTACTATAATTGTGTTTTGCTTACTTTTTTTTATTCTAAAATTCAACTTCTCGTAATTCGAAACCTGTATCATTTAGCACCATGTTGTTCATGATAATATATTTAATTTTTTTATTTGAAAATTATTGATTTTATGAAAAAAATAAAAGAAATAAAAAAGTTTCTAAAGAAATCAAGCTTTCTAATGCATATTTATAAATGATCACATTCTGGCCCGTTAGAAAGTTTTAATAAAAAATTGAATATAAGAGTTTCATCCCTTTATAACGAGACAGGAGGATTAAAAAAATATTTTACTAGTGAAAAATGTCTATCAAATTTTATTTTTTTAACTTGTCCAAAATTTGAGGAAAAAGAATAAAAACCTAATTTTTAATCCTCCTCTTTTGGAGGTGTGTAACTCCTCAAGGATATAAGAGTATGTGTTTATATGAAAAATCCCCATTAATTTTCGACAAAAAATCATCTACTAAAATTTTTCGCCCTTATTTAGAATCATTCTGTATAAAGAGAGAAAGAAATCTACAAAGAAACCTTGTATTAGAAAGTAATAACAGAATGGCATTCTTCTGCAGATCTTAACGATTTAATTCGAATCATCTAGTCCTGGGAGATTTATACATGCTAAAGAAATCAAGGATTTGGATTGCAAATCCTTAGATAAATCCCCGTACGAAGCCTCCATCGTGTTTACTTTATCGAGCCCTCTCCCGCGATGGCTCGTCGAGGATCATAACTCGGAATGACAACTTTATCGAAGGGTACACATTCCACGAGTGGAATGGTTCGTCGCGCGCACTTTCCTCGCACGTTAGAAGGAATCGTTATCGACGCGCAGGATCGATTCCACGGCCGGCGACCGCGGCCGGGAAAACCGGTTCCGAGTCTGTTCCAGCTCGTCCCGTCCCGTATTTTCGGTCCTTCTCTCGACTACGATCCTCGTCGACTCGTTTTGGTCGATTACGCGCGACCAGGCCAATGGGACGTTGCGCAAGATCATGACTCCCTCGCATTCCGACGAACGCAGTCCTCGATTCGAGCGATCGTTATCCCTTTTTCGGAGGATCCACGGTACGTTCGAGAATGTTCTTTGCGACCTACGTCGATCGGCGAAATTACGATACGCAGTATTTTATTCTACTTTTTTCTCGACACAAGTCCACTGCTGTTTGAATCCAAGGACGAGGATATATTTGAAATTATCATTAACATACAATCGACACTTTTCCCGATAAAAATGGATTATATGTCGTTCAAGTGTCCTCAATGCAAATCACATTATTCGCATTTGAACACTCGCGCAATAAAATCAGAGCATTGAGTACTTGCATTGCGTACATTTGACGCACCTCGATATAAACTACAATATATCACGAGACCTAACACACACACATACACACACACATACACATATTCTATCTCACTCTCTCTCTTTTTGTGCGCCTATCAAAGCGATGAATTCGTGTCTTGGTATCGAGTAGCGGATGAAGATTAACACGCCCGACGCAACCAAACATCCAGTAGCTTATTGGACGTGCGTGTGATTGTCGTAGCAGCCTATTTATCGAGCAGAATAAATATACTTCGTTAATTCTATTCCCAGCTGAACGCGCAATTTTTATCGGCGAATGACTCATCGTATCGCACTCGCGTTGGACTGTTATCGTTTGCGTGCTGCAAACAGTGATCGTTCATAGGCCTCTGCTCAAAATATTCAAATAGCAAAAAAACATCTTTTCTCATCAAAAAAATACGTGAGATCTGAAATTTATATATATATATTCGACAAATTTCTCGAATTACATGTGGCACATTCACATATATACATATACAGAGTATATGTATATCTATACATACACATATTTTTTTTTTTCTTGAAAACTATTGATTTTATGAAAAAAAAATAAAAGAAATAAAAAAGTTTCTAAAGGAATCAAACTTTCTAACGCATATTTTTAGATAATTACAATCCGATCTGTTAAAAAGTTCTAATAAAAAATTGAATAGGGGTTGCTAGTTTCATCCCCTTATAACGATATGGGAAGATTAAAAAAATATTAATTAGTATTCTTTTTACTAATGAGAAATGTCCACCAAATTTTATTTTTTTAACTTGTCTAAAAATTTGAGAAAAGAAATAAAAACCTAATTTTTATCTCCCCCTTTGGAGGAGTTCAACTCCTCACGGAGGGATATAGGAATATATGTTTATATGAAAGATCCTCTTTAATTTTCGACAAAGAATCATCTCTTATGCTTACACTGCAATTTATTCGCGGTATTTTTTCTTCTAAAATGCGCTCTGACTCTTAATATGGGTACATTTTTCAAGTCTGATAGCGCCATCGTGAGGTATCGATATTACAACTCTTGCGTTTAACCCTTGAAGGAACAGCCAATTTCTCTCCTCCTCGGGATCGTTTTCCATATACATCTGCCCTCCTTGATCTCCATCTCTTGAAACTGATGATATAGCTCCCCCGAGGATATGAAACGAATTTTCACGAGCATGCGATGTAAGGCGATAGATGGTTGAAGTTATACAGTGTATTCTGAATCTATCAGCCGCAGGCAGATGACGTAAAATGACGTAATATAATTTGCTGACGTATTGATCTTAGGCATAATAATATTTTAGGGAAGATAGACTTGCTCTTCTTAGCTCTACTTAATTCTTATCTTTGTAGATGATCTTATCTGGATGAACCACTACTTTTATAGATCAAAGAGAACATTCGATGGTACTCCTGGTGAAATGTTCTACATTTCCACACATTTTATCCTCAGGACGTTATTTCCCTAAACGATGTTTCCGGCGTTTAGGCGAAAGGTACATTTACAGGGAGACGCTCGTTGTAATTGCATTAGGCCGCTCATGCAAGTTTCATAGAAGTGTCAAGGCGAACGAAAATGCATTACGAATGTATTTCCGTACAATGCTTAATCTTTTCGCTGCGCATGTTATCATATATCGCGCATAGATTTCTTATTGGTTCTCACATATGTTGCAAACACAATTTTTGTAAATAGTTGTAATCGCAACATTAATTTATTGAAAAATACTTTAATAACTTAAATAAAAGTAATATAAACCATATCCTTTTACATATATATTTGGATTTTTCTATTTTTAATTTGAATTTGAAATTTAATTTATGTATAAAAATGAGGATTTTCTTAAATTCTGAAATTTTGGTCTCTCTACGTATATTTAAAAAAATATTTTTAATATTTTTTCTTGTATCATTTCCACATCTTAATTTGCTTCTTAGAACTTTGCAATGCGTGAATCGTTCGCGATAATGAAAGATGCCCATCCGTTTTAGCTGTGCAGACAGACGGAGATAGAAGTGCACTTTGGAATATTACGCTTTCCTAGGAGAGCTCTTTCGTCCACCGATTGCTCTTTGCGCGAATTACGCGAAGCGGGCCGTTTTGTATGAACAAAGCCACCACCTCCCATATACACTCCCGATATAGTTGGCTGTCTAGACACGTGTTGGCGGAATGCCACTTGTGCGCAACACGTGTACGCGGGGATTTCCGCAAAAATGAAAACGGATGGTAGCGAATGAGGGGAAACCATAGTGGTACTCGTAAATTACGTAGGATCGTTATCCTTGTTCGCATTTCTGTTGATACCGCTCGATTAATCACGTTGCGCCCACAATCGAATCGACTCCATGCCAAATAACGGTACTTTCGATCGTTTATGTAAAAAAAGTATTGTTTGTATGATAATATATTTGGGTTATTGCACGCGATAAGATCAAGTTTTGCCCCGGATTGTCGCGTTTAAGCCAATGGCCGGGTTAACTTACGTAATTATTACGAATTAACCTTCTCGTTCGCGCTGCGGATACACAGTTAATTCCGAGAAACAGTAGAAATACTTAATAATTGAGGAATTTCATCAATTGTCACGAAGTTTACTTTAAATTCCAAGATCAATATATCTATATAATAATGCATTAATAAATTATAAAGGAGGATATCTCGCATACAAAAAGAGAGCAACTAAATATGCGCAAAATCAATATCTCCGAATTAAAATCACTCTGCAGCATGAAAAGTAGAAGATTGAATGTTTTATATATCTCAACATGCGATATTTCCTTTATTTCCTTTATTTCTCTATTCATGTCGCAAAACGATGTTTCAGCTTTAATGTATTGCGAGAAAAAAAAGAGAGAGAGAGAGAGAGAGAGAAGATGAAAGTATAATGAAGCACAGCTAGACTTTACATTAAATTAAATTACGCGCTCCGTTGAACATGACATCACGAACAATTAAAACCGCATTTTAAATGACCTTTTTGACATTTATGGATACCTCGAAAATGACAGAGAGCTAAAGTCGAGACGAATTTCCGACTGTGCGCAGCGAAACCATTCGTCGCCGTTTCGGTACATCTCGCGTATTATTATGTATTACATATCCGACGACGTTGCATCGTAACGTGAATGACGTCGTCGGAAAGTTATGTAAGCGGCAAACGAGCAATCAGACGGACCGACTTGCGTTTCGTCGCCTGCCGACCAAACACGCTGCCTCCGGGAATGTGACAGAATTGAAGCACGTCCGTGTCATGTACATAATCTAAATTTTGATAAGATTATTCTAATAAAAAAATAGACTTACTAAAAATATAAGATAATTTTAATTTATACACGTATAAAAATAAATTCCTCGGATTCAAAATATCTAAATTTTCGCCGGTTTTAATCACCGTCAAAACTCGACGAAAAATCATCGTAGACAAACAATTAAAAAAACATTTTGAAGCTTGAAGTTTCAACTTTAACGCGCCTTCAGTATAGTTTAAAAATTTTTTTTCTCGTTTTTGAGAAATACAAGACTGGTTTCAAAATCGTATGACTCGGGTAAAAAAATATAGGAAAATTTAAAAAAAGAAGCATTTTGTAGGAAAAATATTGTCGTTTATGGAATTTGACTTTTAGAGAGAAATTTTTTATTCAGCGGCAGAATATACAAGATATGTATTTTAGACAAAATATTGTGTTTTCTTTTAAGCATAGAAAGAAAAGAAACGAAAGAACGATAAAAAGATTTTAAAGCAATATCGATAGTTGAAACCATAAATTTCAAAATGCTTTTTTAATTTTTTATCTGCGATAATTTTTCGCCGAGTATCGATATTATTTCTTAAAAGTGCATATTTAGTTTCAAAATCGTGTCACTCGGTAAAAAGAATCGTAGAAAAACTTTAAAAAAAGCAATTAATAAATAGTAAAGGTCAATTGGAGCCTAGACGCAATAATTGGAGCGTAAACAAGTTATTTGTTTGTTGAAACAGGAATATTACATTAATTCAGACATTTCGGCCCATTTTGGGTCTTATTTTTCAATAAGATCGAGATAGATTTACAAGTAAATGGCAAATATTAAGTAAATGGCACTTCAAGAGACGGAGCAATACAATGAGTGAAACAGTGAACGCTAATATAATCTATATCCCAAAACACATCCGATGTAAATATAAATAGAGTTTGATAATGCAAAAATTTTTGCAATTACTGCATCTGGGCTCCAATTGACTTTTATTATTTATTAATTGATATTTATCATTTAAGCTCTTTCATTTTTCGTTTAAATATTTTATTTTAAAAAAAGCATTTTAAAGAATGTTATCGTTTATAGAATTTGACCTAAATTTTTTAAGACAAATTTTTTTTACCGAGCTGCAGAGTGTAAAAGATACGAATACATGCTTAAATTATTGCGATGATGAAATCTACTTTGTTTATAGTTGTCTCGAAATTTTCAAATTAATTATATCTGCATCAATTGGAAACATTACTATTGTCAACAGTCATACCACGTTGTAAGAGTTCGCAATATGCCAAAACACTTTAAATATGAAGTTCCTTATCAAAAACTAAATATCTTTTATAAGGCATTATAGATATTAAGAGATATTTCTGTTATTTTATCCTATTGTTATGTTTAATTAATTAATTAATTAATTAATTAAGTAATCTTATTTATTCCTTTCATTTCTTTGATATGTAGGTTTTTTGTTATTTTATATTTTTCCTACGATATGTAACACAGAGTAAGATAGTAAGCAAGGACAAGACAAAATAATACCGGAAATGTTAAAAATTTATAGTTACTATAAGTTATATGTACTTGATGAGATAGGTTAAGCCTGAATTAGGCAGGAACTATAGAATTAAGCAAATATGTGATAATTCCTAATCGCATTGTAAAGTATGAAATAAATATATACATAGTTTAAAAAAAAAAAAAGTTCTCGTCCGATCACTGAAGTTAAGCAACGTTGGGCATGGTCAGTACTTAGATGGGTGACCGCTTGGGAACACCATGTACCGTTGACACTATCTCTTTTTTTTGCTAATTTAAATCTTATCAACATCGGTATTTCTTTTTAAATACGTGCTTAAGTTATTATGATGATTAAATCTAATTTTTATTTATAACTGTCTCGAAATTTTCAAATTAATTATATCTGCATCAATTGGAAACCTTACTATCGTCAACAGTCATACCACGTTGTAAAGCACCAGTTCTCGTCCGATCACTGAAGTTAAGCAACGTTGGGCATGGTCAGTACTTAGATGGGTGACCGCTTGGGAACACCATGTACCGTTGACACTATCTCTTTTTTTTTTGCTAATTTAAATCTTATCAACATTGGTATTTCTTTTTAAATACGTGCTTAAATTATTGTGATGATAAAATCTATTTTTTATTTATAGTTGTCTTGGAGTGAAATTAATATCTGCAACAATTAGAAATCTTATTATCGTCAACAATCATGCTACGTTGTAATGCATCAACTACGCAACGCACACAGTTAATTTTTCTGTTTTTAGATAGAAAAAAGAAAAGAAACAAATGATTCATATACCTCAAATGAAAATGTAGTTCTTATTCACAATAAGCGCCTTATAGACTCGAAAGAAATTCATTATATCACAGAAGATAAAAATAAGACGGATAGGTATAACTTCGATAGGATTCACATGCCCGAGGGATGATTATCTCATTGTCAGTACAAAAGCAATACAAAATCCGAAAGAGATACCCAAAGCAGTTATAAAAAGAGTTTAATTAAACCGAAAAATCAGATACTGTTATAGAATCTCAAAGTCAGAATCAAAACACACAATTGAATCTCTCACAGAAGAAATCATCACACACGCAAAAAAGAAAACGCCACAATTCGAAATTTAAGAAACAAAACAATGTGTCCTTTTTTAAAGCACAGAAGATAAAAAAATTTAAAAACTATCTTTATAAAACAATAAAATTAAAACTTCATACCTCAAAATGTTTTTTAATTTTTTTGTCCGCGATGATTTTGCGTCGAGTTTCAACGATTGGAAAATAGCCCAATTTTCAGCGTATGAAAAGTGTTTCTTATTTTTTTTTTTTTTTAATAGTTTATATTAAATCTTTGGAGCCACAATCAATGTGAAAAATTAACTGCTTTGTATGTGAGAGTCGCATATGTGCATGCGCCGCGAGCATTTCCGAGGAAGGGTACTGCACGTTTCTGGGGATAGGACACGCGAGGAGGCGTGGCGACAAAGGCGGAAGTTAAATCGTTAAATTTCGCTCAACTCATTTTTTTTTTCGGGGAATTCGCGCAAGGGTGGCAAGGAAATGCTCTTTATTTTATCTTCCGAAATCTACGTTTTCTTGAATACAAAGACGAAATAATTAAATAGTTGATAGTAGAGTAATTAAATAGTAGTTTTAAAAAGAAGAATGTAAAAAAAAAACGATTTATTTGAAAGCTGCATTTTTAGAGAAAATAAATGTTGATTCTTCTCGCGTTGTTTATTAAAATTCTTACGATATATTAATTATTAAAATTATTATTTATTTTGAGTATGTGTGTGTGTGTGTGTGTGTGTGTGTGTGTGTGTGTGTGTGTGTGTGTGTGTGAGAAAGAGAGAGAGAGAGAGAGAGTAATTACAGAGTAACTAGATAAAATAAAATGTATCTTTTATATTATTGATTGCAATGTAAAATTATAAGAGACGTTATTTATGTATATATTTTTGTACTAATAAAGACGCACTTCTTTTTCGATTTCAGCGAAGGCAGAGAAAAAGTACGCGTCTCGTTGTTAGGTCCACAACCGTCGCCGGCGACGCCAGGCGTCCTCTTACTGGAGCCGATAACGCATTTGACAGGACATCCGATAAGCATGGCCAACAATCCCGCGGAACTTTTGACCACGCACACCGAGCACACCATGCCCGCCTACCACGCGCAGATCAGGTGAGATTCATTATCCTACTATGAATAATTCTGTTTATATTACGATGTATAAAAGGTTAATAAATCACCAATTATAAAATAAATCGTGTATGTATGTGTGTGTGAAACTTTATCAGAAATCAAAAAAAGAAAAAATGATTGATATCATCAGTCATTTCGTAAAGAAATGTATCTTACGTAATCATGTTTTTAAATGAATTTTGAGAGATGTGGACACAAAATTTGTGAAATGTTAGACAGTAAATTTATCAGCCATCAAGGAGAGGGATCGAAAATCATTAAAAATGATTAAAAATGGAAAGAAAGACAAACATATAACATTCTCCATATAATCTCGTTTAAAGAAATACATTTTTCTGGATATTTATCATCTTTCGATGCATTTTTTCCCTAAAAATAAAGTTGTTCGTGCAAAATTCATAAAAAAAAAAAATGACGAAAAAAGCGAGCACAAAAATCATCGAAGATGAGAGACACTGTTTCCGGATAATTATCCTCCCGCGCACGATTCGCGCGACCCTTGACGATCTTAATGGGCCGGAAGTGACGTTCCTTTCTCTCTCTCTCTCTTTCTCTCTCTCGGGGCCCCTGTTGTGTCTTCGTTGCCTGGTACCACCGCGCTAGCAAACTGTTTACGACGATTCTCCGCGATTACAGGCCTGCTCATAGTAACTATTATAGTATAACTATTACGCGAGCTGTCCTGTCTAGCGCTATCACTATTTCAACGTTACAAGCGGTCTCGCCTGCATACGTAAATTTTCCAAGAGAGTTCCTTCTTTTGTCAAAAAGATATAATATTAGCTGGCGAACAATGAGATGTAAATCTTCTAAAATATAGAATAGCTTGCACGAAATATCAAGATTAGTCATGATATTGTCTTATCTCGTCTTGAAATTTGAAATATGATTTTTAATTAGTTATCAAGACTAAGATTGGCAAGATTATTGATTTCTAAAAAAAGCTAAAATATGTATATTTGTAAATTATATGAGAAAAAAATCACTATATTACATAAACTAAAAAAATTGTATTTAATAACTAAAAACATTTATGTTAACAAATTTTGAAATAATTAATGCAATAAACAAAATAAACGATAAAAAAAATTTCCACAATTATTTAGCTACACGAAACTGTGTGTTCCCTGACTGTACGTGTAAACCATGTCTGCATTCTGGCATCATTAATGCAATTGCCTTTTCGTAAAAATAACGAATATATATATATATATATATATATATATATATATATATATATATATAGATTTAAGAAATAAATGAATTACATAAATGAGTACATTAAATTATATTATATATAAAGACTTTTATGTTAAATATTATTTTCAATAATTATTCAATATTAGATAAAAATTGTTAATAAAATCGAAACAAGACAATACAAGATAAAATTTTTACTATCAAGATTTTCTCAAGACCAAGACAAGATTTAAGTTTCTGAAACTTTTCAATACTAATACAATATTTTTTTGAATATTGTCTTGTCTTTAATCTTATGTGCAACCCTAATAAAGAATAATCCTAATGTAGAATAAGCGTGTAATTATATTTTGTAACATTCGACTTGACGTTTAAATCTTGATTGTAGAACGATTAATTGTATATAAAGATAGATAGGGTGATCTGTGTAAAATTTTGTTTTGTTAGAATTAATTCGAGACAGAAATAATATTTATTCAAAAATTTCATGAATTCAACACACAGTTGGAAAATTTAGCTTAAATTTAACATATATCGCATGTCCCAAACAGTTCACATAAATTTTTCTGTTAATTTAACATAATATTGATATGTTAAATGGTAATACTAATACTATTATATATAAATATTTCAACACAAAATGGATGCAAATTACATAGTAATTTGAAAGAAATTGTGTAAAATCAACATATCTTTAATGATAAAATTAACTTGGAAAAATATTATTGTCAGTCACTTCTATTGCAGAATAAAGTCAACATTTTTTCCCTGTAAATTTTAACACATAAATCCTGTTACTAATAACACGGAATGTATCTATTGTGTAAAATGAAAAATATGTGCACATTGTGTTATTTTTACACTTTTTTCAGTTGTTTTAATAATTCGAGTTTAATTAACACAATATTACAGCAATATGTTAAATTAACACATGAATGTGTTAAATATTTAACACAAAAATTTTAACTGGCATATTTTTTAACAAGAAAACATAAATTTTCTAACTGTGAAGCATCAAGCGCCAAAATGCTTTTGTCATTTTATTTCTTGTCTTTTTTAATGGAATATCGAATTGAAGTTATACTTTAAAGAAGATACTTTTCAGCTTCTAAAGAACTCTAAAGTAACAAGGGTGATAAAGATTATCATGTGCGGTGACAGTTGATGAAAGTGAGCGCAAATAGTTTGCGACTCGGGGAGGAAGAATGATTTACCATTACATATATACACGCGCATACATACATTGATGAATAGAATATTCGCGTATCTCGCGGTGCCAGTCGTAAATAGAATTCGAGCAGCGCGCGAGTGTCTAATAGCAAAGTTGGTTGTAGTCTGCTTACTCTTAATTCCAGATAAGACTTAGCACACAAAGTTAATATATATACACACTCCGCGATAAACAGTTTGCTTTAGATTCCTCTGAATGACTTTTGCGTGACGGAACTTTGATAATTTCTGTTAAAATGCAAAAATATTTTTACGTAAATCTTGAGTTCTTCAACTCTCTGTTTATCATGTATACAGGGTGTCCCATTTTAATTTCCTCAGGTAAATATCTCAAAAACCAAGCCTGAAAGAGAAAAATGTTTCAGACAAAAGTTGTTTGGTTTCGAGGGGGCCATAAGATGGTGACAATGATTTGACCTTGGCAAATCATTTGAAGGTCATGTGAAGGTCAACTTTAAAATCTTAAATGGAAACCCCCATTTTTTATTTAATATTCTTGTAGCTGACATCGAGAGCTTTCCAAAACACTATAATAAAGTATTTTTTCATTAAGTACTTTTTGAGTTATTTTATATTTTAATCTGACATATTTTGATATAAAAAATTAAATATTTCGTAAAATATTCAGTTTTCGATCATTTTACCGTAATACTTCTATGTATAGAATAATAAGACAAATTAATTAGTGCCAAAAAAAACAAATATATATATATATATATATATATTTCTATAATCAATCTAGATAGAAGGGGCAAAATCGTGTGTCAAATCATTAAAAGTCAAGGGTGCACTTCCGAATGACCCCTGCTCCCGATCGACTTGAAGTTTTACATACAAGTTGTTTTCGATATGAGGAATAAAGTGCGCGTAGTCCCAACCTCGGGAAATGAAAAACAAAAAAAAAATTTATGACAGCACTTATCGATTAAAATCGATTCTGATGATATATATAATATATAAAATATATAATATATATAATATATATATATATATATATATATATATATATATATGTGATAGTTCTATTCAATGTAAAGAATCTGAAGCACCGGGCAATGGGGGGTAGACGCGAAAAGTCGCAAATTCATTTTCCGCGCAAAGCAAGCAAACTACCTCCTGTCATCTGGTGTTTTAGATGCAAAACTAGGTCTATAATTATATCGTTTCACATGGGTTTGCGATTTTCCGCGCAAAGGAAGGTTGAACCCAAACCTATGTGTCTAGTTTTCTGGTAGGGGACCTCGCCCCCCCCCCCGCAGGGGGAATTGCGGAACAGAACACACTGCCACCACGCATATACTTTTTGGTGTGAAGTGAGGTTCCACATGGGTTTACAACTTTCCATGCGAAGCAAGGTTTCATATGGGTTTACAATTTTTCACGCAAAGCGATGTTCAACTCAAACTTATGTGTCTAGTTTTTTGGTAGTGGAGCCGCCCCCCCCCCGCAGAGGGGATGAAACACACTGCCTTTACGCATACACTTTTTAATGCGAAGTGAAGTTCCATATGGCTTTAAAACTTTCCACGCGAAGCGAGATTTCACATGGGTTTACAACTTTCCAAGCGAAAATTTAAAAAAATTTTTTTTTCTTTTCATTTCTCGAAGTTGGGATAACGTATAATTTATTTTTCACGTTGAATAGAATTTGTGTGTAAGATTACAGGTCAATCGGGTGGAAGGGTCATTTGGGAGTATATCCAAAAGAGTCAATTTAGATAGATTTTATTTCAAAAACACGACAACATACATTTTATTCTAAGTCACTTGTCACTTCAAATGACAAAATTACACAGACATTAGACGTTTCATCTATTGATCAATCTGTGTGTAAATTTTCAATAGCGATAAAGGATAAAGGGTCTTATCTTTCGCGATATATCCCGAATCCTCACGTTCGATCCTTACGCAATTCATCCGCAAAATGGATACCGAAGTAGAAGAAGAAGAGGAAGCGCCGAGAGAACCGGTCGTGCTTTTCTCTCCTGTTCGAGAGCATCTCGATATTTTCGATTCTAATCTTTCAAGCGGTGCAACGGGCGATCGATTGAACGAGTATACACGCATTGCTACTTAGTGAAACACGTTATGTAATTCGCGCATACATCGAGGTTTCTAATTGCTAATGCAAGCCATCGTGTGTCACGGTGAAATCTGTTCGTGTGAAAATCATCAGCGTGTAAGAAAAAATTCCCGGGCAATTGCGTCGCGCATAAATTTGCAATATTAGCATCTCAAAAAGTTAACCCATATATGGCTGAACTGTACACAGTAGTGAAAAATTTGTGTTAAGTTTAACAGATATTGCATGTCCCAAACAATCCACACAAATTTTTGTGTTACTTTAACATAATATATATTAAATGGTGACATTAATACTATGTTTATATTTTAATACAAAATAAATGCAAACCTTAAAGTAATTTGAAATAAATTTTGTGTAAAATCAATATATTTTTAATGATAAAATTAACTTGGAAAAATATTATCGACGGTCTATAGTCACTCTCACTCCTATCGTAGAATAAAATCAACATTTTTTCCTGCAAATTTTAATAGATAAATTTTGTCACTAATAATACGGAATCTATTATGTAAAATTATAAATAAGTGTATATTGTGTTATTTTTATACTTTTTTTCAGTTTTTTAATAACTTAACACGAGTTCTATTAACACATCAGCAATATGTTAAATTAATACATGAATGTATTAAATATTTAACAATTTTAATTTTAAAAGGCATATTTTTTAACAAGAAAACACAAATTTTCCAACTGTGTATATGAACTTGTCAGATTTTATAAACTCAAATTTCTCTTTTATTAGTTGCATAGTAAAGAAGGATGGAAAAAGCTAAAGAGTTTCGCGTAAAATCAAAGAAAACTGACTGATGTGTAAAAACCATTTCTTTTTTTTTTTAATATAAAGAAAAGAAAAATCGAAAAGAGAATCGATTCCAAACTCGTCGAAGAATCCATATGGACATATTGGGTTGAGTAAAAAGTCATTGCGTATTTTTGCAACAGATGGCATTAGTTCAGTTTTGGCAGTACTAGAGTCATTCACACATATGTTTGTCATATATCGTTTAACAGCTGACGGTTTAAGCTTCATTCTAAAAAAAATTGAGCGATTTGGTTGAGTTTTGGAGATTTTACAACAAGTTGAAGATGGAAGACCAAATTGTGCATTTTCGCCATATTTTACTGTTTTACTTCCGTAAAGGGAAGAACGCGCGTCAAGCTTGTGAAAAATTGCGTAAAGTTTACGGTGACGATACTCTACAAGAACGTCAGTGCCAAAACTGGTTCAAGAAATTCCGCGCTGGTGATTTTGATCTCAAAGATGCTCCTCGGTCAGGAAGGCCCACCGAGGTTGATGACGACAAAATAAAGGCATTGATCAAGTCAAACCCACGTTACACGACACGAGAGATTGCAGAAACATTGAAGATCAGTCAAAAAAATGTTCACGTCCACCTAAAGAAGCTGGGATACGTAAGCAAGCTCGATATTTGGATTCCTCGTGAACTCAAAGAAGTTCATTTGACGGCGTGTATAAACATCTGCGATATGTTCATGAAACGTGAAGAAAACGATCCTTTTTTTAAACGAATGATAACTGGTGATGAGAAGTGGATTGTTTACAACAATGTGGAACGCAAACGGTCTTGGTCCCGACATGATGATTCGCCTCAAACGACTTCAAAAGCAGAACTTCACCAGAGGAAGGTTATGCTCTCAGTGTGGTGGGATTGGAAGGGTGTGGTGTTTTTTGAGCTCCTACCAAGGAACCGAACAATCAATTCGGATGTGTACTGTCGGCAATTGGACAGTTTGAACGAATCTGTCATCCAGAAACGTCCGGAGCTCGTCAATCCTAAAGGAGTTGTGTCAATAACGCGAGACCACACACATCTTTGGCGACCCGTCAAAAATTATTGAAGCTTGGATGGGATGTGTTGCCCCACCCAGCATACTCGCCTGACCTTGCGCCGTCAGACTTCCACTTGTTTCGCTCTCTTCAAAACTCCTTGCGTGGAATAACGTTAAATTCAGATGAGACGGTAAATCAGCACCTTGTTCAGTTTTTCGCCAATAAAGACAGGTCCTTCTACGAACGGAGAATTATGAAGCTCACCGAAAGATGGCAAAAGGTCATCAACAAAACGGAAAATATATCATTGATTGATCTTTGTTTTTTATATAAATAAATGACTTTGAAAAACATACAAAAAATACGCAATAACTTTTTACTCAACCCAATAGTATCCATTCGGCATTCTACACATTCAGGATACGTACACCTACACTGTTGGAAAATTTCTTTTTTTTTTTTCTTACGAAAAAATATGCCGGTTAAAATTTTTGTGTTAAATATTTGAAACATTCATGTGTTAATTTACATTTTGCTGTTACATTAATTGAATTCAGATATTTTAAATTGTTAAAACAATTGAAAAATAAGTATAAAAATAACACATTGCGCATATATTTTTTATTTTGCACAATATATTTCGTATTATTAGTGACAGAATTTATCTGTTAAAATGTACACAGAAAAAAATGTTGATTTTATTCTACAATAGGAGTGAGAGTAACTACAGACCATCAATAACATTTTTCCATTTTAATGGAAGTTAATTTTATCATTAAAAATATATTAATTTTACACAAAATTTATTTCAAATTACTATGAAGTTTGCATTCATTTTATATTGAAATATTAACATAATATTAGTATCACTATTTAACATATCCATATTATGTTAAATTAACGAATTTGAAGAAAAGAATTTGTATGGACTGTTTGAAACGGTTTGAAACGGTTTGAAACGGTTTGAAACGGTTTGAAACGGTTTGAAACGATATATATTAAATTTAAGCCAAATTTTGCAACAGTGTACCTATCTATCTGACGGTATTCTATTATTATAGTTCTCTCATATACATACATCCCAGTTTCCATTCATATGCACCTGCGCGCGCGCGCACGTCGGATGCGATCCGAGATCTCGACTTATAGCCCTGCATCGTCACCATTACCACCATCACCAATACCAGCTTCGCCGAATCGCGGACACCAGCAGCGCCCGGCACCGACGCGACGCGACGCTGCGCTCCTAGTTCACGCGCGGGTTCACTAGACGAGAGGTGCGGTGAGGTGAAGTGAGGTGAGGCGCGGCGATGTGTCCGGAGGACGGGGAGAGATCGATATAGCGTGGGTGGATGTGCAGAGGTGCGGTGAGGCTGCCGCTGCCAGTCGTGCTGTCGGCTGCATCAGCGAACAATCGCGCGCGCTCCTTTTTTTCTATCTCTCTCTCTCTCTCTCTATCTCGTCGTTCCCCTCTCTCGTCGATCTGTTCGTTTCTCCTTCTCATCCTCTTCTCTCTTTATCTCTCTCTCGCTGTCTCTTTTTTTCCCTCTCCTCTCCATCTCTTTTACGTCGTATTATCGAATGCAGCCGATCGGATGCAGCGGTAATGTTGGGATCGCTGCATCCCGAGATGACGCGGTGATAAGGAACGGTTGCACGGTGATAAGACTGGTGACACAGTGGCACAGTGAATGAACACAGTGCGGTTTACGCTGCGGGATTTATCGATCGGATTCGACGAGTGAGTCCGGAGATTAATCTACGCAACATCATCTTGGAGATTCATCGCATTGTGCGATCGTTTTAAAAATTTCTCTCTCTCTCTCTCTCTCTCTCTCTCTCTTTTCCGCGCACGTGATTGGAAAACCGCCGTAAATTGCTGTTCCTTGCGACTGCAATTCTGCGACGTAAAAACACGCGCTCTGGCACTCGCGCGCAACGAATGCGACGAATGCACGGTGCTCGCGAAACCACAGTTTGCCCATTGCATATAATATATTATGTATTTTTCATCATGGAGATTTTTCCGAGCCGCTGCGAAGCTCTTATGAATATGTCAAAAATTCATAATGCGTTGATTCTCTCTGCGGAGGAGAGACTTTGCGGATACGGACCGCCTTGAATTGAGAGAGATCTTCTCATTTTTCCGCTTCATATATTAGATTTTTTTAGCAAAAATTTATATGTATAATTTATATGAATTTTTTATATGAATAATTTATGCATTGGTCCTTTTTTTTTTTTTTTTTTTTTTTTTTTAATAAAATTCTATTATATTTTGTCTAATTTTACGCTATTTTTTATAGAAAAAAAAAGAAAAAGTTAGAATTAAAATAAAATATAAAATAAAATAGAAAGTCGAAATTTTTATATATCCGTGTCTTATATTAGTCCAAAGAACGAAAAAATATGTGGAGAAAAAAATTAGCGCGAATCAGGTTTCTTGGGAGGAAAGGAAAATAATAAACCGTCAGTTATTGACTTTTCCGCATGCCATCTTGCTTCCGTGTATATTTCCAGTGGTCTATACTACACGTTTATACACTATGCGTTTTCCTTTGTTTCTCAGTTACATCACACAAGCTTTATTTGTTTCTCCTTTATTGATAATAATCTCTAACTTCAATATTCGCATTAATATTCAATCGCCGTATTTATTAGCTGGACCTAGATCATATACGGTGTTAAAAAATTAAGATTTATCAAAAAATCGTTTTTTTTTTTAAAGTGTGATGATTTGAAAATTAAACGATGCTTTTTGCGGACGTAAAATTTCACGTCGTGGAAGTGACGCGACTTGCGGGGTGGAATTCAGGATGATCCGAATGTGCCCAAGTCGGAGCGGCGCGTGCCAAAGATAGCGAGCGGAGGAACGACGATTTTATCGAGAGCCGTGACCTGCCATGGAAAGGTTTAGGATCGTACGAGATGAACCCCGTTGATCGCCTAATTGCTTGATTGAGCGTGGAAGCGTGAAATGCTTTTTTACTAGTCAAACGATCGCCGAGCGTGACATCGTTGATCTTAAATTATTTATTAAGATCCAATGGCATATATAATCGTGAAGCGTTTGATTTCGTTTGTTGTATACTTTTTATTATTTTATATTATTTATTTTTTATATATATTTTATTTTTTATATATCTTTACATATATATATATATATATATATATATATATATATATTTTAATAATCTTGCTTCTCTCTTTCTCCCTCTACATGTGTGAAAGAGAGACAGAAAAAAAAATACAATAGATTTTTATAATGTTTATAAATATTTATACGGTTACATTATATTTGTACAAGTTACATTAATTAACATATTTATTTTTGATTTTTGTCTTTTACTTTAAAAAGCAAGAATTATTTTTCACGATCGAAGTTTGAAAAATTTGTGATTATAACCAGAACGAATTTTAGGAACGTGAGGAGGACGTGACTTGTTACATTCGGGCAACCGTGTTGTTCGTAAAGTCTGGAAAAAGCATTTACGAGAGCGTAAAATTGCGAGTAAAACGATACACCGAGATATATCTCGAGGGGAAGCGAGTAGGTTGGGACAATGGCGACGATCGCGACGTGAATTTTTCAACGGATATTCTTCTCTCTCTTTCGTCGCATCTTCGAGAAAAATGCGCGTTACCACGAACAGGATAATAATAACTCATCCTCGTAGACGTGTGCGCGCTTCGACCGACTCCGGTTAATGCAAAATAGAAGAATCAGAATGTAACTATTAATATCCCCTCGTAAGCAGTTGAAGTTTTCTTCGACTTTGTACAGAAATGTAATGTAATATTATGCAAAATTATCATATATATTATGAAATATATAATATAAAATTCTTAGCCTAACGAAACTATTTTAATGCGATTATTTTCGAACAATTATCTGCAATTATTTGATGATTCTTCAAGTTGACAGATTTTCTCTGAAGTTGATTTTCGCTTGAAAAGGTTTAATATTAAACCTAAATCAGATCTAAAAGTTAATAAACGATAACTTTATGCATTACGGATTAAAATTTAATATTCCCGAGAATTTCAAAATCGATCACGAATGGATTGACCCGATGCGTCGAAACTTAGTGACAGGTCGTTCGGCCGATACTATCGTCTGTCGTGACATAATTTTTGCCCTCGCACTCTCACGACCTCCTCATTTGAATGACGCTCGCCCTCTACCTCGTTGATCTCCATTAAACTCCTTCACGCGGGAAATTTGGTCGCACAGGTCCTCGTATTACCGTCAATTACCAATTACGCGTCGATAGACGCGAGTAACGTTGTTAAGTAAGGATTATAGTAACTTCTATGACGACAATGAGCGACGACAGTTCATTTAGTAGCGAACAAATATTTCATTTGCATTTAATTATCACATCAGAATTTTGCGGAAAAGAATTGTTGAGCGTTAAATTCTCTTCTCCTAGAGCCTCTAGGAGAGAAAGGCACCAACGAGCCTTTTCGTGATTGGCTGGCATAATATGTGCCGATTTGGTCATTGTGACGCCAATACAGAGCAGATGGGATACGAATTCTCGGACTGACGATATCAAATGTTTAAGGATATACGCATATTACAAAATATAATGCGTAATATAACCTCAAACATTTGATATTTTCGGTCCGAGAATTCGTCTCCCATCTGCTCTGCATTGACCAAATATATTATGCCAGCCAATCACGAAAAGGCTGGTTGGGTTGGCACCTCTCTCTCCTAGAGGCTATCTAGGAGAGCCTGATCCAGGTACATGAGGTCGATCACGCAGCCGCAGCGTGATAAATCCGTGGCACCCGGCGCAAACGCACGCATGTACCTCCCCCATGCTGCGTGACCTTATACTCAGTGGCCCATATATGGCACAGATCGCGAAACTAGGTCATAATGCTCTCGTTCTCTTATCTTTTTCCAATAATTTCTCAAGAACCATTCTTCGGCCCGGTGGCTTCAAATCTCAAAGATACTGCGACTATTCTAATTTTAATTAATTTAAAAAATTATATGTTTTATTTTGTTATATTGTAAACGAGTATCTTACTTCTGAAATTCCGTAAGCTTTTCCGGATAGAGGAAAAATAAAGGAGTCCTAATCGGGCTTAAGTGTCCGTATCACACTACGCATTGAAGATTGAGATTGCAGATTCAAGATTGAAATTTAATCAATCAACAAAGAAATTTTTAATTCCTTTGGCTTTGATTAGTCAAATTCTAATCTTCAATCCTCAATCCTCAATTTTCGATGCGTAGTCTGATACAAACTTTAGGGATAATCCACTTCCCGCTCATTGTCAGTTTTACGCACTTAGGCTACTGAGCCACTATGCCCCCTGCTATCTCTGTCTACTCGCTCACATATGAACCTTACAATATATTCTATATAAATGAAAAATCTCACTTTATTTAATTTGTTCATTCAAATATGGTTTAACAAACACATATTTTTATTATTATAAAATATAGATATATTTTTATCTCTCTTTTTCTAATTACGTGAATTCGATTCGATACCCTATTCGATCATAAATTGAGAAGCGTTCAGTCGAATTTTCTGGAAAGAAGATGTGTATTCACGTAGAAGCAGCCGTGACCCATATTCTCATCTCCAGTCGTCCAACCCCTATAATCGCTGGGCACGAAGGGAAAGACGGCGGTATGCACCCTGTAAGAGGGTGCGTCGTTACGGCGATAGGCAGGCAGGGCGAGGCCGTGTTGGCCGTTAATCGGGATTCTGAAAATGTCAAACGGCTCGAAATAGTCGCGGAATAAAATCGCTGGCGGCCACATTGTTTGTAACGGAATCGAGAGTATAAAGCTTGTCAGAATCGTCCATTCTTCTTACGCGTCTATGAATCTTTAACCCTTCCGAATAGGGACACACATAGACGTCGAGTCGCGAAAAGGTCGATGTTTCGTCAGGTGATAGCGGACATTTCGAGCGAGAAAGTTCATACAGACATGTGAAAGTTCACACAAACTCTATGATCAATCATACTAGTCTGCCTGATTTGAAAATGGAGTATTTTCCTTATTTCTGTGTGTGTGTGTGTGTGTGTGTGTGAGTATAAAAATAAATTGTATTAATTAAAGATTAACTTAAAATTACTTTAATTTATTATCAATATTTTAATTTGTTATTCGATGTACTCTATTAATATCTCAAATTAAAATTATTATTTTCTTTTCAATCTTTTAAAAGATAAAAATATTTTGTAGTTTTATTTTCTTTTATTTTTGATATTTAGTTTTTAATTGTATTGTGACGTAATTATATTAACGTGATTGTCGTTATATGTTAATTTTAATTAAGTTTACGCTGGATTTTCGAGCTTATTATTCATGTGAATTTGATAAAGCATTCGATGTGACTAACGAATTCAATGACTAACGGAGGTAAGTGAAGTGTCCCTCCACATGAGATCTGTACGTTAATTGGTCGACAGAGTTCCATTCACAGAGAAGAAGAGCTCTTTGTGCGTATTACGCTTCGCCGATAAGTGAATGAATCTTAAATGAGTTAACGGGTAGTTCCCTGTTTCTTGAAGAAAAATGCTCGCATTCTTCATTCGTGTCTTATCTTTTAAAATATTCTATTTCAAACTTTCTTCTTCGTAGCTTATATTAAATGTTACATTTTGCCTCATGTGTCACACAGATTTTCTTCTAACATTTTCTTCTACGTCATTTTTGCATTAATTTATGTATACGTTTTTTATTTGTCTAAAAAATTTTCTGTGGGACTAACGCAAAGATTTTGTACCGTTTTACGAGTTATATAGGTATATCTATTTTTTATATTCATGAAAAATAACCGATCTTGCCTTTGTTTCGTTCAAATATAGCATAGCTGATCACGATACGCCTTTGTTATGGACTAGTAGGATTCTCGATAAATCCGTGCTTCGCGTGTAGCTTCGTCGCGGAATCATTGAAGCCGTACATTGTACGTAAACAGTTCCAAATCGATACCACTCGTGCCCCACTAGGCAACTAGTTGCACAACTAAGTCACATATCCTAGAACTCCTTCTTCTTTTTAACTTCCTCTTTATGATGCAGAATGTTAATGGCTGATCGATTATCTTTTGCAATATCATTCGTATTTTGGAAGATTTTTTTCGACATTTTTTTAACGCTTTATTCAACATTAAAAATATCGCTATTTAATTCTATTCAAACTCGAACGGCCATACATTGTAAAGAAAGGTATAGTTACATAAATAATGAGTGTAATGAGTTACAGTATTAATAATGGAACTATATAAATTTATGTACTTTTCTTTTACAAAAATTAATTTTTTTACTCTTTGTTGTATAAATACTTTTTTTATATTTGACGAAAAATTATAAGAGCAAAATTATAATTTATAGATTTGTATGTAAATGTACAATTTTTTTGTTATATTATATAGCATACGATAATATTACATAGCATATGATAATTTGACACATTATAATTGCATTTTTACTTAAGTATATATATTGTATAAATAAAAGAAATTATAAATTTATAATTATATGTAAGTTATTCATTTTATTATATTATATTATAGAAGCATAAATTTTAAATTAAGAACTCTTGGTTAAACATTTCAAACTTTGCGATGAAATATATTTTTATGCACCATTTATTATTACGAGAATATTTCTAGAAATCTACTTTTAACATTTAATTTTACTTGCGCAAGCTGCTTACTTATCAAATAATAATGCTTACTTATAAAATAATAATTTTATTTCCGAGATATTAATTTACTGATATATGCAAATATACACTTAATTTATGCTCCCAATATTATCCGTTATAATAGTTGTAATTTTACATAAAAATTGTTTACAATGTATTAAATGTATGAGAAAAACGCAAGTAGAATGCGAATACTTCCCCCCTCCCTCCCCCACCCCAGGAGTGGAACGCATTTCTACTTCGAGCGCTGACTCAACGTGTAAATTTCCGGGCTATTTTCGAGCTGCCTCTGCGCGCATCCTCGAAAATACTATCGCGGATGAACGAATCGCCGAAGAATGATTTCTCCTAACGTTCACATACATGTGTGGGAAGCTGATTTAACAAATGGCTTCGCGCGACAGCCATGTCGGTTAGAGAGGAGGAAATGGGTCACGGACTTTCCCGAAATAGGTCGCTCCTCCATACAAATCCGCCGGAGAGCTTTCATGTGACGGAAGCGAATCCCAACTTGTCGGCGTTACGCGAGCTCGCAAAGCCCGTTCGGTGACATATTATCGAGCTGTTATATATTATAAAGGAAATATCCCAGAAACATATATCAGGGAATATTGATGTATGTAAAAAAATTAAATCTAATAAAATATGGTTAATATTTATTAGATCGAAAAGAAGAAACTAATTTAACAATCGCGATATCCCCTCTTCCTTTAAAATTGTTTGTACTATGATAATTTAAAATTATTACAAAATATACAGATAAAGCGGATGAATTTTTTGGAAAAATGAAACGTATAATTTTTTTTAAAGCACTTAGTAAGGTAAATATGCATATTAGGTTACACCTCACCGATGACTTTGACCTTGACATATGTTGTCAAGGACATAACCCTGAGTAACTTTTCCTTATAATTTAACCGGCGGTATCTTATAGTTTCTGAAATATTTAAAGTTATAATTTCACAATTTTAATGATTCCTCTATTATAAAATAAAGAAAAATAAAGATTGTTTACATTGTATTTGCGTAGATCAGACGTGAAAAAAGTGTTTCTTTACATTTCCAGAGACGAAGCTCTTTGGATTTTTTTACTTTCCACGCAAAGCGAGGTTCAACCTAAACCTATGTGTATAGTTTTCTTATAGTGGAGGCCACTGCGTCCACGCATATACTTTGCCATCCACATTACAGTAGTAGGGTGGATTTTACTTTGCTTTGTAAAGTATATGCGTGCACACAGTGGTTTCGCCCCCCCCCCCCCCCTACCGGGGGCTTCACTTCCGGAAGATATAACCTAACCCAAACCAAATTTTAGTTTTAAATAAGAAATAGGTTTGGGTTAGGTTATATCTTCCGGAAGTGGAGCCCACCCGTAGGGGAGGGGGGGGAGCGGAACTCACTGCGTCCACGCATATACTTTCTCATCCATGCAACAATTGTTGCATGCAATAAAAAATAATATCAGTTTATAATACCGAAAGAAAATCATTAAAATTGTCAAACTTGAATGTTAACTTTAAATATCTCAGAAACTGTAAGAGACCGCCGGTTAAGTTATAAGGAAAAGTTACTCAGGGTTATGTCCTTGACAACATATGTCAAGGTCAAAGTCATCGGTGAGGTGTAACCTAATAATGCATATTTACCCTTAGTAAATCATAGAATATAATTGACGTAAAGATAAATTCATCTTAAAAAAAAGAGAGAAAAAGAGAAGAAAAAAATAAAAAGAAAAAAAATTGATTTTTCATTTAAATGATGTTTTTTTGCTTGGCAACGTATGCTGTTGACGAAAACCGATATATTTTGTTGTTTTCACTTAGCCTTTGTGCTAAGTCCAGGAGATATCGTTCACGTTCGCTCATCTCATCAATCTTCTGGTTTCTTACGCCAGAAGAGAGTCGGATAAACACTCGATAGACGATTTTGTATCGGACAAAACGCAAAACATACTCGATGGAAGCTTTTCCTTTTGGCAAGCGTGACCAGCCCGAAATAACGCGCGATTCTATTTCTTTTTCTCTCTTTCTCTTTCGTTGAGTTCTAGTGAGAAAGGAAAGGAGCAAATCTTAGAGAGAAAGAGAGAGGGAGGGAGAAGAGATCTCCCGCTATGCGCGAAGGCGCTTAAAAATAAAATTTCACATTGCTCTTCAAGTTCGTTCGCGCAAAATCGGCCAAGTTTCTCTTCGGTGAAGTGAGGACATTCCGGTCAGTCTTCTGGTTAGTCTGATGAGTTTTTATAAAAGTGAGGGTACGATGAAGTGTACAAGAGTCCACTTCGCACTCGGTGGAGCGTGAACAGAGTGAAAGAAGGAGGAAAAAAAGACAGAGAGAGAGAGAGAAAGAGAAAGAGAGAAATCTCCCAGAAATTGCCGCTGTCAAATGTTGCCGGGTACGATCGAAAAATGACGACCACCCACGGCGGCCACGTGTACTACGTGATTAAGGTGCCCAAGGAGTCCGATGGCAACGAAAGGTAATCGTACTCGACAGCTCCTTTACATAAGCATCCGACCTCCTTTAGTATTTCTCTTCTATAGATCCTTAGAACCGTTCGCGGTTTCTTCATTGTTAGCATCTCATCATCAGATCGCTGCAAATGAAATGTCGCAATCCAAAAGTTTCAGTTTTACAAAAAGTGTAACATAACGTAAACGTCTTTTGATCATTGAGTAGATGATTTGCGATTTTTAAATTATAAAAATATGAGGACAGAATAAAATACATAGTACATTTTTTTCTTCTCTTGGAAATTATCTGAAAAACGCTGGAACGACATTTCGTGTGCATATACAACGGTACTTTTCATCTCTGATCTTCTCTCGTTCATTGCCTCACATCTCCCGCTCTCCTTCCGCATTCCCTTTCATGCTTTCCTCTGCTTCCTTTTCCCGTCTTCTCGTCTTTGCTTCACGTTCCGTTTTCTTTTCATCACGAGAATAGTCAACTAGGTTCGATCGCCGTGCGGTCGTGCTCGAACTATGCGCCGCGTCATTTTCAAAGAGCAAAGAACGACGTCTCTTTCTTGGGGGTCTTCAACCCCTGGCCATCTATATAGATCTAGACGACGGTTATACATCACATCTGGTATCACTAAAAGTGAACAATTTGCGATTAAAAATACGTAGCCATTTTTAAAATATGTTATGACAAATTCACGTCATCGTTTTTGGATTAAAAAACAAAATAAATGTTGAAAAGATAAACCTAATCTTTAATATATATACGCAAAAATTGTGCAATTTGTTCGATTTGTATTAGCCTCAAATTTTCTTCTTGTTAAAATTATAATGATATCGAGAAAAGCGTTATTAAATGGGATATTTTAAATAATTGGACACTAATTGATTTAGCTTATTGTTAGCACAATTTGTTCTTCTTCTTGTTCCCTGCTCGCTATTCCGAGCGTAGGAGACCATCAACCAACTCCTTATACCGTTCTCTATCAGAGGCAATCCGGAAAAGCTCCTCCACATTCAATTCGGACCAAGCTCTTATATTACGTAACCACGAAAGGTTTTTTCGTCCTATCCTTCTCTTTCCTTCAATTCTTCCCTCAATGATGGTTTGTAGGAGTTCGTACTTGGGACCGCGCAGCATATGATCAAAGTATTCCAGCTTATAGCGTTTCACCGCTGCCAACAGTTCCCTATCCGTGTGTAGCCGGCGCAACACGTTCTCGTTGGACACACGGTCCGTCCACGACACTCGAAGGACCCTGCGGTAACGCCACATCTCGAACGCTTCCAGGCGATTCATCATCGTCACCTTCAGCGTCCAAGTCTCGCGGCCATATAGT
This sequence comes from Polyergus mexicanus, assembly GCF_030449975.1. Lineage (NCBI taxonomy): Eukaryota > Metazoa > Arthropoda > Insecta > Hymenoptera > Formicidae > Polyergus > Polyergus mexicanus. Next base: position 2,275,060 of record NW_027223334.1, read on the forward strand.
AGGCTTGACCACACATAGCACCGGAGCGCCCTTAGACGGACCGACAGACTCAAGGATCGGCAACACAGAACAGGCCTCAATCGAGTGAAAGCGAATCTCGCAATTTCGATTCTCGCTCGAATCTCCTCATCCGGATTGACCGTTTCATTCAGCCATGCTCCCAAATATTTGAAATGGGAAACACGTTGGATATCTTTTTCCCGAATTCTGAGTCCAACGGGGTTGACCACCTCTCCGCTCACGACCATCAACTTAGTCTTCTCCGTATTGATATTCAACCTAAATCTGGTACTGGCCTCACTGACGGCCTCCACCAATCGCTGAAGATCCTCTATGCTTTCCGCCAAGAGGGCCGTATCGTCAGCGTACCGTATGTTATTAACGATTTCGTCTCCGATCCTTATACCCTCGTTGCGGTTTTCCAAGGCTTCACTGAAAACCAATTCAGAATAAACATTAAAAAGTAGCGGAGACAGCACACATCTCTGACGGACGCCGCGTTTGATGGGCACGCGATTAGTCTGATGTTCCCTGTCGACCCTGACAATTGCTATTTGATTCCAGTAAAGGCCCTTGAGTAGCCGTATATCAAGGTCGTCTAATCCTATCCGGTGCATTGCCTCAATCAGCTGTGTATGCTGCACCCTATCGAACGCCTTCTCAAAATCTATGAAGCATACGAAGACCGGCTTTTGGAATTCCCCACAATTTGTTAATACCATTTAATATATTTTTGATCATTAGCACAAATCAATTAATATTATATAATTTGTAAATATTCCAATGCAAGAAAATAATTGTATATATAACATTCGGTTGATTTTATCTGTTATATTATTTAGGAAGTTGTCAAATTAAATTGAAAAATTGTCTGTTATTTCATATTGCTATTGTATATGTATAAGACAGAAAAGAAGATAATAAAAGAAATGAGAGGATAAAAGAAATTCAATCGCTCTTAGCAAAGTGAATCGCCCTTAGCAATTGACTTGATCGAGGATAATCTTATAAGAATTCAAAGAAAAATGAAAGTTGTATCGATTGCGTTCCGTCGTCTCGTCGGAAATCCGGATCGGTCCTCTTTTCCTACCCTAGATTAGATGTTATTCCAACATCGGCGATTGCACCATATAGTATCTCAGTATAAGAAACATATACATATATTAAATCGATAACAGGAAATAAGTTGTCAAAGATGGTAATTATTTACTATAACGGACCTAGCTCCAATGATGTTGACCTTGACATATATTGTCAAGGACATAATTCTGAGTAACTTTTCCTTATAACTTAATTGGCTTTTATAATTTTTGAGATATTTAAAGTTGAAGTTAGATTCGAAACGAAAATTTGGTTTGAATTATATAACGTAATTTGAATCAAATTTTAGTTTTGTATTAGAAAAAGGTTTGGGTTAGGTTATATTTTCCAAAAATGAAGCCCCCGTAGGAAAGGGGGGGGGGGGGCGGAACCCACTGTGTCCACGCATATACTTTATAAACGAGATTCACCTCACGATTGTTATTGCGAATGGGAAAGTGTATGCGTGAACGCAGTGGGTTCCGCCCCCCCCCCCTCCTACGGGGGCGCTCCACTTCCCGAAGATATAACCTAACCAAAACCTATTTTTGAAAATTTGATGCGGATGGATCTCGCTTCTTGCGTGGAAATTACAAACTCATGTAAAAATCGCGTTTTATTTCTCTAACTTTATTTGTTAATAACTTTTTAATAAACAATGACCGCTGATTAAGTTATCAATAAAATAAATGAGATTAATTCTTTTTTAAATAGTGTAGATTTAAAAAAAATATTTGATATAGATGAGAATAAAGTACTATTAAATCGTTCTATTTCCGAAAGATCCTAACGACATATTCGTAACAAATAGAAATATATTTATATTAGTATAGTGTATTAAAAAATATATATTCGAATTGTTCATCATAAAATATTTAAAAAATATAGACTGATTTGGCAATGCGATAACTTTTTCAATATGTTACATGTGCACCTCGACTTCACTTAATTTAACCGCGAATGAATCGCGCGGCCCTGAAAGCGGCTCAGCGAGAGTTTAATTTCCTCCGGGATCAGGAAGCACCGTGCAAATCGGCCGGAAGCCCACGTAGACACGTAGGTAGAGTGCACATGAGCGCACGTGCGCTCTGACAGCCAGCAGGGCGAGAGTATAACAAAGTGCACCAACGGGAACGGCACAATTAAGTGCAGCACACACTGCTGATGCTAATGTCACGATCGTCAGCGGGCGGGCACGGCAATCGCACAATTGAGCGTAATCTACTCCGATATGACATTCGCGCCGCGCCCGCAGTCGATTGATATGTTGTTCTAGCTATATTTAAAATAGAGATGCTTAAATATTTCATTATTAATATTCTTTTTTTTTTCTTTTGCGCGGCATCGTCGATAAACAAGAAGTATCTCGCGGCGATAAATCGGCAATGATACGAACGATACGGTACAAACGGACAAATAAATCGATAACCAAATAATACTGTGACACATGAATATGTATTGATCGTACTCTTTTTTTACACGTGATTATTATATACATTTTTTTTTTATACAAGATCGTATCAATTTAACGCATTTATACAGGGTGTCCTAAAATTAGACTTCACGTGATTATAAAGGACACCAAAACAAGCCAATTTTGCCAATAAACCCGTGTTCGCAAATGAGCCGTTTTGGCACTAGAGAATCATAGATTCGCAAAAGAACCTTGCAAATCCAAAAATTCTGATTTTGATGAAACTTTACATACATGTAGGGGAGGGGGGGGGGGGTAAATAGATGAATTAAAAAACGATTCTAAAGGATGAAATCATCCCTTATATGTAGAGCGGTTTTTTTGCTTTTTTCGATATATCTCAAAAATTATTCGAGATATCAAAAAATGTTTTATATAAAAATTTCATGGTAAAAACACAAATTTAACCTCATTAATAAAATTTTCAAAAAATAATTTTTTTCAAAGATTTTTGCCCTCGTTAGTCTTTGATTTTCTAATGCCAAAGCGGCACATTTATAGATATAGATTTATTGATAAAATTGATTTGTGTTTTGGTGTCTCTTATAACCATTCGAAGTTTGTCGGTATAATTCTCGGACATCCTGTATATTTTATATTAATTGGTTACGTATCTGTATTGTTGCGTGAAACCTTTATTTTGGTCTGTTATAACGAGTGTTTTCACATTTTCCAAAGTAATTGTACAATTTTATTCGTCAGGCGTAAAATCGCATTCTCATTTGTTGCGACTTTTCTTATCTATGGCATATCTTGAGAAATGCGAAGCGTGCGTGAGTCCGTGATTAGCGCTATGTGAATTGTAATTTAATTAGAGAGTCGAGGAAACGAGCTACGGAAGGAAGAGTCTTTCTCGGGTTTTCTTTTTCTTTACGCATTTGTTATACTTTAGCGATATCTTTGCGTTTGAAAAATAGAAAGACGCAAGTCTGAAAAATTCACTTTTTAAGAAAAGACTTCGAACACTCAGAATTTCGCGTACTTTCAAGATAAAATAAATAAATCTGATAATTAAATTTACTGTTATAAATTATAAATTAAATTTATATATCATCGTACATTAACACGTAATCCGTTTGACGAATTTGACATTTGTTTGAATGATGGCTATCAGTTTCATTCATCGAAGCAGTTCTTTTTCCAAGTATTAACGATCTCTATCAGTATTTAAAATCTTCTCCATACAAAGGGTTTTTTTAATAGAACAAGATCCATTATTAAGATCTCATGCAGTAGCAATCAACACGTGCCATACGTTCATTATATGATATAAAATATTGATGAAAGTCATTTACTTTGGTAAAATTTTAACAGCAGAGTCTTTATTTAAAGAGGAAGATTTTGATAAAATGATCTCAGTTTCTATATTTACTTATAAATAAATAAAGATAATCTTTTTGCCGATTACATTTAAAAAGTAGATATAAATAATAACACTAAAAGACTAATAAGGGCAAAAATCTTTGAAAAAAATTATTTAAAAAAAATTTTATTAACATGGTTAAATAGAGATGTCTTTACCATAAAACTTTTGTGTAAAACGTTTTTTGATATCTCGAATAATTTTCGAGATATATCGAGGAAGGCAAAAAGCTGTTCTACATATGAGAAGTGATTTCACCCCTTAGAGTTATTTTTGGGTTGCAACTGTTAAATTTATTTATGTACCTTCCTTTCCCCTTACATATATGTAAAGTTTCATCAAAATCAAGATTTTCGGATTTGCGAGATTTTCTTGTTAGTCTTTGATTCTTTAATGTCAAAACGACTTATTTGCGGACACAAGCTTATTAGCAAAATTGGTTTATTTCCTTTATAACCATCTGAAGTTTGTCAGTCTAATTCTGGGACATCCTGTATAAGAAATTTCCGTACAAAGGAGAAAGAGAAGAATTGAGAAAATGCTAAGAAAATGTCTTTTGACTTCAGCACGGACAGTGGCTGGGACAACCCTTTCAGGCCGGACGGCGATCTATCCCGGGAGGCCGATGAGATCGTCGAGCTGATAAAAGGCGGGAAGCCGATCACGCCGACCCCGGGTCAAAACGCGCCGCCGTTGCCGGGATGCGACGCCACTGGCAAATCGGCCGAACATGATTCGTCGAGTACCAGTCCGCTCCTCAAATCCGCGAACTGTCACTCGTCACCCAGGCCCGGTCAAGAGAACGGCAGCGCTCACGGTGGTACCCCCGCTAAGGACGGGAGCAATCAACAACTTGTCAATGAAAAGGTGAGGGACGAAAAAAATGTATCACTAAGCGACAGCTTGTGGACAATCTTTGATTTTACTATTAATTCATTAATTCAATCATTTGAACAATCTGAACAGTCTGAAGATAAAATTTAACAATCTATCGAATTAAATCTTTAGTATTAAGATTGATGGAGTATGTGACTAAAATGCATAATTTTATAATTTAACAGCAATTTGTTAAGATGGAATATTTCGATACTCCAGGTCGCCGCGTCGTCGAGGACCGCGACCGTGGAGGTCGCAAGGATGACGGCGCAGGGTCCGGGCGACGCGTCGCAGGTCGAGCATGTCACCTTGAAGAAGAAGCCTAAGTGTAAGTGCTGCGTGCTGCAGTAATGACCGCGCGACGCAGGCGGCAGAGACGTGCACGCGAGAGACGGACCCTCCTCCACTGTCGGGAGCGTGATCCTAGGAATTCTTCGGCTTCGAGGCTTCCGTAGAAGTCGCGGCTGGACAGCTCGATGCGTTGAAGAGCGCGAGACGAGAGACGCGCCAAGGACGCGTCGATGAAAGAACAGCTTGGAGAGAAATGTCTCGAAGGAGATGTCGATGGACGTTCTGACCACGAAGAAAGCGCCAGCACTCTGGATATGCTTGGGACCTGAAGACAGAAGATGACTTCTCGGAAAGGCAAAAGAGAGTTTCGTCTTTAAGATGGTAAAAAAACGATATTGGAAAAAAGTGGGAGGATATGTTTGAAACGAAAAGAATATGTATGATTGCGGAGGGATAGATAAGAAAATACTATCACAGGTTGCTGAAAACCCGAAAGTTGAAATGGATGATGAATTGAATGAGATGTCCAAGAAATTTCGCGTTTTCTAATCGGGAAGAAGTTTCGACAAAGGGAAACGGGAAGCAATACTTCAAGAGAAACGCAAAAGTTTCAATCAATCAGCATACTAGATAACTAGATAAGATTGATCAAAACTTGAAGAACGAAGGCAACAGACAAGTTTGAAGAGGCTGAGAAATTTAAAGTTTCTTTTAGGATATCTTGAAAATAACGATAAAAGTTAATTCTTGCGAAGGAAGATTAAACTCTCATTAAATTATCTCCGAGCACGGGAAAGAATTTCATGGTCTACAAGGAGGACTAAACGAGAGGAAAAATAGTGCGCGAACGAATATTGAACCGTTTCTCGAGACAGTGACACGTTTTACGATAGCGCGAAGGACCGAAAAGATAGAAAAGAAACGGAGAGAAAAAAGAAAGAGAAAAAAAGAAATCTATATATATATATATATATTATACATACAAAACTATATTGTAGATACAGAATGGTAGCTGTATAGCTTATATGCTTTTACTATCGTGGTTAATTATCGTCAGGATTATCGTGATTTTGAGAATGCATCGTGCGCGTAGAACGATAGAGTAAGAGAAAGAAAGAATGCGTGAGAGAAAGCGCGAATGTACGAAGATGACGATGAATGAAATGATTAGAGCGAAGAGGGGAGTGCGCGACAAGGCATGTAAAGTTTCGCAGGACGTCATTCGTCCAGTAGATCTCGGTGCGAGACACATCGTCGTACGAGGAAGCTAACTCAGCGGCTTCGATCATTCTTTAATGCATTGCGAGAGGTATTCGACGCATTAAACATCATTGTGTACAGAGTATGCCAGATACACCGTAGTCTATTGTATCTATGAATTTGTTTATCAGTTTAGAGTTAATTTTTATTATTTTATGAATTTTACGATTTTATTTTCTCTCAGTATTTTACATTTATCATTCAAGAACTAGCTTATATTGTCAAGAGAGAATTCGTGATTTTTAACACCTTGTGTAACAGTAAAGCGTTTTATTTTATTAAATTCATCGGAGGATTTCGTAAATAAAATTTTTCTCCTCTCTATATCTTTCATTCTATCGTTTCTTATTGTTTCATGATTTTTTGTTCGAAAAGAATTATTACTCTTGTCAGTTTACGCTTTTGCTTGCTTTTATTGCATTTCTGGAAAATGCGTATTGTAAAATTTTGACATACGATAAAATTATTACATTTGTGAACGTTGATGCTGATTCCGTAACCACTATGTAATATAAGGCAGCTCGTTGGTAGTATTTCTAATTTTATCTACGAAATCCTAAAGAGAAGGTTATTTTTGCGCGGATACAAATGGCGTTTAACGTTAAATGGTGTTAAATGGTGGTTCTAATAAATTTATTTCTTTAGATTCCTCTCCGCATGTCTCTTTCATAACATATCGTTGAATCAGTTGTTGGTTGCCCTTATATCGATAAGTCAGCCTCAGTTTTGTTCGCTAAAATAATCTCGAATTTTTTTACGGTTGACGTATGTGAATTTTTTATTATGACAAATTATGCAAATTTTCGATTTTATTGCGCTATTACGTTTTTTAGGGGCAAATTCGAGAAAGAGGAGAGAGAGAGAGTTATTTCTCTTCTCTTACGATCATGATGAACAGAATTGCGCCTTTTTGAACATGCCGAGGATTCGATCTTGAAGCTTCGTTATGTTTGAGTACCCAAGTGCATTTCGTTAACTATCGTCATGGGCGCCGCTTGAATTTTTCATCGGGGCTCGCATATGCAGGATCATTGTTAGGTATCTTCTGAAATATAAAATCTTTCGGTCAGGATTCTTTTACATTTTACATGTATGTTGAAGTGTGCGTTTTATTGAATTGAAAAGTATTTGCGAAGATTCTTCTTTTAGTCTTTTATTTATACTTGAATATTATCAATACAGTATTTTATAATATTAATTAATATGCGTTTGTTCGCCGCTTTCGTCATTTCCGGAAACTCGAATAAGTGCAAATATGTTTTCTCGCACTTTTCTCACGACGCCCATGATTTTTGTGTACCTGCGTTAATGAGTTCCGCGTTCGATCAGAGCGAATCGATTTAAAATTTACAATTTGACGATGGATTGTAGTATTATATAATTTAAATTTGTTATTTAAAGATACAATAGAGAAAAGAATTGACTTCATATTGAGCACAAAATCTGTCATTAAAATCGAGACATTTTTGTATCATTCGGCTCACTCTGATCGACGGCGAAGCGGAAGTGCGTGAGGTGCCGGGGAGAGAAACCGGATTGTTTGAACGGTGTCGAAGATACTATTTTCCTAATTAACGAGCCGCTCGAGGGGGAAATCTCGGCGCCTCCCTGCTTCTGCAATGGCGATTTTTAATGGACGAAAACAATTTATTGTGCGAACTAGTCGAAGGTATCGGAGGGGGGGGGGGGGTGTTAACTCTTCGTGGCGGCGATTTAAAAAAAAAATCTTTTTATCTTTTATATATAATTGTTTTAAATCCTAGTTGCGCAACGTAATATCAAGAGAAAAATGATATTACTTCGTTGCATGCGGAGTATGAAACTGAATCTGCTAGAAATTTTAATTTTGAATTGTAAAATATGTGCTTCTTTTTAAAAACTATTGCGATATTAATAATTTATATTAAACGATATTATAAAATAATCCAATTTTAGTCTCATAGAGAAAATAGTATGCAACAGTATCTTTATTTTTTCCATTCTTTTATCTGCTTCTTTCTTACAATATGCTTTCTCACAGCTTGTGTTAATTCTCGAAAGGATTCTCCGAACGTTTTACAGAATCCGAAAATATTCGATATTTCGCGTGCCGCGAAGAGCCGATCGAGCGCAGTTTGCGCAGCGCAGTGCAAACGAGAGAGATCTGTAACGCGCATACCTACACACGAGAACCTCTTAACGTCTGTTCCCACGCAAAATGTTGACTCTGCTGAGCTTACAGATATTAAACGAATATTAAATGTCTTGTTAAAAAAAAAAAAAAAAAAATAACATGAAGAATGTATTGCGACTATTGGTATGAAGCCTACAAAGATGGATCTGAAATAACACAAATTTGAAATACGACAGTTGCTGAAATTATTGTCATAATTATAATTTGTTGCATAATATGTAAAAATTCACGAGTTTGTGATTCTTCGGATCTCTTTTTGTAGGCCGACAACTTCCAATAAATCATCCATCCTCTCGGAATTCAAGAGTTTTCTTCCCCAAAAATGCGAAATAATAAATTACGATGAGAAATTCGGAGAAAGAAACGAGCTGTAAAAATTATAATATTATTATACTGCTGCTCATTACTGACTCACATGACACTGCTTAAAGTGTCTAAATTACGAAAGATGTATTATTTATTGAGCATGCGAAACAGCTGATTAATTCGAAATACCTCTCGACACCATCCATCACACAAAGTTGCAACGACATCCATTAATACATTACGACGATTCGTTTGTAAATATCACGCGTTGTTGACTCGCTTTTTACGAGAAGAGGGATCCACTTAATATTTCAAGAAATTCTATATCTGAAAATGTTAGAAAAAAAATTTGCAACTCTTAAATATTTTCATATAAAAGTTTTACATTGAAAATTTTAGTTCAATAGAACAGTTGGAAAAAAATACGACATCTTTCGACTATTGATAATTATGCGATGTTAAAATGATATAATTATTAAAATTATATTGTTTTGTTTAACTGCACAACATGTTTTGTCATCTATACGTAATTATAATCGAGAGTTAAATTAATGGATGGTATGATTTAGAATTTCTACGCATCCATTATAAACGCGTACGCGGATTCACAATCTGCGATCCTTTCGCCGACGAACGCCAAGTGACGAAATCCTGAAGACAGCCAATGGATTATGTTAATCGATACTGTAAACACGGCATATATATGGTGATACGCACACATCTTTACGAGATCCAGGTTTGTCTCAGATTTACTATGAAATGTTTTTATCTACGGACATTAACCGGATTTTTTTGGCGTCTCGCCAGTGATTGATTTGTCCGTGCGACGACCTCTTTTATGTTTCTTATTACTAGTCTTTTTTTCGTAGTACAAGTTCATTTAGGAAAAATGATAGCTATCCGATATTCTTCTCATTATTTATGTTATGTAAAATGTCGATTTTTTATTATCGGACAATTTTTAATCAGTCATTACGTTATTAATTTTATATATATAATTATAAATACAGGGTGTCCCATTTTAATCTCCTCAGGCAAATATCTCAAAAACCAAGCCCGGAAGAGAAAAATGTTTCAGACAAAAGTTGTTTGGTTTCGAGGGGGCCATAAGATGGTACCATTGGTTTGACCTTGGAAAATCATTTGAAGGTCATATGAAGGTCAACTTTAAAATCTTAAATGGAAACCCCCATTTTTTATTTAGTATTCTTGTATCTGACATCGAGAGCTTTCCAAAATACTATAATAAAGTATTTTTTTATTAAGTACTTTTCGAGTTATTTTATATTTTAATCTGACATATTTTGATATAAAAAATTAAATATCTCGTAAAATATTTAGTTATTGATAATCTTACCGTAATACTTCTATGTACAGAATAATGAGACAAATCAATTAGTATAAAAAAAAAATTGTTTTTAAGAAAATTATTTACAATGTATTTTTTTAAACAATTATTTGTTTTTTTTGGCACTAATTAATTTGTCTCATTATTCTGTACATAAAAGTATTACGGTAAGATTATCGAAAACTGAATATTTTACGAAATATTTTATTTTTTATCTCACATCGTACGCGTGCTCCAGCACGCGCCGTTCTCGTTTCATTCACGATCTCCTCGACCATCCTCGTGATACTCTCGATCGTCGTAGTGATAGTTAAAAATAAACGACGAGTGAACGCGACAATTATCAAGTCGTACGAGAGGCTTGCAGCTAGAGTAGTCTGACCTACAATCTCTAATAAGCCTATTTGATTTGAATTATTGTTGATAAATTGTCCAAATTTTTAATTGAACAGATTGAATAATAGAAATTTTTAACTGCTGTCGTTTTTGTAAAATCACTTATACGACGAAATTCTGTCTTTTTGGAAAAGAAGAGACCTTGTAACGACATATGTATAGTTCCTCTTAAATAGAGATTAAAAGAGTAGTAAAAAACAGAAACTTTGGGTAAAAAACTCGGTAAAGAAATTATTTTTTATTCTCCCAAAAGTGAGTTTTTTTAGCTCATTAATTACTCAGAATATCTATTTTCAAAAATTTATAGCAAAAATCTAATTTTTTAATGCTTATTTATTATGCTTATACTTTTGATGCACGGCTTTGAAAAATGAACATCAAATTTACTAAAATTAGGTATCAGATTTCATGTCCCCCCTTCTGGTTTACAAAATAATATAAATAACTACAGTTTAACTATGCTTGAGAGAGTCTTCTTCTAACTTTTATGAAAAATTTAAAAAAATGCAGTTTTTTAAATCTCTACGCTTAAATAAAGCCAATCTTAATTGAAGCCAGAGAGTAGTCTGATTCGCAATCTCTAATAATGTTATTTTATTTAAATTATTGTTGATAAATTATCCAAATTTTTTGTTAGACAGATTGAATAACAGAAATTTATATATACTGCTAATATTTCTATGAAATCGCTTACACGACGAAATTTTGCTTTTTGGGGAAAGAAAAAACTTTGTAATAAGATACAGTCCCTCTTCAATGGGTATTGATTAATTCGATTAATACGTATTATATAAGAGTGTAGAAACCTACCGTCTCGACTTTCACCATATAAGATATCTCATAAGGACGACGCGATAAGATCTTAAATCTCTATTGTTACAAATTAAGCTTTTTCCAAAGTCGTGCGATTTTTAATGATCGGGGTTATATTGCGTTAAGATATGTGATATAATTAGAATTTATTAAAATCTATATATATATTTACTCTCCGGTTCTGATCCTCGCATGTAGGCACACATATCTTTAGAACATTGACATTTGAGTATACGTCGTGGGAAGAATAACAGATGAAATTATGAAATTATAATAAATCGATGATCGAATGCAAAATGGTCAGTGTCTGTTCGAAGATGCTTTCAAATTCTTGCACAAACGTAAATTATGGTAATTCGATTAGCTCCGAACAATTTTTGACACATTGTGGTGCCTACGATAAAGATAAAAGAAGATCATAAATCTCTCAACTCTGGTTTTCTCGCTCTCCTGTGATTAAGAAATTTTAAACAAATTTTACGACAATTTCATTGGCTATTATGATTAAGAAATAACACATGAGAATGATATATAAATTAGATATTATCTCGTGATTCGACTTAATCTAATTATTTATGTCACGTATATTTCACGCGAAAGAGAATAATAAATATATTATCGGATATATTTTTTCTTTTAATATTGGAAATAAATAAATTTTATATGTATATATTATAAATTTTTATTTAGTTAGCCCAACTTTTTAATATCATTATTTTTGTGACATATATGTAGGAAATTAAAACAATTATTTTGTATACAACTTCTTTGGTTAAAATATTTTTATAAGTTTTTATTTTTAATAATTTAAAGTAACACTATTTTATGCAGATTAAATTAAAATAATTATTTTGTAAATATTAGGTTTACAACTTTGCTTCCGCCATTTTCCTATAGATGGCTTTAGCGGTAAGTAGTGGTCGAAATAAATAGATTAATAGATCATAGATGTCATGCAATAAACTTGGGCATCTGTCAACATAACCCCATAGAAACATTAGTCGATTTGTGTCTGCATCATAAAGTTATTCTCGATTGAAAATGTCAGTTTACGAGCCAAATTCTCGTCATTTGCGGGAGGTTTTAATTTTCTGCTTCAATATGAAGAAATCTGCGGCTGAGGCTCATCGAATTCTCTGGCATAGCGGTGGAAGAGAGAAGGTTTTCGAAGATGCAGAATTGAAGGCATTACTTAATGAAGACTCGAATCAAAGTCAAAAAGAATTGGCACGTTCATTGGGAGTGACTCAACAAGCAATTTTAAAACGCCTCAAAACAATATAACCAATTTTTTACAATAAAGCCTCGAATTTCGGAAAAAGAACGGCGGAAGCAAAGTTGTACACCTAATATATATAACAATTTTTCACAACTGGCACGTGTACTTGGCGCCTATTTTTTTACCTTTTTTTTAAAAAGTAAATTTTTACGCGAAAGAGAATAACAAAAAAAAAAATAAATAAATAAAGCTTGTTTTGCTTCGAGATGTTTGAGCAATATATCTTGTCTATCAATTTTTGCGAATAAAAGGAGATAACAGATAAATCAGGATGATATGCAAATTAATTAAGGTTTAATCCGTGAAGTCTCGATCTTGGAGAATTTGTCCTCGTTAAATTTTAATCGGTAAAAGTGTTAAGAGATAAATCAGAGTATAGTACGATGATCACGATTCACATTCCGTCATTTCTCGCGGCAAAAAAATTCCCGATAAATAATATTCTATTTATCACATCACGCATCGTTGCGTGAATGCCGGACTATAATTTTGCGCGTACACGTCGTGCTCGCGTTGCGCAAGAATATTTTTGTACATCTCTCGAGAGAGTTCTCTTCAATGAGAGAGAAGGTATATCGAACCTTTTGCCAAAGTTATGCAACTTCGAGAGTGATGGCGTGGCGTTTCGTTCTCCCGGTATATTGAACAATCTAAAATCCACGATCTTCTTAGTTGCAACATTTCAGTCGAAAATTCGCATTCCATGATTAAGCCTAATCGAAGAATAGAATTTCGCTATGAACCTTTGACTTCTTTAATTTTTCGACTTCCCTTCAAGTATAATCTCATGATTTATCGATACTTGAATCAATCCGTGAAGAAAAAAAAGTTGGATTCATTGTATCAATAGAGTATTACGCATCTGCATCGGAATAAGGAATTTAACAGCAAGATCTTTCCTCTAAAAGCGTTTTATAATAAAATTCGTGTAACATTGTCCCGAACTAGAGATATAAATAGAAAAAAAAACAAATCTTGTTTTTTTTTTCAAAATTTTGATTTTTTTGAGTATTTAATATCTTTATATTTTAATTACTGCAAATTGATTTTTCATTATTTTTAACTTTTTAGATGATAGATTTGAATTAATTATTATTTTAAATGTAACTCGCATTCCAATTGACTATAATATATATAGTTATGTATCTACAATAATTGAAAATTATCCCAATCATGTCAAGTTTGATATAACTTGCCATAAAAGCCTTATTAATCCATTAAAATTACTTAAAAAAATAAAAAAATAAGAATTTTAATATTTTTATTGTTAACAAAAAAAAGTATTTAAAAAATATTATATTAAAAAAAAGAAAAAATTTGTTTCTTTTTTTAATTAAAAAAACCACGTTTTTTCCAACTGTTTCTCTACATCTCTATCTCGAACTCCTTTCATTCTCGATTCGATTCACGGGATCGGTATCGATCCCTGCTACTGTTGTCGGAATGCAACATGTTCGACAATCGGTTCGTTATCGGTGGCATCGTGACAGAAACAAAATGTCAGGAGAAACAGCGGCGCATCCTATTAGGAGCGAACGTATCCTATTAAAGGTTCAGAGATCGCATTGTTCGTCCGCGTGCCCTTAAAACGAGCCAGATCGCCGGGATTGTCGTGACAACGGTGGCCTTTAAATTGGCGACGATAAATCCATGCGTGTCTCCCGGTGCACTTAAACTCGCATATCTATTCATTCTTGTAATATTACTTCATTTCACGATAACTGAGTTATTTTTTCTGGTTAAGAGAGATTTCGAATTAAAAAATAAAAATTCTATAATAAAAATAAATAAATATCCAAATAAAAATACGAGCGAGTTAATGATACAATAAAAGGACTTTTGCGCTTTTAAGACAAACGCATTAAAAAAATTTGTGTTAAATTTAACAGATACATTACATGTCCCGAACGATTCACACAAATATTTGTGTTAATTTAACATAATATAGATATGTTAAATGGTGACAATAATACTGTTAATATTTTAAAAATAAATACAATTCTCAAAATAACTTGAAATAAATTTTGTATAAAATCCACAAACTTTTAATGATAAAGTTAACTTGGAAAAATGTTATTGACGGTCTGTAGTCACTCTTACTCTTATTATAGAGTAAAATCAATATTTTTTCTGTAAATTTTAACAGATAAATCCTGTCACTAATAACACGGAACATATCTATTAAAATGTAAAATTAAAAATATGTGTACATTGTGTTATTATTACACTTTTTTTTAGTTGTTTTAATAATTTAACATTTAAGTTCAATTAACACAACAGCATTATGTTAAATTGACACATGAATGTATTAAATATTTAACACAAAAATTTCAACCGGCATATTTTTTAACAAGAAAACACAATTCCAACTATAAATCTATCATTAATCGTATGAAAATTGATATTATTCATTGACGGAAAGATTTTTATTGAAAATTTACACCTTCGAAATCTGTATACATAGAAAATCGTATGTGTTTACTTATTAATCGGATTTAAAGAATTAATCTTTTTTGGATACGCGCAAGAGCTTCAATTTTACTTCGCTTCTTTTACGTTACGACATTTATATCAAAATATGTCAGATTAAAATATAAAATAACTCAAAAGATACTTTATAAAAAAATACTTTATTATAACGTTTTGGAAAGCTCTTGACATAAGCTATAAGAATATGCAATAAAAAATAGGGGATTCCATTTAAGAAATTAAAGGTGTCCTTGACTTGACCTTAACGATGCCATCCAAGGTCAAACCAATGACACCATCTTATGTTCCCCTCAAAACCATACAATTTTTGTTCAAAGCGTTTTTCTCTAAAATGCTTAGTTTTTGAAAGAAAAGGGATGTACGAGTGGTTTAGGACATCCTGTACATACGAATTATTACCTAATCGAGATTACATGAATGACACTTATATGAATGCGAACAGTAGAAAAGTAACAATCCCATGAAGGGTTAATACGTTAAATGTTAATCTCTTTCCTTCATAAAAAGTAGGATCTGTCATTTACTACTGACGAAATACTCTGTTACTATCGATATGTGCAAGGAGACTGCTAAATGACATTTGATTCCTGTCAATGAATCAATATTATCTATATAATCTTTCAATTTGTCGGTTTGTTATTTGTCGGTTTTCAAATAATGTTCTCCAGCTTATAAATACACACGCATAAATACGGCGCACAGCATGAACAGTCGCTCACATCGCGAGTCGCAAATAGCCGTCTTCTCGAGATAGTGATCAGAGGGGGGTAGAGCGTCCCCCGTCGTTTTCATCGGGTATATAAGACCGGGGGCTCGCAGGAGTACGGACCCGCCGACAGGATTCTGTATATAGTCCCGGTGTAATATAGGGTGTGTTTGTGCGAGATATTATTCCGGGTGATGCAGTGCGAAGTGTCCTCTTCGTTTTCGTCGTCGTTATCGTTGTCGTAACTGACAGACACGATGGTTCGTCGCGGGATTATTTACTCGTTGGTATGTCTTGCGGAGAAAAATTTCAACGTCTCTGCGTAACGCGCGTGAAAAAAATCGTTGTCCATTTTAATGCATATTCTACATATACATATATATTCTATATATACACCGAAAATAATTTTTTTTTTAATCGAACACATTTTGTTAATTTTAATTTTTTTTAGTTAAATAAAGATATAGTTTGTTTCCAAAAATATTAAATAAATTGTTATTTGCATGTAATAAAAATTATAATTTTTAAAATAAATTATTTAAAATTTTAATAAAAAAAAATAATTTATTTGAAGATAAAAAATTATTTATTAAAAGAAAGAAAACCTATGTTTTCGTTTTTTAAAAGAAATAATTTAATATAATAAAAATAAAAAATCAAATTTTTTTTATTTACAAATAAAAGCATATTTTGTTTTTATTTTTTATATATATTTTACTAATTTTAATATATTTGCTGCTTGATTAAAATTACGAATTTCTTTGCAAGTATTTAAATAAATTATTTTTTCAAGTGAAAAAGAATTTTTTTTTATTTAATACATTTTTTTAATGTGTTTATATATATATATATATATATATATATATATATATATATATACGTTTTATATATATTTTATTTTATTTATTAGCATATATATTTGTATTTTATTTTATTCATATACAATAGTTTAGTTTGCATTTAATATGAGAAGTAAACAATTTTAGAAACTTTAATTACCGTTATATACGTCATTCTAAAAAGATAATCTTTTATCGGAGACTAATCAAGAACATCATGATAATTTTTATAACATTTTGCAATAATAATTTTCTTTTTATTATAAGATACATATTATTCTATTTTTTAATTAACTTTGATATGGTGTTTCAACTCGATGTCAATTGCTATTTCAAAATACAATGCTTTAACTTTTTATTATATTTTTATGGAAAAAGTGGGATATGAAATCCATCCATAGTAAGATCCGGTATTGCGTTTCAGCAAGAAAGATAAGAGAACGTATGCGCACGCGTCGTTGCAAATTATATTTAGACGAAGTTCGTCGTAACGGGAAATGCGATTGGCTACCAAAATTCCCTGGATGTCGCATGCCATTCGCGGCCGATTACACGAACGGCGCGAATTGCTTGTTTTCGCGTTGGCCGCGCAACCTCGTTGCGTTGGTAACTCCGCGCTGCATTTGCATCTTTGTGGGAAAATATCACAGACTTCTATATAATACTAGATCGCTGACTCCCTTATACTGACTGAAAAATTGATCCCGAAAAGTATGTATTACGTATGAGAAGTAAACATCTACGCATGCGTGATCTAAATAGGAATCATGTGTATATGTGCTGTGTGCGCATGTGTGTGTACATACTTTTCGGGGTGTATTCGCCATGTATTCGCAAGAGTTAGCAGTCTAGTATTATATAGAAGTCTGTGGAAAATACACTACTGCATTAACTGAATCGTTTGCATCGCATAATGTGCGCCGTACGATCCTTCTTCTTCTCTGATATGGCTGGGAGACTTTCCGAAAGGAATTGTCTATACACCATTAACTAGGTATAGGTATTAAATAGGTTAATATATGATAAAGTAATATAGGTATTGGATAATATATGATAGGTATAGGATAATATATGATAAACCAATATAGGCATTATATAGGATAATGTGTGAAAACCTCTTTTTGGGTCATATGGGAGGATGGGACCCGAGCGGAATCGAACCTGGAATCTTTCGATTACCAGCTGCGACTCTACGCCCGGCGCCACGCATCGCCCCCCGCCGTAGAATCCGAATAAGTACCATAGTATGAAAAAATAGAGAAGTCTTGATAAATCGATGCCTCTCTAAAATCATGCGATAGATGCTTTAGGCTTATTTTAATTTTCATCGAAGCGTTAGAGCTTTATTAATCTTTTTAATTATTTAATGAATCTTTTGATTAATCTTTTTATATATTTAATTTAGACAGAGTGTCTATTCCCTGAAAAAACCTAGAAAACCTGGAATTCTCATGGATATCGTTTTTACCTTGAAAAATCAGGGAATTCTAATGCAATTTTATTCAAACTCAGGAAATTTGTTCAAAAATTCTTTCTTCGATCATCTTGTTTTGATATTGCAAGCATCGACAATCTGATTGGCCAATGATTGTGAATTATACGTTTCAAATATATTATAAATATATATCTTTTTCTCTTTGATTATATGTTTGTCATACCAAAAATACTGAATACACATTTTTTATTGTAATTCTAATAATTGATGATAAAAAATAAAAATATTATGCAAATGAAAAATGCTTATCTTATAAAAATCATTCAATTTTTTTCAGTACATTTTTTAATTTAATATTAAAAATTTAAGTGATTTATTTTTTCTTTGTATGAATGAAAAGTATTAGAAAACGCATACAAAAAAAAACTTATTTTAAAAAGTTCCATCTAAAAGTTCTCTAATTTTATTTGGAATTTTGAATAAATTATTTTAAAAATCAGGGGATTCCCAGGAAATTTTTTTTACAAACTTTGGATAGATATCCTGTTAGAGTTTTATTAATCTTCTTCTGAGCACATAAATTAACAATGCGCATGCTTTTTTCTCTTCTAATATCGTGTTAATTGCTGTTTAATCCGACAGGTAATGTTGTAACTATTTCTACAAATCTTCAATGACGCAATATAAACAACATTCTTTCCCGCTATTAACCTTTGCATTAAATTTCCTTTTCATATTTATATTTTCATGCTCGGAGAACTGATTAATAACAGCCGTTAGATTAATAACTCAAACGCTCAATCCTTTTGGGAACCAGTTACATCTTTCTCAGATAAAAGACACCGTTAAGCATCGGTTGTCTCTTATTATATACAGTGTGGCAGGGGTTGAGAGTTCATCTTCGTCGAAACGATGCGCGATTCCCAGCATCGTTCCTTTTAGACGCAGACGCGGGGCCCCGCGATTGCGTCTTCATAACCGCGAGGCCGGTTATCGGGCCCCGGAGCGTTCAAAACGCAGGCCCGGCCGACGGCCGGTCATCGATTAAGTAGAAAGTGTCCTTTTTCAGAGGGATCCACTACCATCATCATCACTGGACGCGACGAACACCGATTGCTGATTATTCAACGCGGCGCGCCGCATCGGTCGCGGGGTCATCCTCGATAATTCTCTCTTCGGTCGTTTGTAGATAGATATAGTTCATTAATTATCCAACCATTCAAAGACGAGGAAAGATGTTATTAGCTTGTCGATTCCCGAAATCGATTTTCTCGAGTAGTTTTCGAGACAAAAAGAAATTTATCCTACAATTCAAAAATTTATTTTTTTCACATATGTCTGTAATGCAACGCACTTCTCTTCTGATTGTTTATATATATATATATATATATATATATATATATAATTATTATTTATTAATATAATTACAACGGGGTATCTACACTCTGGAAAAACATGGAAAATCTGGAAGTCGCAGGAATTTCTTTCGTATCTGGAAAAGATCAGGGAATTCTCATGGAATTTTATTAGGAAATTCTCGGGGAATTTAAAAAAAAATTTTCTCTTTAATAATTTTGTTTTTATGTTGCAAATAGTCAGCCATCCGCCGATAGGCCAAGTTATGAATTATGTATTTAAAATATATTATAAATATGTATCTATTTCACTCTTTCTGTTTATATATATTCAATGTTTTAAGAAAATTTGAATATACAATATATATTCTTTGTTGTAATTTTTAGTAAAAAAGAAAAATATTATGCAAGTAAAAAATATTTATTTTACGAAAGCTTCACTTTTTTTCGACATATTTGCAAATGTAGCACGTGGAGCGTTAAGTGGCTCTATGTTTTTCTTTTGTACGAATGAAAAGCATTAAAAAATGCATACAATAAATAAACTTACTTTAGAAAATTGCACCTAAAGATCTTTAAAATAATTTCTTGACTTGAAATTCTTTTGAACAAGAATACCCTGGTAGATCAGGGAATTTTTTTACAAAATTTGAGTAGACACCCTGTATAATATTATGAAGAGAGATAATGTATATAGTGTTATTTATAAAATAGGCAGAATTAAGATTTATACATTTTATAACTGATGTGAAATTAAAATGAAATGAAAGTGAAATTAAATTCTCTCTTATAGATTTGGTGTTTGCTGTCATGCCCAGTGTGCTTTACCGACAAGCTGTCTCCGGATCAAAAGGCACCACTATTTGCACGCGGCTCCGGCGGTTTGATCCTGAAACCGCCCTTCGAAAGCGAGCAAAAGATCGCCGCGAGTCCACCGGTTTCCACCAATGTCATTAGCGAGGATGGTGTCGAGAGGAAGGAGATCGCCACTTTCAAACTTGTGGATGGCGAATTAGTCCGAGTAGTGGAAGGATCTTTCTCCTATAAGAGTCCCGAAGGGATCCCCGTTTCCGTTCAGTAAGTATATATCAGAGTTGGGAAGTAACGCGTTACTTGTAACGCCGTTACCGTTACAGTTATTTTTTTTCGGTAACTGTAACGGTAATGGCGTTACAAATTTTATTTGTAACGGAAAAAGTAACTTCGTTACATTTTTCGGTAACGAGTAACGAATTTACAGGTACTTTTATCGTTACTTTTTTCAAATTTTTTGATTTATTTAAGATATTATTCTTGCTATTGTGCGTGATAAAATTTTTATCTTAACCGTAAAGCCGTAAGCAAATCGACCAATTAGCATTCTTAAAATGTTGTAAAAATGCTTGAATGTGATTGATCAACTTATGGCTCTTGCAGACCAGTGCGATGACGCGACGCGCGATATCCAATGAGAGCTTTATCTTTTCGGAAAAGCAGAGCTCTCATTTACTACCAGTTCTAAGTACCTTGCAACGAAAATTAGAAAATCTCAATAAATCTGACCTTATAGATTGCCATTCATTAGTTGAAGCTATTCAGCAAGGTTTAAATAAAAGGTAACTTATTAATTTGATTAATACATATGTTATTTAATTTTAAATAAGGATTTAATTGAAAAATATTATTTTATTTTAAACTATTGATTCAAAAGTATTAATTTCAATAAAACAAACAATGTCGCTTAATTTACTATATTTGATTTTAAATTTCTTACAATATTTGAAACAAAAGAATTAATAATAGCAGCATGTTTACATCCAAAATTTAAGTTAAACTGGTTAACCGGAGAAAAAAGAAAACGTGCTGAAAATTACTTGGAGGATTTATTGGGAATCCGATCAACTGAAAATTCTTCAAAAGCTGGAAAATCTGACGATCACGATGATTTTTTCATTTTTGAGAAAAAAACGGTGCAAAATGAATCTGAACAAGAAGAATTGCAACGGTTTTTAAAATCAAATAATTGTAATATAGAAATGTTAAACGACTATCCAAAACTTAAAAAACTTTTTATTAAATATAATACAGCTCTACCAAGCAGTGCATCTGTAGAAAGAATGTTTAGCATCGGTGGCTCTGTATTAACACCACAAAGAGGGCATTTAAATGATGATACTATGGAGCAACAAATTTTATTCAAATTTAATAAAGAATTTCGATAAAATTTAATCATTTATTTTGTAATAAACCTTGAATGAAATCTTGCTTACAATTTTTTAAAAGTTTTTCTTATGCAAAATAATTTATTAGTTTGTATTGTAAAAAAGTAACGGAAATTGTAACGACTCGTTACTTTTTAGTAACTGTAACGGTAACGAGTTACTTTTTAAAATTAGTAACGAGTAACGGTAACGAGTTACTTTTTAGAAAAAATAACGGTAACGGTAACGAGTTACTTTTATAAAGTAACTTTCCCAACCCTGGTATATATTTTATATATGTTACCATGATGTAAGTGTTTTTCCAAGTTTAGAGCCAAAATTTTGAGCGCAATTGACACGTTGCGCTTAATTATTTTATTATTTATATAAATCAGACTTTATATATCTAAGTGTTTCTGATTGTAAGTTTAAATGGTTGTCAGCTGAATCTCAATGTAAGGTCAAAGTTCTTCGGATATTCGATTGCTAATTAAATTTTTTTAAACTAGAGTTTGGATTTGGATCAATAAATGTTGAAAATTATTTAAGAATGATACTTGAATGTAAGCCGATTAATTAATTATTCAAATTTTTGTTGTTATTGTTTGGCATTGGCAACTATTTTAATTTAGAAAATAAGATAATTCTTACATCTAATTTTAATAATGTCTTAATTAAAAACGCAGAAGCGTATATTTTCTCGAAGGAAGAGATAAGTAAGCATAACATAAGGCAATCTTTGCATTCGCTAGCTACACCGCTGACGAGAACGGAAACCGAGCTGGATTCAAGCTAGGCGCTGCTGCGACTGGAGAAACGGGACATCCCAGACTTCCGAGACCAGAAGGCATCACGCCAGCAAAAACCAACGTGGATCGGAGTTATCTGCCACCGCAATAGAATGATTCCAGCTAATCCTATAACTAAGACTGGCAAAGATAAATACATTCTCGCGTGACGCTATTTGATAGCAGGAAACTATATTTCTTGGCAATACTTTCTGTCTCAGCAGCCGAAATGATTTTATCTGAATAAAAATATCGAGGCATGAATAGTTTTTAAACTGTGACTAGATGAATTAAAGAAGAAAACGAGGTTGAAAGATACATAAAGGTACCTTATTTCTTGGCTGATTTTAATTAAACTTTATTTAATTTTGATATCTTTCTTGTATATAGATGCGCCTAAATATTTATTCCGACAAATTTTTAGAATTACGAGGAAATATAATCAACTAAATACTCATCAAGAAAGAATTATTTCGATATTAAGCGATATCGTTTTATTCGCCAACGCACTCATAAATCTACCGTTCAATATTTGGCGAACGTATTAATCTGTTAAGAGAAGATGCAAAATTAAAATTAGCATGCATGAATTTTTATAATATATATTTTTTTATATATTGTTACATTCGAGTCGTTTTAATCTCGTAAAACTAAACAAATTCTTTATTCTGAGTTTCCTATTTAATTTTCATTCATTTATTTGATCTTCCCACATTTTAAAACAAATTATACAAGCCCAATATAAATTTTACGCTTAAATGCGTTTCAATAATTTCATTTTATGCATACATGATCAAGTGGTAAATATATAAACATATATTTAGAAAACGGCATAAAAAAAAGAATTTATATTTATTGTTAAATGTTTTTTGAGAATAAAGAAATTTAGTTTAAAAATTTTCGACTGTATATAGACAAATAATCCTCTATATTGGTTGCAAAATATGTTACAAAAATAATATCATATTCTTTAAAAATATTTTTTAGAAAGGGTACACGTTCGATTTCTCACTTAAATGAATACTTGCGTCAATAAATGTTGCTATGATGAAATATATCATCTTCTAAATTATTTTAGCTATGTAAACACATATTTAAAAATATACATCTATATCTGTGTTGTGTATATTTTTTTATGTATATATATATATATATACCAATATAATAAGACAAGAATTTTTTAGAATTTATATTAAAATATCTTATATTTCTTGAACTATACGTGGCACTACAAACAATAAAAAATTATATATTGTACATATGTGTGCGTATGTGTATGATAAAGAGTATAAATTCCGAATGGTTCAGATATAATTTTAATTCTAATATTCTACTTACAAGTTTGGTTTCCAAACGATAAAAAAATGAGGAGTAGGAGAACCCAAACGCATTACATCGCAACGTAGGCCAAATCTTCTGGCCAGACTGTGATATATTATTAATAAAATTAATTCTTGGCCATATTTCTTTTTTAAGACCTATGCCAGAAATTATAATAGAGAAATTAATTAGAGCAAGAATATTTTTTTAAGATATAACAAATATATGGTCATGCTTATAGCATATAATTTGCCATAATTAAGTAAGTTATTATATATAATAATCTATAATAACTTACATTATCTATACACAACTTTGTGTTGGAAGACATTCCCCATTTGCATAGTTGAAATTTGCCAAGTATATATTTCTCGAGTGTGTCCATAATCTGCGTCCCTTCTGCTTCGTCCCACTGATTATTATCGATATAGCTGTTTTTCTAACATGAAAAAATTTCAACGGCCAACGAGAATATCGAATGATCTGGATGTTTTTCCCTGAGGCAATCCAGTACCTCTAATGCGATACTATCTAGTGATCCCTTTATGCTCGAGTAAAAGACATTCTTTTCGGGTTGAAGCCATTGTGCCGCCATAGTAACAATCCGTTTCAAAAGCTGATTTTTGTAAGATTGATTTGTGTATCTATACAACTTATTTCTCATCAAACATTGCCTCATATAGTGAAACATTTTTATCTTTCGGTTAGATCGCAACCAGTTCTTCTGAAAAATTTAGATATTAACTGTGCAAAAAATACATTAGTTTATGAAATTAATAACACTACAATTTGTATTGAGAATCCTATCGTGGAGATTGTATAAGCAAATTTTTAATCTCATCAATGAAGAAAGAATATTTTATAAAATTTTCAGGCTCACAAATTTTATCAAGAATGTTATTTATTGTATATTCTTTATTGATCCCTTATACAATTTTTACAGTTACAATTTTTAGTTTATAATTTTTTGTAATTTTTAGTTACAATTACAAGTTACAATTTTTCCCCTACATCTATACATTTTTTCCGCTCTTACACTAACGCTTTACACACCGTTTTTCTTTTTCCCTCTCTCTCGCTTTTCCCTCTCGCTCCTAACCCTCCCCTTCTCCTTTATTCTTACGCTCTTATCTCTAATGCTTTTTATACACACACACACTTTTCCTATCCTTTCTCTTTCGCTCTTCCCCCTTATTCCTGACTCCTAAAACCCTCTTTTGTCTCCTTCCTATTTCCCTTCTCCTTATCCTTCTTTCTTTCTCTGCGATTTTTCCTTCTTCCAGGGTCATGACCTTGACAACATATATCAAGGTCAAGGTCATACGAGAGGGGTCCCCTTCCCATACAGCACTGAAGCTTGCAACAACATTGCTGCAACATTGCAATATTGCTTATTGCAGTTTAATGTTGCAGCAATATTGCAAAGACATTATTTTACAATATAATTTTAGCAATGTTACAGCAACATTCCGAAAATATTACCAAAAAAGTATTCGATAATCGCTAGTTCATTCGTTTACCGCTATGCAGCGCATGTTGTTCTATCTATTCCGCATTTAATTTTTAGTCACGATGATTATATAAAGTTTACAAAGAGCGGCAAGTAAGATTAAAAAGATATAATAACTATTTTTGTTAGTTTAGGTCGTATAATGTGACCTCAATACAGAGGACTTAGACATATTGGACTAAGAATTCTTTTAACCGTTTGAGTGCGGCGAAGCGCTATCGCGCTTCACTTGTCGGGGAGCGCGATAGCACTTCTCTTGTTTTGTACCGAGAATGCGGTAGGGCTGCTGTTGGTTAGTATAATTTTCGCATCTATTGAGATCAGTTGTATTCATATCAAGTGCAGTTGTTATTCATTTCACTCAATTGTGGTTTTAGGATATATATAAGAAAATTCTTCAGCACTCAAACGGTTAATAATTTCCATTCTTATATAAAATCAAAAATTTGATAATAATTTTCTAATATGTAAAAAAGATACTTCAGATTTCAATAAATAAATTTTGAGATTATATAAAAACAAGAGAGATGTGAAAAAACTCGTTGTATGCGTAAATCCACCACAATCTTTTTGCATCCGTGGATATCCGAATATTTCGGATACAAAGAAATTGTGAATTTATATAATTGTAAATTGAGTTTTTTCTTATTTCTCTTAGATATTCTCTGTCACTGAAGGAAATCGAATATATACTGAAAAATTTACCTTTTATAATTTCGTTATTATTATAAACAGAAAATCTATATATACACGCTAGATCCTGACTCTTATAGGTCAATTTCTTATTATTTTTTTCATATGTTAAGGATATTATGTCGATACATAAAGCATTATTGCATATATATTATATTGCTATGTTGCTGCAATATTATATTGCAATTTTTCTGTAGGCGGACATTTTACTGTTGCTGCCATATCATAACAACGTTGCAGTAACATTTCGCAATGTTTCTGCAATGTTGCAATCTTGCAGAAAAATATTGCTGCAATGTTGTTGCAATCTTGCAGAAAAATATTGCTGCAATGTTGTTGCAATCTTGCGGTGTTGTATGGGTTTTATCCAGGTTTACCATAGAGATAAATGCATAAGAATCTAATATTATTTTTTTAATGAAAAATTTATTTACGATATTATAATTCAATCATTGATTCCTGATCTACGATAGAATCTGTTTGTTTCGCATGTTACAATAGTAATGTTTATTCGAATCGAATAAAAGTGTTTGTATAACAAATCGCTTGCCCGCAAGAATTTATATTATCCTGCATGGATATCTCTTTTCTAATATGATAATGTAGGTATCTGAAGATGCGGTAACTGTTGCTTGCAGTTTCTAGAAAGACAACAGATACAGAGTGATCCGAAACAAGTATAATGTCCCCGAAGGATCGTATCCCTGAATCAATTCTAAGACGACTTTTCCTTACTTACGTGTACGCGTATTACATACCACACACACACATACATTCATCGCGTATAGCAAACAGCTGACATGAGATACACTCCTCCTTTCTCTCTCTTTCTCGCTGGCCTTCTCACTTGCTCACTCACTTATTTCTTACCTTATACAGGTTATAATTGCTGCACGGCTATGGATGCGTACGAGAAATGTTTTTTACTGACAATGAGTTCTGTTTACTTATTTTCGACACTTGTATCGATCGAAAAGTCGTATCGACCTTTACACTTTTACACTCACGCACTTAATCGATGAATCGACGAAGACAATTGTACAAGCGATCACTACCGATTATTCACAATACATCACTATCGATTATATATTATTCACCGAATCACTTAAAGAAACGCGTTAAATACTTAACGAACGTTACTTTGACGCGAAGTTACGGACGCTTTGTACGCCGGAATATACAACCGCAATATTTGTTACTTTTCTTGTGTTGGGGAAAAACCGGGTACTTACACATCTCATATAATGAAAAGAGGAGTAAGTGTTATCCTGACTTTGTGTCCGTACAAAAAGCAGATGAAAATGAAAACTAACGCTCAGAAAAACAAATCCCCCCAAAAAAGCTATTTGAGACCTTTAAAGTTAAAAGCTTAAATAAGGAAGTCCTGCAGCAATGTCGAACTAGAGGATATCTTTATTTGTGATTTTTGTCAATAGAGTACATCTTTATATTGTATTTTGATTAAAATAAATCTAGATTTTGTAATTGCACGGTATTTTGCACATTTTCAAATGGATATCCGGTTTGACCCTATCGGTAGGACAAAACCGGGTACTTTGATTTCTCCACAAAATCTTGTTATTTTTGGTAACCAAAAATTTTTTTTTCAACGAGTAGCCTTATTTTCTCATAGTTTGAGGTTCACTAAAGACTACTAACGGTTGGCAAGATTTTTTTACTCTCAGATATTTTGTACGAAGACAAATCCAAAAATGTACCCGGTTTTACCCAACTTTTCCCTATATATAAACTAAAAATTTTTTTCAAATGCATTGAATAGAAGAAAATAACCATAGGAAAAACCTAATATATTTCCATAAAAAATTTTTCGATTTTATTCATTATCTTTAATTGTGAGCTATACAAGAAATATTTTATTGCATATGAGAGTTATATTAAATATAACATAAATTATCATTTGCTAATGCTTGAATTGAATTTCATTGGTGATACTGTATGTAAGAGTAGATAACGAAATACTACGTGAAAATTGATTTGCACTTATCGCCTATATCTCACATCGGTTGCATATATTGAAGAAATTTTTATCATTTATTTTATTAAAATCGCGGATGATAGAGATGACTCTCTCAAGTAACGTCAACATATTTACAATTCACACTTGACCTTGATTTGCTTCGTAGAGAAGGTATATGGAAAGGCTTGATTGCCTTGAAAAACATTATTTGTGATAACGTAGAACGAATATTAAACATTAAATTATATTAAAAAGTATATAATACATATTCTTGCAGTTTTAATAACTACATAAGTATCAAAATTACGCGTACACAATGAGCGCAGATACGGTTGAAATTTAAAAGATAAAATAAAAATTGTAAAATAAAAAGAAAAAAAGATAGACATGGGCGTATAAATATTTATTTTAAAAGAATTACATTAAAATTAAAACTCGTGAAAGGCGGACGTTTCGGCCTTTTTTTGGCCATCATCAGCGTATCGAATAATAAAAATACAAATAAAAATTAACTGGTGGTAGATAGCACAAATTTCTCAAATCATCTGTAAAGGCGAAGACCATTCTCCAAGGTATCCATGTCATAACGAAAAGCGTTAGCAACAAATATTGTAAATGTCAAATTTTAAAATCTCAATATTTCTTAATATTTATATATATTTATATCTATGCTAAAGATGGATCCAAAAACAGTTCGAAACGTACATTTTTAATACATACTTATTACTGAAATTTAACAATAAGTTCGCGCGGTACCAGCGCCTTGGTCCTTATATATTTGCCAGTTTTCCCACTTAATTTATTAATAAACTTTTATACATAATAGATGAATTAATCCGATATCATAAAGGACGCTTAGCCGCTTAGAATGTTAATATTTAATAAAGAATCACTACATTTTCGACAATACTGAAATATCAAAGAATAGTTTTTTATGGAGCGATTAGAAAAGAGGCAAATAATGAAAATTTTTTACTTATATTAAATATATGATGCAATCGAAAAATTTGCCTGGAAAAATAATTAATCAGATATAAAAGCTAGAGAAATCTCTTTCATTCTTTAATCTTACTTTATAGATGATAATATGTCTGTTAATAATTGACAATTGTTAGGTAAGATCCGGTTTGCAATTGTCCGTACCTCACATGCATGCATCAATGCATAAATCATTAAGAATTATTTTTAAAAAATATTGAAAATAGCCATGATTATTTAAGTGATGCCGTATGTTCACTATCTTGATTTTACTCTTAGAAAAAGATGCAAATGTCAAGGTATAAATACGCGAAGAACAAAAATGCTGAGTAAGAGATTTTAAGTAGCAACGATTTTATATAAATGCATTTTACGAAATATAAAGAGTATAAAATATAGTAATATAAAATAAATATTACTTTTATATTTATTTCTATCGTAAATTATTTAAATGTCCTTGTAGCTATTTTGCTTGCTCGATAATATCTTACTAATTATTAGATATATCAAATTATGATGTACATAGAGCTAATTATCATCACACGTAATGGTAATTACGCAATGTTAGGAAAAACTAATAATAGTAAAGAATTATTTCTTTCATCTTTTCTTAACGTTTAAAATCAATATTTCTTGAAAATTCAGTATAATTTTACAATTTTTATTCTATGCTTATTGCGCAAAAATATTCGTGCATTGTGATATTTAATTAAGAATGCAAAACTATATTTTTAGCTAATTTAGTATTTTGATAATTAGGCATATTAGGAATGATTTCAACGATTTTAATGACCTTGACGTATGTTATCAAGGACACGCTCCTGAATAACTTTCAAAAAGTTTTAACCGTCGCTCGTTGTTTATTAAATAGTTATTAACAAAATAAGTTTAACGAATCAAACATAATTTTCTCAGAAATAATCTTTTTTGATTAACAATCTTCAGGACAAAATTTTTAACAATTCTTTACAACATTAAAAATTTTCACGAGATTAATTTGACCATTAATTTGACTCGCAATAATATATACCGATAAGAGATTAATTGTGAGCACAATTTAAAAGCACAAAATTAACAATTAAAAATAAATTTAATTAAATTATGTTATGATACTTTTATTATATAATTATTATATAATTATTATATAATTATTATATTTATTATATAATTTAATTTAATAGCAAGTAATCAAAATATTGTAAAATTACAAAAAATTTATTAAAGCTTTATTACAAAAGCTTTTTATTACAGCCCAATACAATAATAACATTTTACATATTTATATAAAATATGACGTTAATTATAATATTTTATAGAAATTCCATGAGAGACAGAGCCTTACAAAGCGAATAATAAAACGTGATAATAATTTTAGAAATAGCGCTGAAATTTTAGAAATTTACATATATCTTTTAAACCGTAAAGTATATTAAAAAAGGCTTATAAATAAATTTAAAAAAAAATTACAAAATAATAATAAGATAGATAGAGAAAGATAAATTTTCTACGTGAAATTTTGAGTTAATCCAATTAAAGATTAAAAGAAAAAAGATTTAATATTTAATACCGCATAGTTAATTCTTGATTCAGAAATTATTAGATTATAATTAATTGCTAATGAATTATTTGTGTGCGTGCGAGCGTGAGCGTATGATTTGATTGTACAATAAAATATTTTTGCAAATTACAACATTAGAGATTAGTCTCACCGGACAAATCTTTCTCGTCTCTTTGTTCGCTCACCTTCTTCATAGGCATCCCTCCTGAGATAGTGATGCACGTCGAGGTACTCAACGATGTTGCATTTGTTGCGCATAAATCTTCTGAAAACAAACCGTAGCCGAATCGCTTCAATAACATCCGCTTGATATTCTTTTTCCACACAAAGATAATAAACATGCAGAAACTCTGCATGATGTTCATCAAAATATAAGTATATTGTGTGACATATATGAAATAATGCGACTTATTGATTTCATGTTCAGACAACCAAGCTGCCTGTATAGTCAATTTTATTCCCATTGTGATAAACAGCAGGATAAATAACTTCAGATACAGATTGAACCTAAAAATCAATTTATATATATGGTACTATATATTTCAAGCTTCAAAATTTTAATTTTTTGTATATAATGATAATTTTTCGCCAAACTTTAGCGGTTTGCAAATAACCCAATTCTTAGTTTATGAAAAGTATTTTCTATTTCCTTTTTTTTTAAGCAGTGCATATTTTTTTAAAAATTATGTAAGTAAAAGAAAAAAGGTGTAAGCATATAAAAAAGGTATTGCTTATAAATAATCATCTCTTTCTTCTATCAGGAATGCAGATCCATCTATTATATAATACTATTAGCAGAAATATTGGTAAAAATATGTCGACAAAAATATCATTAATAAGAAAGATCATTACACATATTGATGAAAAAATATCCGAATAATACAAACCATTTTTTCTTGTCATTATATTTATTGCTTTCCGAATTTGTCAAACAATTGCCTGTTTCCTTTTCATAGCGCGCAATCTTCAATGCCGTAAAGATGGAGAAGCAAATGCTACTAATAACGCAGATACTTTTGAACCCGTAATAATACAATAAACTTGCTCTATGCTCTGTAAGTATGAAATGTACAAAAAATTATACTATTTCTCATAGTATATTAAAGTGCGATATTAATAGAATTAGTTGTCAGAAACGTCCACCTACCACCGAACCAGCAAGTTCCTTCGCGAAATTTCGGTCGCAAAATCTCCGGTAAATATTCGGCAACAAAATCCATAGTGACAACGATAATAGCGAAGATAAAGGGTAAACCCCACGCAAAGATCGCGTAAAACATCAACTTTCTTTTTTCTCGTTGTCTTACGTTTCTTTGTAACGAGCTGAATCGTCTACAAAATACAATTTAAATGTCATATGTGGCCAAAAATAGATAAAAGAAAATCACAATGTAAATGCACATTAAAATAATGTTTGCTTTTGATCGAGGCATCCTCGAAAATCCGTTTTACAAAAATAAATTTATACAGGGTGTCCCATTTTAAAGGACCCACTCAAATATCTCAGAAACACTGCGTTAAATCGAAAAATGTTTCAAACAAAAGTTATGTGGCTTCAAGGGGGCCATAAGATGATGACAATGATTTGACCTTGGAAAATCATTTGAAAGTCATGTGAAGGTCAACTTTAAAATCTTAAATAGAAACCCCCATTTTTTATTTAGTATTCTTGTAGCTGACATCGAGAGCTTTCCAAAACACTATAATAAAGTATTCATTTATTAAGTACTTTTTGAGTTATTTTATATTTTAATCTGACATATTTTGATATAAAAAATTAAATATTTCGTAAAATATTCAGTTTTCGATAATTTTACCGTAATACTTCTATGTACAGAATAATGAGACAAATCAATTAGTATAAAAAAAAATTGTTTTTAAGAAAATTATTTACAATGTATTTTTTTAAACAATTATTTGTTTTTTTTTGGCACTAATTAATTTGTCTTATTATTCTGTACATAGAAGTATTACGGTAAAATTATCGAAAACTGAATATTTTACGAAATATTTTATTTTTTATATCAAAATATGTCAGATTAAAATATAAAATAACTCAAAAAGTACTTAATAAAAAAATACTTTATTATTGTGTTTTGGAAAGCTCTCGATGTCAGCTACAAGAATACTAAATAAAAAATGGGGATTTCCATTTAAGATTTTAAAGTTGACCTTCACATGACCTTTAAATGATTTTCCAAGGTCAAATCATTGTAACCATCTTATGTCCCCCTTGAAGCCACACAACTTTTGTTTGAAACATTTTTCGATTTAACGCAGTGTTTCTGAGATATTTGAGTGGGTCCTTTAAAATGGGACACCCTGTATAATACGACAAACCATACGACTCGATTATCATGAAAAATGATTTAATATTTGTATAACATCCAGAGAAACTATCATATATTTATATTGTATATACCAATTAAGTGCACAGACCCAACAATGGCAAATTTTAAGTTAGTTGCACGAAACAAGTTTTTGATAAAAAAATTAAAAATCAGTTATTGTTCAAAAGTTATTATGTATTGTATTATTGTTACACACAAAAAAGATGAAATATTAGAATTATAAAATCTTCCAAAAAATTTCATGTAAAGTTTATTACGTTATAGATCAAACAATAATATTTTACAAATTATTTCATAATGTTCATTAACTAATGCCATTTTTGCTTTCAAAATTAATTAGATTTCACAAAAAGTGATCATTAGAAAACCTTTGCGATAATAGAGATCATCCAAAAGGCTATTTATTTGAAATCATATTCATTATGTTTATACTCTAAACTTATAATATCATAAACCAAGTAGTTGCTTACACTGTCACACAACAACATTACACAAGAAAAAATTCTGTTCGATTAATTCAAAATGTATCATATTCCCCGTCTTTATCCCTCTCTCTCTTTACGTTACCCTCAATGTATGGTATATAATATAAAATATGTTTATATATATATAATAGAAAATTATTTTGTTCGCATCGTGTTGCATACACATATAAATCAACTATATAAAGATAAGTTATGATGAGGCAAGTTAAAAGTGAAGTATAATATATGGAACACTTGACAACTTACCTAAATGTCCACCACATGTCGATACTCATCATATTTAACCAGAAGAAGTTTGACAAAAAAAAGAAGTAGGTAAAAAAAGCTAAAAATGAAATTAATAACATGTTAATCATTGAGCGCGCGTTGAAATGCACATTGGAGAATTATACTTATTACCATACTTCTTCATTCAAAAATAGATTTAATCTAATTATCTGCAGTAAAATTTTATAGCAAAGATGATATATTTCATAAATATATGTGATAGTAAATTAAGTAAGATGTCGGTTCGAGATATAACTCTGCAAAGACTCAAAAATACAAAAAAAAAAATATATTTATTCACACAAATTTAGATTAGATATATGTTAAAATGCATCTAAAATTTATCATTCACAAAATTTCATTATTAAATCTTACAGTTTTAACAAAACATACAGGGTGTCCCATTTTAAAGGACCCACTCAAATATCTCAGAAACACTGTGTTAAATCGGAAAATGTTTCAAACAAAAGTTGTGTGGCTTCAAGGGGGCCATAAGATGGTAACAATGATTTGACCTTGGAAAATCATTTGAAGGTCAACTTTAAAATCTTAAATGGAAACCCCCATTTTTTATTTAGTATTCTTGTAGCTGACATTGACAGCTTTTCAAAACACTATAATAAAGTATTTTTTTATTAAGTACTTTTTGAGTTGTTTTATATTTTAATCTGACATATTTTGATATAAAAAATTAAATATCTCGTAAAATATTTAGTTTTTGATAATCTTACCGTAATACTTCTATGTACAGAATAATGAGACAAATCAATTAGTATAAAAAAAGAAAATGTTTTTAAGAAAATTATTTACAATGTATTTTTTTAAACAATTATTTGTTTTTTTTGGCACTAATTAATTTGTCTTATTATTCTATACATAGAAGTATTACGGTAAAATTATCAAAAACTGAATATTTTACGAAATATTTTATTTTTTATATCAAAATATGTCAGATTAAAATATAAAATAACTCAAAAAGTATTTAATGAAAAAATATTTTATTATAGTGTTTTGGAAAGCTCTCGATGTCAGCTATAAGAATACTATATAAAAAATGGGGATTTTCATTTAAGATTTTAAAGTTGACCTTTACATGACCTTCAAATGATTTTCCAAGGTCAAATCATTGCCACCGTCTTATGGCCCCCTTGAAGCCACATAACTTTTGTTTGAAACATTTTTCGATTTAACGCAGTGTTTCTGAGATATTTGAGTGGGTCCTTTACGCAAATATACATTAGTATGCCTGAAATATAGGTACGCCATAATGATTATAGTTATATGATTTAAATATACTGTACCGATTGTAATGCAGACTGAATAACATATATCTTCTTTGATTAGAATTAACACATTTTCAAATGTGTATACCATAAAACATGCACCGCTGTAATTGCGC
This sequence comes from Polyergus mexicanus, assembly GCF_030449975.1. NCBI lineage: Eukaryota > Metazoa > Arthropoda > Insecta > Hymenoptera > Formicidae > Polyergus > Polyergus mexicanus. The sequence continues at coordinate 2,310,051 of NW_027223334.1, forward strand.
AACATGAAGCCATGTATGTTCCGAAGCTCTGGCAATATAAAATACACTAAAGATATTGACAAATAAATTAATACAGACACTATATTACAGCTTATATCTATGATATTCATGATATGATAATCGACATCATCGACATCATCGACATCATCGACATCATCGACATCATCGACATCATCGACATCATCGTCATCATTTTCAATTGACGAGTTGTAAACATTATACTTTTTAATGATCTCGTCAACAGTCTCTGAGCAAATAGTCACTTCATACTTATTCTCGTTTATGACAGCCAGACAATATGATGTTTTGGCAAATATTTCAAAATAAGGTAAATAGAGAGAACCATTGGCAAAGAACATGTAATCGTACTGATAACCATAGGGATGCAAAAAGCGATCTTTATCCTGGCACGGATCGTAGACGACTAGCTGAAACAATTCGTCCACCGTCTTATTTTCGCTTCGCAACGAATCGTTCGTGTATCCATCCATGTTCGGGAAGAAGTATTTATTTCCTTCAAAAAGGCATTCGTCATCAACTAGACGATGACCGATAGGGCAGCATAGCTGAATGCAAGTAATATTAAAGCACATTTCGTATGGAATGATCTTACTCATATTGCTATCTTTACTGGAGTTTTCATAGAACTCGTGCGACATGAAATCGTTCTTGTCTTCAATGCTCATCAAGTCTTCATAAATTTCGTATGACATAAAGTTGCTTTCATGGTCGGCATTTGTTGAATTCGTGCGAGGTTCCATCGATATTTGCTTATCATTTTCACGATACTGTATGGAATGAGTATCGAATTTAAACTGTATCGAATCATCATCCTCGTTGCTCGTCGAAGTGGTGCGATATTCATACTGTATATCTTCGTACTGTATATTATTGTTAGTTTTTTTGTACAAATCGTGTAGCAGTGTTTTCATTTCGTCGTCATAGCTTGTCGTAGAATCCGCATCTATCTCATGTCATACTGTCGAATTATCATTTTTCTCTTCATTGCTAGCGAAATTTTGCTGAGATTTCAATGACGTAGCGACTAGGAGAAAAAGTGCGCAATACCAAAACGTCAAATTTTTTCCACACATCCTTGCTTTTTTGACGCGTTGAATTTATATCTGAAAATTACATTATTGATTTCTTTTCTACGATAATTTCATATTTAGATGTCCTATCGCGACGATATGCGAACTGCGGCTTAAAAAATATATTAATATTGTTAATCTGCGATAATTTCATCGTAACAACACATTTCTGTCACAGTCCTAAAGATCGAAGGAGCTGCTTTCAAAGGATCTATTCTCGTGAATGCAGAAAGTGAATTAATGTCGATAAAATGAGTTACGAAAGGTCCAAAAGCACACGGTGATATCGTAACAGGAGCGGTCGTTAAGCTTTTTGAACGATATTATTTTATTCCTTTTTGGACGTGTAATTTAAAAAATGAATGACATGCGTGAATGCTTGATTTTTATATTTGATTTTAAAAGTTTTTAATTGTTTTATAGTTTAACAGGCGCATATATATATATATATATAAATTTTGTCATGTGATAATTAAAATTATTCATTAATGTAAAGAAAACAAATAATTGTTTAAAAAAATACATTGTAAATAATTACATACTTTTTGTTAAAAACAATAATTTTTTTTACACTAATTAATTTGTCTCATTATTCTATACATAAAAATATTACGATAATTCTATCGAAAACTAAATATTTTACGAAATATTTTATTTTTTAACTCAAAATATGTTAGATTAAAATATAAAATAACTCAATAACTTAATAAAAAAATATTTTATTATAGTGTTTTGAAAAGCTCTCGAGATAAGTTATAAAAATATGCGATAAAAATGGGGAGTTCCATTAAAAATTATAAAATTAACCGCCACCCCTTTAGAGGGGGAGCGGGGGCAATTTTATGTTTATGTAGTTAGAAAGGCCCCTCGAAAACATGAAACTTTCTCATAAACAATTTTTTGATTTGACAAATATTTTTAGAGTTATTAGCTTGTAACACTTTACGTGGACCACCCTGTATATATATACATTGATTTTGTCATGTGATAATCAAGATTATTCATTACGCCTAAATCTCCGAGGAATATTTATTTAATATTTATATATATTTTCTACTCTTATACGTATCGATTTCTTTAAAAGCCCCACACATATCCCCCACACATATTCATTTCAATATAATCAACAATTTAGGAACTCTGAGAATCTAAAGATGTAGAGTAATTCAACAAATATACTAATCGGACTTAGCATCACGTAAGTTTATTTCATGCTCGAAACTTTAAATAATTAAAAAATTTATGCGCGCACATTTGTTTTTGTATTAGTCGCATGAAAGAAATATAATTAAGTACAAGTATGCACACACACACACACACACATACACAAACATGTAATTAGAAAACATTATCTTTTTTTGCTTTTTTCGGCAAAATTTCCTACATTTGATCCAATTTATTCTAACACTGTTATCATTGACGATATTATGGTTGATTTTAGTTATCTTACTAAATTCAATAAGACTCCACTATTGCATCCGGTTTCTTCTCTTTTCGAGTCGAACAAAAAAAAAAGAACGCGCAAGAAACATGTGAACGCACAAACGAGGAGATACGACTACCGAGGCTATACGATATACGAGTCATCGATAGTTTTAAGGAAAGAGTCTACTACTATAAAACCATACACATACAACAGTTATATATGTATACAAAAAAAATATTCCATTAACGAACTTCTACACACGATAGCTTAACCAAGCAGCGGAATAAAGTAAGCTATTGACTATTTTTCTCAGATATTTAATACTTGAATGAAAAATGAAAAGCCATTATATTTTTAAAAACATCTAGCGCGCCCGATTATTGGGACCGCGTAAAGCAGGATCGGCTATTGAGCACCTCTTTATGGAGAACAAAAGAGAACAGGGAAACAACGAGAGAAAGAGATAAAGACATAAATGGCAACAAGATCAACATTTATGGTATGTTTAATAAATAATATATTTAAGTGAACATTGTGTACATTTAATCTATTCCAATTGTAGCGAACATGAAATAAATTTCAAAATGGAAAATATATTGATACGCAGCAGCAGTCAAAAAATATAAATTTTTTTAACTATACTTTATTTTATAAATTTATATTATATTAGATTTTAGTTATTTAAATATTTAGTTGAAAAACTTCTATTGGAAAGTTATAATCGATAATGCATAAGACAAATTTTACTTTTATTACTAACGAATTTATCAATCTTATTCGTTATCTTTCAACTACAAAAATATATGTGATCAAAGAATAAAAATACCTTGAATATATCAGAGAATCTCTTTCAGAGAGAAAGAGAGCTTATCGTTATTTGTCATAATTTGTACTCCGCTCCGCGCTAAGTATGGTGATGTAATCGTATAAAAACCAGTTTGGACGTAAAGTTGTTATTTTAAAAAAATTACATCTTGAATATTTATTTGATTGGAAATTAAGAGGATGTTAGACTACTCTGTTTTACCCACCAAAACGATTTTATTTTTTTGCATAGAGTAATCTTTCTTTTGATTGAATAAAATAAATCCTTTTCTACGATTTAAGTACACATCAAAACAAAGGTGAGACTTTACGAGTTTATATTAAAAACAGAAAAAAATTAAAAAATTACAGTTTTTTATTGGCTTTTGGCGTCAGGTTGGAACAATACTTATGTAATATAAAAATTTTGCAGTGTGTATGTGCAAAATAAGATACTTCTCTACTCGGGAATGCATGAAAGAATATAGATGGATGTTTAGAAAGTATTTAGAAGCCTAGTAAAAAAGATTACTGTCTGCAAAAATTTCATGCATATGTGTGTGTGCAAAATCAAGGCTCGAGAGTAAAACAGAGCAGTTGATTAGTTGCGTGATGTCGCGATAGGCAGAGCTGCACTCTTACATGGCAAGGACAGATATAATCGTATTATCTTTGTCTCTTTCATGCGTGGAGAGTATAAAGCCTGCGGCACACGGATTTTTCGTACTTATTTTGTCAATTGATTCGTTGCGCGTTGTTTAACGAAGCATTCTACGTGTTCCAATCATAAGAGTGTTACTAGTTTTGGCTTCACACGTGCAGATTATCTTACGTGTTGGGTTAATATTTTAGTTATAAGATTTCTAGAGATTTCAACAAAATTATTCGAGATTCTAAAAATTCTCTAGATAATAGCCAATGATTACTTATCTAGTCAAGATACGATTCAAAATATTTATTGTGAAAAAATTAATAAAATTTTTCAAATTTTATTAGGTTAGGGAATCGGTTATTTTTAATTAATTTTATACATATTCAATTAATATCATCATAATTATAAATAAAATACATAAATACTAATTACTTATGTATGTATATATATAACTTTTGTCTTTATATTTATTATTATTTCTATTTTTTGCGTTTTTATCGTAGTATCGTCTGCAGCTAGCAACAAAACCATAGTGAAATATAGCACCAAACCTATTACCAAAAACTAGCATGCTAGCACACACAGCAACACGCAGCACATAATATTTCAAATTGCATAGCCATTATAATTGCTAGCGAAATGTCTCGCATGCGATCTAGTACGCAAAATCGTACCGTGTGCCGGAGGCTTAACATACATGTACGCAGTAACATTATTGCAGTATCTTTTCTCTCTCGATCATACGCTCTGTTTCTTTTTAATCGCTCGCTCACTATGTATAAAGGTCGATATATACTTAGCGAACGAACACCGCACGAATAGCGAATGCGAACGTCTTGTGGAACGTTTTGAACGTTTTTCTCGCACGAATTGTCTTTGATATACCGCCTCATGAGGGAATCGAGCCGAATGCGAATCGAACGTTCTGTTCGTATTCGTTTCGGCGTATATATCTGCTGAATGATGACAACGAACGTTCGCATTCGCTGTTCGTTCGGTGTTCGTTCGCTAAGTATTGTATATACCACCTTTATGTATCGCTTACCATAGCTTTGAGCGGGGAGCACACATTTTTGCATAAACGCATAATTATAAGCGTAAGGAAATTGATTGGTCCATTTCCTTATGCATAAGCGCGACTACCTATGCGGTAGAACACATTGACCCGTTAGACGAAGTAACGTTATTTGGAGAGATATTACACACAAAGTTAAAAGGGACCGTCCGTGACCAGCACGCGAAACAAAACAAGTTTCGCATCGACTTATAAACAAGAGAATAAAATAAACGTGTAATGCCAAAAATGCGAAAAAACCGGACGTTACGAGATTGTCGAATTAGCCGATAGGCGAACCGATTTTCATTACCAAAACTCGATAGTATATTTAGATGATATCGTAATCTATCGAGCCAGCTTGCAAAACCATAACAAGAGACTCATCGAAGTCTTACAAAGATTGCGAGAAAACAATCTGAAGTTATAGCCGGACAAATGCGAATTCCTACGAAAAGAAGTGACATATTTAGGTTACATAATTATGGAAAACGGAATATCGCTAAATTCATCCAAATTGGAAGCCATAAAAAATTTTTCGAGGAAATCAAAAGATATTCAAGTTTTTATAGAATTAGCCGGATATTACAAAAAATTTATCGAGAATTTCTCGAAAATTGCAAAGCCACTGATGAAGCTAACAAAAAAGGAAAATAAGTTTGAGAGGACACAGGAACAACAACAAGCATTTGAAGTGCTTAAAGAAAAATTAACAACGGCAACTTTATTAAAATATCAAGATTTTGTAAAAGAATTTATTGTAACAACCGATGCGTCAGACTACGCTATCGGAGCGATATTATCGCAAGGACAAATAGGTCAAAATCAATCAATAGCGTATACCAGTCGAGTATTATCGAAAGCCGAACAAAATTATAATACGAAGGAAAAGGAATTATTAGCAATAGTATGGGCCGTATTTTCCACTGTACTTATACGGGACAAAATTTACGATAGTTATTGTCAAATATATACAATTTATAGAATATGAAAAACAAGCCAGAACACGTTGTATACACAATTAACATATAATCAACGAATTAAAGTGTTTTCAAACAAGCTAACAAGAAATATATGTATATGAATGTTTTATCTTGTGTAATATTATTTATTATTAAATCTAAACGCTTGTGAATATATAATTATAGTAATTAGCTTATCTTTATGTAACGATGTCAGAGATGAAGCGCACAGGTCAACGGTCGCAGAAACGCTGATGCACTAAGTCGATATGTGGGGAATATCAACAAAGTCGAGGAGGATGAGACCAACGACATGAAGATAACGCGAGAATACACGGAAGATGAAAATCGACGTATTCTATATGAATATCATGCACCTGTAGGAGGGCATCAAGGATTAGAGCGCACAATTAATTGAATTCGCTTAACGCACAATTAGCGAGAATTGACAAAAGATATCGAAGATTACGTAGCAAAATGCGAACTTTGTTGAAAAAACAAACTATCGCGGAAAATTAAAGCACCGCTAATAATAACGAATACTATCGATAAGCCCCTCGAGAAATGTACTTTAAATATCATAACTCCGTTAACTATTACAAACAATAGAAATAAATTTTAAAAATATATTTTAAATATATTTAACTTTCCAAGATAATTTAACAAAATTTAGTAAAGCAATTCCTATACCGAACCAAGAAGCCGCGATAATTGCAAAAGAATTCGCGACGAAAATAATTTTTGAGCATGGTATTCCAGAAAAAATATTAACTGATCAAGGAACAAATTTTTTAAGTGAAATATTTAAGAACATTTGCAAACTGTTAAAAATCGAGAAGATTCAAACAACCGCGTATCATCCAGAAAGCAACGAAGCGTTAGAACGATCTCACCGTACTCTAGCCGAATATCCCTGACATTATCCAAACTGAATTAAGATGAATGGATTTCCTACACGATGTTCACATATAATACGATACCGCTATACGGTGAAAGGGATCACACTCTTCGAACTAATTTACGGACACCGAGCAACACTACCGACGACATTGTCGCAATCGCCTAAGCCCATACATATGATAATTACGCATAAAAACTAAAAAAAAATCAAAAGTCTACCGAAAGCGATTTAAATAAAATGCGTGCGAAATAATGACCAATATGTCTGCAAACCAAAAATAATTCAAGAGCACATCTATGGTACTGCAAGCCGATTAAATGTAACAGCAGAGATGGAAACCGACACCACGATAACAAACACTGCGATACTATACTAAAACAAAATAGCTAAGAAGATAACGATATAATATAAGAAACGATTGTAAAACGCGAATATGTATTGCGGAAAAACATAACGCGAAAAATTTATGTAAACGAGAACTCACAAATAGTTCGGTTTTTTTCCAAAGGGAGAGGGATGTCGTAACCCAATCAATTTCCCAATATTAAAATATAAAATACTAAAGTAGCATAGAAAAGATTAAGAAAGAGCTGAGTAAAATAAAGCATTAAATTAGAAAAAGAGCCCAAGAAAAAATAATTGAGAAAGAATAAAAGTAATAAAAGATCATTAATAAAATTAAGTAAGAGACGTGACTAAAAAAGTCACTGCCAAGTTCTCGGAAACTAAGCAAACAATTGACGAGAAAGATTGGCAAGCGGAATACGAGACGTGCTCCGGGCTCCGGCCAGAGATACTACACTCCTCCTTAACCAACGATCTGATTAATTAATATATATTGAGTGCAAGATGCATTCGCTCGCTCATTAACATCGCTCACTCGCAGTCAATTAATATAACCATACTGTATCGAAAGTACTATATATATCGCATCCGAGCTCTATAACCGCAAATAAGTGCAAAGTGTATTAAATATGTTGTGAAATATATCAATTTACCTAGAGTCCGGGAGTGTCTTATTCTGAGCGTGGATCCTAATTCTTTGGGCATACAAATCCCAAAGAACCCCTTTCTTACCGGCTAGGGATACAATAGAATATTGGGATTGTACATATCGCCTCAGGTATCGGTCCGAAAAGAGCATCTAATTCCGACCATTGATTCTATTAGATAGCAGATTATATAAGGCTGTCTCTTGAAATAATCTTGAGGTACGTAACTACGCAAGACGTGCAATCACACTTGTGAAAATAATGAAGCCGAAAAAATACATTTCTTGTGACGAGATACAAAAATACAACGTATTAAATTTAATGGACGAGTTTGAAGAAGAATTAATACAAATGTCTGGAAAATGTATGGACGTCGGTTGTGGACCCGGAGATATAACAAAATATATCCTCTTGCCAGTTTTAAATCCAAATGCGGTAATAATAGGTAAAACAATAATATACATGGAATAACATGCTGTGCTATACAGGGTGTTTCAGAGCGACCGTATCAGCAATTTTTTGAGGAAACAACGCATTTTCGTGAAAAATGTTTCATGCAAGACTTGTAGAGTTCTAAGTGACGTATTATATAAAAATTAAATAAGAAGACTCTAATATAGAATAATATAAAAAAATGTAATACAGGCAAATAAGAGCCGGACACAGACATAAACGTGTGGAGAAAGGTGTTATTTGTTTATAAAAATAATTTAATGATGTTAATTCGAACGTTTCGGTTTAAGATTAGACCATCTTCAGCAACTGATTTCCACGCATTTATGTCTGCGTCCGGTTCTTATTCGCCTGTTTTATATTTTTTTTTTATTATTATATAATGTTATGTATGACCTTGAATAGCACTGTCAAGGTCACATAAAAATCACTTTGAATTTTTTAAATAAAAACTCCCATTTTTTATTACATATTCTTGTAGCTTATCTCGAGAGCTTTTCAAAACACTATAATAAAGTATTTTTTGAGTTATTTTATATTTTAATCCGACATATTTTGATGTAAAAAATAAAATATCTCGTAAAATATTTAGTTTTCGATCATTTTATTTTTATAATACTTTTATGTACAGAATAATGAGACAAATTAACTAGTATAAAAAAATAATTGTTTTTAAGAAACATATGTAATTATTTACAATATACGTTTTTTAAAACAATTTTTTTTTTTTTTTTTTTTTTTTTTTTTTTTTTACACTAATTGATTTGTCTCATTATTCTGTACATAAAAGTATTACGGTAAGATTATCGAAAACTAAATATTTTACGAAATATTTTATTTTTTATATCAAAATATGTCAGATTAAGATATAAAATAACTCAAAAAAATAGTTAATGGAAAAATACTTTATTATAGTGTTTTGGAAAGCTCTCGAGGTAAGCAACAAGAATATGTAATGAAAAACAAGAGGTTCCATTTGAAAAATTCAAAGTGATTTTTATATGACCTTGACGATCCTATTCAAGGTCATATTAATATTATTATATAATACGCCACTTAGAGATCTACAACTTTCGCATGAAACATTTTTCACGAAAATGCGTTGTTTTTTTAAAAAAACTGCTGATACGGTCACTCTAAAACATCCTATATTACATTATATACTTATAATAACATACATTTGTTTAAATTATTATTTAATTTAATAATTGCATATTTTGAAGGTACCGATATTTCGGAAGATGCGATCGAGTTTGCGAAGAAAACATACGGTAACGAAAGACTCATATTCAAAGTATTAGATATCCAAACTAAAGATTTGCCTGAAAAATATATTTCTGGATTCGATCATATATTTTCCTTTCACACTTTACATTGGTGTTATGACATTCAGTAAGTCAAAATTCTTAAGTAAATATAAATCAGGCTTGCCTAGGGCTGCCATCCGTTCGGTTTTCCCCGGATTTGTCCTAGTTTTTCGAGCGTCCGGGAACATCCGAGGGGATTTTTGAAGTAGTCCGGGATTTTTGAGCGCTTGACACAAGGCGATGCACGTGTCGCATTTTGAAGCTGTATCTGTATATATTGTACGTGCGGTATTGTCGGAGCCTCAGGTCGTCGGAATCATTGACAACGAAAAAAATAATGTTGTAGTATTATATTATTACTATTAATAATTATTATTAATAATTCCTAATAACTATTAATAGTATTAATGATTTTTAATAATTAAAATAAAAAAATTATTCTGTTTTTATCACTTTATTAGCAGTTGTAATAATTTCACATTATGAATTTTGGGCGTTCGAGTTTCAATTGAAAAATTCCGAGGTTTTAAACCTTTCAGTACTAGGTCTGTATAATTACAGATGGCAGCCCTAGCTTTGCCCAATCTATCGATCGCGATCAACTGGTCGATCACAGCGTGATTCTTACCCAGTTGTTGTAGAAATATATCTATGTATAGTTGATGTGATATTGAGCTAACATCGAAAATCAGATGTTGAAATACAGTTGAAATTCTGATCGAATCGACATCAAAATGATACAAATTATTGACGATTCTTTGCTTACTAATTTAATATAATATCAACATTGAATCAACCATAATTAATTATATCCTAATATTTTGCAAAATATTGCAATTTTATATATATACTGCATTCACGGAGAGAATGACCTCGCTTTTCGTTCGGTTCGCTCAGATTCCGCCCGACCGACCGCACATTTTGCCCTCTCCACGCTGTCAAAATTGATCTTGCAGCTTACAGATCCGGCTAGCCGATGGAGAAGACCCTATTTATTAAAAATAATAATAAATTTTATTAATATTTTTTAGATTGTAAACAGAGAAAATAATAGATATATCGCGATTTAATTAAGAAGAGTAATAAAATTCAATGAACAGAGAACGTAATAACGCAATACTTTAATAGCAAAAGTCCTCATTAAAATTTTCTATTTAATACTTTATTTTATATTAATAACTAAAATAATTATTATTCTATTATTAATTACGTATATATGTTCTGTAACAATTTAAAATATTTGTGTTTTATTCAAACTTCTTAACGCAATGTTATATATCAATTTACGTAAAATTATGTTATTTAGTTTCACAATATGTATTGAAATATGAAAATAAATATAAATATATTGAAATACATTTCGATTAAAAGAAAACACGCTTCCTGCATATAAAAACTATATATTAAAAATTATAAAGATTATATATAAAAAAAACTATGTATATATATAATTATAATATAATTGGGAGACAATAGATTTCCTCATTACCCATGAGATACTATTGTTAATGTGTTTTTTTATATGTTTTTTTTGTCTTTTTTCCAGTTGACCTATTACTAAAGAGGACAACAACAAATAATGACAATTTAAGAAATTAAGACTCTCAAGTGATATCACAAATTAAAATAATCGCGGGCTAGTAAGAGCCATACACGGATGGTAGTGCGTCAGTTTCATAGAAAAATAAGTTTTCTAGTTATTATTTTCATATTTTAATATATATTGTAAAAATAAATAACATATAATTTTATGTAAGTTGACATATAACAATGCGTCAAGAGCTTCGAATAAAACACAAATATTTTAAATTGTTACAGAACGTATACATAATTAATAATAGAATAATAATTATTTTAGTTATTAATACAAAATAAAGTATTAAATAGAAAATACGAAACCCACTGCATCCACGCATACACTTCCCCATCTATACAACAATTGTGGAGTGGATCTCGCTTTGCTTTGTAAAGTGAATATGCGTGGATCTCTTGGACATAGATTGGATTAGATTAGTTTTTTTCAGGGAGGGGTTGTATGCGTTCGATTTATTACACATGAATAAATGATTCTGCTAAGATACGCTCTATTAAATGTACATAGTGTCAGAAAAATTATGTTTTATTTAGTAAACCTTTTTTTATTAATTACTTTTTAATGAACAACGAGCGACGGCTAAAACCTTTAGAGAGTTACTCAGGGCGATGACCTTGACAACATATGTCAAGGTCAAGATCATTGGAGCTGGGTCCCCTTCTGTCAATATTTACCTTTAACATTTAAATACACAAAATATTGTTTTTTTATAATATTTTTTTAACAGTTCTATCGCATTATAACATAATTTCAAAGAGAGAGAAGTACGAGTTTAATATATTAGATATTAACATTTCATTAAAATGGTTACATTTACTTTAAGAGTTTTATTAAAAATTGAAAGTAAATATCGCAATAAGCATAAAAGCATCAAAAATTAATTACACTTATCTGTGTTTTATTTAACAGACAAGCGTTTGAGAATATTTATCGTATGATTCGACCTGGTGGGAATATACTTATGAATTTGGTAGCATCTAATGATGTATTTAATATTATAAAAATTTTGGCTCAAGATGTTCGTTTTGCACCATACATACAAGTAAACTTCAATATTTCCATGCTCCATCAAATCCGCAATTTTACAATTATAAACATTTAATTATTACTCTTATGTTCATACAGGATGTCAGAAAGTATGTTTCGCCATTTAATGATTCATCCAATCCTCGTAAACAACTGAGAGAAATACTTAAAACTATCGGATTTGAGATTTGCCAATGCAGTCTTCGAGAAATGACATATTTCTCTAAAGATTTCAGCAATTTTATATGTAAGTTATTTTTAAAACAATGTAAAAATTAAGTTTTATGCTTTATGATTATTATCACATTATAAGTTTGCTACAACGTTCTTTACTTATTTACTTAAATCTTAATTCAATTCTAATAATTTAATTTAATCTTAATGAATTATTTTGGTAGCTTCAATAATATCCGTCTACACATTTTTGGACAATATGCCACATGATCTGAAAGAAGAATTCAAGAACGAATATACACGTAAATTTGTGGAAAGAAAGATTACTTATAAAACAATACAAGATAATCAAACACAAACAGTTATGTTAGATCCATACAAACTCTTAATAGTTTATGCACGAAAAATTGCATAACAGCATTGCATATATGTATATGTATATATGGTACATATAATCGTTGATGTATATCGTAAATCCTGAAGTCGGTAAATAAAATTAAGCTTAAGAAATACAAGGTATCGAAAAGAGTGAGAGATTAAAATTAAGTATCTATTAAGAATTGAAAAATAAGAGCAGACAAGAAGTACCGTATCATCCTGTAAATTAATACCGTTTTTTTGCTGTTGAGTTTACGTTATACATCAATGGATTATTTGAGCAATCGTTATGTTTTTAAGTTGGCTTTACTTTTGTTTTTGTAATAACATATCAAATTGTCATGAAGGTGAGACAGACCTGTATGTAATGAGTCTGACATTTTGATGGCTTTGATTTCTAATGTAATGATGTTATAAAATATCGAATACCAAATGTTATAAACTATCAACAGCTATTGTTCTTATGGTGATATAAATTGCAATTTTTTTTATTAAACTTTATTTTTTAATCCATTAACATCCAGAAGAATTCGAAGAGAATTAAAACTATTGAATATTACAATTTTTATAACACATAATAAATGTCATTTTCTTATGTAATATTTACTGTATTCAGGCCACAGTCTATTCTAAACTAGATTGCTAATTTCACTATTGGAATAGCAACTTACGTCATTTCATTCTTCAATCCTTCGTATATATTAATACAAGCAGCATACAATATGGCTCACAAGCAGGTAGAAAGAGACAACGTTTTTCTTAGCGCAATTATCGCGCTATGCGAGGAGGCCTTAAAGGAACGTATACTTAAGATTGTATATCTTCAACAAATTTAAATGGATTAACTTGAACTTTCAGCAAATATTTCTAACATTATGTATTTTAGGAAAATGTGAAACTCCCAAAAAATCGACAGTTCGAAAATTTCTGACTAGGCATAATCACTTAAATATCGGTAGAAAAATTTTTGAAGCTACACGGTACTTTTTCAAAAATATGTAATTTTTAGCAACAAAGCAATATGTTCTTTTCTAAAACACACAACATATGACTTATATGGTATTTTTGTTAGTTGTAAAATAAATGTGATAGAATAGAATAGAGTCTGTTTTTTGGAATATAATGTATCTAAATCTGTACTATATATTTTCTTATCATATTATTATAAGATAAAATATGCAGGTCAACGTAAAGTATGAATATTATATAAAAATAAAACAGTCATTTTGATTAGAAAAGGAGAGAGGATGTATAAATCGATTTATTATAAACATAAAAATCTTAGATTTAAAAGTCCGAATAATGTTATAATAATCTCATAATAATAAGCTCTCGTTAAAATTATACGATAATTATTTACATTACTAGAATTACAAATTTTTATAAGTTTTATCACAATTTGTGGAATAAATAAATTAGCTTATTTTCATTTTATATATATGCAGTATAACATAGGCTTATAATAATTTCATATATTTCTTATTAGCATCTTTGTTTTTCACATATTTATGAAATACATGACAATTTGACGATACGATATGAACTTGACAAGTACTCTATACAAATTATAAACGAAAAGGAAACGATGTGATATGATTTATATAAAAAGAAGAATAATTTGAAGCAGTATCAACTGGGATAGATTCGGATTCCATAAAAAAATCATAAAAATAATAGTCATATATTGGATGAGTTTTGCACAAACTTAACAAAAGTCAACAGTAAGAAAAATTTCACGTCACAAGAAATCTGTAAAAACTTAATGAAAATTGAATATTTTTAAAAAACTTTGAATATAATTTTAATACATAAAATTATAGAATTAAAAGTCTGTTAAAAATAAAGTTAGATTATGTTTAAACATTGCTAATGTTTACAAATTTGTGATCTAAGATATTTGATCGATTAATCATTTTTTTACATAAAATTTTTGGTTATTAAGTGGGAAACTGTCAAATAAGAGCCATGGCATTGGTATTGGTGCGCAAACTTATTATTGTTATATTTTAGTAAAAAATATATATTTTTTAAAAATGTATATTTCGGACTGTTTTTTAATCCATCATATGTATGAATATATAAAAAATATATTGGAATTTTGAAACTTGATGTACACAAAATTTATTGTTATAATCAAATTTTAAGTTAATATTGATAATCAAAATGGAAAACTCACTAAAAATTTTGTGTACATCAAGTTTTAAAATTCCAATGTAATCTTTATATATTTATACCCATATTATAGATGGACTAAAAAACGGTCCAAAACATACCTTAAAAAAGAAATACATATTTATTATATTAAAATATAACAATAATAAGTTCGCACACCAATACCCGCGCACTTTGACTTTTAAATATTAGTTTTACCATTTAATTGTTAATATTCTGTTGCTGTTAGTATTAAATTTTTAATTCTAGCGTACTCAACTGCATTACATTTATTTATTAACAAATATAATTAGCATTTGCGAATCTTTCACTTCATGCAAGCATGTTTTATATTTTGAAACTATATCATTATATTAATTACTAAGTTTCTATTAGAGCAAAAGAATTATCAAAATAATTATTAAAAGTTGTTAGTGTATAAAGAATAATTTAAATAAATATCATTACCTGTAGCTGTTTTCTCTGAATCGTAAACAAAATTGAATTGAGAATAGCTTCCATAAGAGTTATCATATGATATCGGTGCTTCATTAACTCGCCGATATCATTGTTTCGAGTTTTACATGCATACATTAACATTGGTATCCAGACTGTTATGAAAATGAAGATATTAATGCAGTGATAAAAATTACAAAGTAGGAGTTCGTTTTTTCCAATATCCGGATTCGGCAGGCACGTAATGGTTCCTAACACTTGGAAGAAATAAAATACCGGTTGGAATTTCAGTCGAATGACTGCCATGTCGTAGTATCAATTTTTATTGTATAATATGTTCTAAATAAATATGAAGCATTAAGCAGCGCTATATCAAAGGAATACAATATTGCAGGAACAGAAATGGCAGTTAAAGGTGGAACGGTGCAATCAATAGCGCATTATTTATTTGTTGGCTAGAGTTTGATTTTTTATGGTAATTACTAGTATCTACTCCTATCATACTCATGAGAAATAAGTTAAAATACAATAAATGTGATATACGGCACGCATAGACCCCTCAATAATTGCAATAAGTATCTATATTATTGTTGATCTATTTTTTGCTTCTACTACTCTGTATTTATCTATTTTTATAATTTTATAATAGCACGCATGGATTGCTATTTTATATATTTCTTTCTCTGATTACAAATTTAAAACATTATTTAAGTATAAAATAAATATAAAAAATTATTTAAGAATAAAATATTACTCCATACATTACATTTTTTTTTATATGGCAGCAGTGAAAAGCGCAGGAGGAAGATTTAAAGAAAAAAAATAATAAGTTTGCAATAATAATGTTGAACCCGTGGATTGAGCACCTATCGGGCGCGTCTCCAGGCGGCGAATAGAAAGACGCCAAGGCTGCCTCCAGGTTTGACCAGTAGTGGCTATAATTGGCCCCGCGGGCGTAAAACCCTATCTGGGGCTGGAAAGCCTACTGCTGCGGACCGACACCTCAAGCCAAGCTGGAAGCTCTCGACGAATGTTGCGTGGCATTGGGGGTGCAGTGTCGTGAACAATGCCTCTGGAGCACCGGGCAAAACCTCAAAGTATTTAGTCTTACCCGGGCATGCGGGGCTCTGCCCGGGCGGACTTCCGTTCCCTAGCTTCTCGTTCATCGGAATCATTCATGGATTTTGAAAAACCTGATATTGATGATGGTCTTGGAGGGACTGAGGGTGAGGGCTCGCAAGGGCCCACCAAGGGTTTCTACTCCCGAACAGACTCCTCAGGGCTTGGGAGGAAACGGGGCTGCCGTCGGCAAAGCAGCGGTTCCTCGTAAGAGGAATGTGGAGCCGAGAAGAGAAGGGCCAGGAGGAACAGAAAAATGGCCTTAGCCAGGTCAAATCCCTCTTTCTCTGAGGCATTCGGAGAAACTCCAAAGGGGGTGGAGAAGGGACACACCGGCAAAAAGTGCCGGACGGGCGCCGTTGATACCCCTCCTTCGGTGCAAAAAACGGTGAAGAGGCCTAGAGCTTAGACTACTGGGTCCTACGTCTCTGTCGCTGACCCCTTAGCGAGGGTAAGTGTGCAAGAGGGCTACCCCGAACAGGCGTTAACTCCTGAGCTGTTGAACTTGCTGCAGGGAGAGTTCGTCAGTGAGCTGGCAGGGATCCGAGAGGATCCCCTGCCTCGCTTCTCGGAGACTGAGATGTTGCCTAACGGCGCCGTAGTTATTAAAGAGGAGAATGAGATGGCGCTCAATTGGCTCTCGGAGCGAATTGGGACATCTCTCTCTGAGATAGTCCCAAGTTCAGGGTGATGGGCTTGGATACGCTTCAAAAGCGGCACAGAGCGGTTGTTTGGATTCCGGGTCCTCCGGTGTCTACGGCGGTCCTGGAGCTGCTAGAAAGGCAGAATCCGGGCATCGCCACGGCTAGCTGGCAGGTTGTTGCCGAGATGTTAGGATTTCGCCAGAAGAGAGGAACCTCATTCTTGACATCCCGGAGTCCAGTATCCTCAAGTTGAGAGCGCGGGACTTTAGACTTAGCTATGGGCTTGAGCAGATCACTGTGGGTCTGCTCGGGGCTCGTAGTGAGGCAACGGGCCAGGAGAATCCCAGCCAGCCGGGCCCGCAATAAAATGGGGATGGCGACGGTGGAATTTACCCAGATCAACTTGCACCACAGCAGGGGCGCCTCGGCTGTTTTGGCCAGGAGCATGGCTATGGTGCAGGTATTTGTCTAATGCAGGAACCCTGGGTATACAGGGGCTGCATTAGCGGCTATGGCAAACTTTTCAAATCTCCCACAAAGCCCAGGACCGCGATTGCGGTCAAGGGACTAGAAGCGCAACTCATGCCAGAATTTTATTTTAAAGACGTTGTAGCAGTTACGGTAGATTTCCTCAGATTCACCACGGGCGAGACCAGGAAGGTGTTGGTGAGCTCAGCGTACTTTTCACATGAAGAAGATGGCTTGCTTCCACCAAGACCTGTGGCTAGGCTGGTGGATTACTGCCAAGATAAGAGGCTGCCGCTTATAGTGGGGTGCGACGCTAATGGGCACCACACTGTTTAGGGGAGCACCAATATTAACAATCGGGGCAGAAGGCTTCTGGAGTACCTGGTGGCCACTGACCCGGAGATCCTGAACAGAGGCAACGAACCAATATTTCAGAATGTGGTTAGGCGTGAGGTACTTGACCTTACTCTATGCACGAAGAATTTGATTCCAGAGGTTGTCAGATGGCAAGTCTCATCGGAGCCCTCTCTGTCTGATTACAGGCAGATTGTCTTCAGGCTTGCCAATGTGAAATCTGAAACAATCTGTAGAAGAACTCCGAGAAGGACGTATTGGGACTCGTTTCGAGAAGATCTCTCCAATGGTCTTAGCGGCTTCCCTAAGAGGCACGGGATCGCTACAAAAGGCTTTAGTGGATAGCTTCAAAAAGAATTGTCCAGCGAGAGCAGTTTGCTCTATTAAGAAGGTCTTTTGGTGGGGACCGAGACTGCAGAAGCTCAAGGAGGGGGCTCGGTGTGCTTGGAATAGAGAGTCAGAAACACGGGTCTCCCGCTCGATTGGGATCTCTACCGGAGGGCCCAGAAGACCTATAGGGACTCTGTAGTAGTCGCCAAGAGAGAGCGGAAATTCTGTGAGTTAATGGAGGAGGTTCCGGAGGCCTCTAGTCTCTGCAGAATCCTGGCGAAAAACCCGTACTCAAACCTGCATGCAATACGCCTCCCGGATGGGGACATGGTTTCGGAAGAGCGATGTCTGGCTCACCTTCTGGAGACCAATTTTCCAGGCTTCAAGAGGGGACTTGACTCAGACAGAGGGACCGCGGCTCCCAGATTAAGAGCACGTGGGTGCGACTGGAAACTGGCAGCCAACATCGTAAAATCCGAGAGAGTAAAATAGGCTGTCAAAACCTTTAAACCATTCAAATCCACTAAACCAGATAGAATTTTTCGGCGCTCTTACAAGAGAGGCTCGGGCAGATCAGTGGACCGTTCACGCGGACCCTGAGAGCTTGTCTTGCTCTGGGCTACACGCCCAGAGCTTGGAGGCTAGAGAAAAATAAGGTCTACATTTTTTCAAGGGGTAATTTCACCCCCTCAAACCTTAATTTTGCACGAACAAAAAATAGTTTTGTATTAAAGATGAACTATTCTACTTGCATACAAAGTTTCAGAATTTTCTGAATTTCCGGATTGCCTACCTTCCTTTGTAAATAAATAATAAAATAGTTTAAGTTGCATAATTAAAATATTGTATGGAAGTTGTAAGACATCCTGTATATTATAAATTCTATAACGATATGATTGACATATATTTTACGACATATTCAATCAGAAGGACCAAAATCAATTTTATCTTTGTCTATTGTTGACTGATTATCTCAGATATGTATGTACATATGTATATATATACATACGTATAATATTTATTTAATGTTATCTCTATTTAGTTCAATTATCAATTTTTGTAAAATTTTTTATAAGCAAAACTATCGATGTCTCGATTTAATATGACTAAAATTAAAATATTATTCTTACCTGCTTTGATATCTTTTATATACTAATTGTTTCTTTTTTATTTTTAGAAGGTTTTTCAATGATTTCGTATACGTTTTGTATTCTTTACTAATAAATATAACATTTAATAGTATAATTTTTTTGCAAAAAGAATGTACATTTTTATTTAAAAAATATAATTTTCGAGTTTTGTCGTATTAAGACAAAATAAAATAGCTGGAAATTTTTAAATTAAAAAATTATATTGCAAAAAGGATAATTACTTGTACATTACAATACGTGCAATAGAGAGCAGTTTCTAGAATAATTGTTGTGCGATAAATAAATAAATAAATAAAGATTATGCATTAAACAGTATCTAGATATATATATATATAAAGTTAATTATTGATCATACTATTCATTGCTGTAAAATAAGAGAATGCCTTTGTCATAAACTGTAAAATAATACGGATGTTAATAATTCATTAATTTTTTTATGTGATTAAAGATATTTAATAAATATAAATTTGTCTTACGTTTCCAAAATATTCTACAGAGAGAACGGGAAGAAAATTTGCCATCGATATTGTAAGAGGTTTTTGACTTCTCAGTATTATGAACAAAATATCATTTATAGTTTCTGGCGTCATATAGTCTTCGAACGAAGAGCTGTATGCTATCTGTTTGCTCTAAAATTTTGCAAAGTTATCTAATTTGATAATTATAATAAAATCCTTTCAGTAATATTTTTTTCACAATAATTAATCGACCAAATAACAATATTATTAATATATTGAAATGATAATTAGATATTTAATAAATTATTTACCATCTCGCTTAAATCATTTGCTGACCAAGCGCTGATGTAAAATCTTTCGCACGCACTAAGAAATGAAAATACAAATTGACCTTTTACTGCCAAAGGTTGATCCTTTGAAATAAAATAAAGTTTTTAATATTTTAAAGTGTGAGAAAATAAAATAAAAGAAAGTTTTTCTTCTTAAGTGCTAATCTTAAATGAAATTTGAATAACAAATGAGAAAACTTTAAATAGTAAAAATTTGTTAATAAACTTACAATAATTAATGGAAAGAGACTACAAACTGCAGCTGTGCCCATGGTAAGATTGAGTTTTAAAATTAAATATTGTATCGTGGCTTGGGTCAGTTCAACAAATCTAATATTTCGATAATAAACGAAATGATATAAAAATATTTTAGATAATATATCTTATCTTCTTTATCACAAATTAATAGATAAATTTATGTCTTTTAGCTAAAAGTGCTATTTTAAACATTTCTGCTAGTGTGCATACTCATAGAAACATACATATAATGTAAATATAATATCGAAATATGTTTAATAATATAATGTTAAATATTATGTTAAACACGGCAAATAGAAATATTGTTTTAAATTATTAAAGTAATTATAATTAAATTATAGTTAAATTATTAACATTAAAATAAATACGCTACTTACTTGATGATGTCTTGATGCTCTTTAATACATGCATGTATAAAATCTCTGGTTTTTGTACTTTCTAAATTATATTGTAATACTTGCAGCCTAGCGGTCGAATAGCAGAGAAACATGGCAATTGAGATATCGGTATTGAAGCATAGAACACATTCTATGCCGCTAAAAATTTGCGACACATAAATTAAAAATGATCTAAGTGGTGTATCCATAAAAGATGGATACCACACATCAACAGGAAAACGGTCTTTTGTGATCAGAGGACGAAGACAGATGATCATTCCAGCACAGGATAGCAATAAAGTATTTGCTACTAATATTAACGAATAACGATTTACATGTTTCTGCAGAATATTCATATCATTCTTATTGGCAGTTTGTAGATAGTTTTCAATTTCTTCAAATAGATACTGTAAATGATTTTAAAAATACATACACACATATACTATTAAGTCTCGCGCAAATTATACATATTAATCTTAAATATTTTCTTTGTTTTTGAAAATACAAAAAAATTAGGGAATTAAAAAACTAGTTTAAGGAAATATAAAAGATCCATCAAAAATATGGACATTGTATACAATCCAAAGCTTTGTCAGCTAGTAATGCTGGTATGATATTATCAATTATTGCAGAAAAAAACATTTTTATAATAATATCAAATAATACGAAAGAATATATTTAGAATGCACGTTCTAATTTAACTTAAGAAACAATAAAAAAATATTTAGCATTTATTTATTTGTCATACTCGAAAGTGGATCGAGATATCAACGCAATTATTATTTTAAATATACATTTTTAATAAAATTTTCGTAATTGTTGCTTCTTTTAGTTTATTACCAAGTAATAATTTCCTAATTTCTCTTGATCTTTCGTACTAAAAATCATATTTTGAATTTTTTCTAACATCTGCTTTGACGTTATCAAATCAAAAGATACAATTCAATTTAAAAAAGAAAAAAAACAACAATGATTTTGAAATGATCTTGAGAGAAAATCGCGAGCAAAAATTTGTTTTATACTATTACATTTGTTTACTTGAATAATGCAATTTTTTTCTCTTTTCCAAAAATCTCTAAAAATAACAGACACATCAAAATGTTCAAGATAATCCTGTATATTTGAAGCAATCCTGTTTATAGATTTTACTAATTGTAAGACATGATAAATAATAAAACACAAAATGACAGTTATTAATGGCGATTTGTAACATAAAATTAAATATGATAATTGTATTGAACATGAATACATTTATGATAAAACAAGCACATTACAATTTTCATAAATATATTAATTATTTACAAAATAAATTATAAAAACGTTTTGTAATTTTTATGCAAATCTTATCTAATCTTTATATATGTGTAAATTTAAACTTATTTATCATTTTCAGAGAAATTGTAACATTTTTCAATTTTGATTACCATTGCACATTATTAGACATTTCTATTTTCTCATATTTAATTTAAAATAATAGAAGCTATCATACCTGAAGTCGCTCTCTTTGAATATGGCATATTATAAGATTTAAGACTCCATCAGTAACACAAGCAGCTACGAATATAGTTTTTAACACCAAAATGCTGTCATCTTGATTGTGATAAATAAAGAGCATTTCGCCGATTAATTGAAATATCAAATTGCCGAAAGTGAGGCACCAAACAATATTTCGAAGAATATTGTAAAATTTTCCAGATATCGGTTTTGGCGATGTACTGGATAACACTCCTAATATTTCAAGAATCTGAAGCAGTTGTTGAGGTTTCAACTGAAAACGTGCCATTTCTGCGTGTAGTTAGTTCTCGAATACAACACGAGCTATGCACTCGACTTCTTATCATTAAATATTCAATATACGCGCTATTGTAGTATTTCGAAGGGAACGCAGTTAAGAGTATAGAGTATAGAGAATCAAAATTCATTATAAGTTCTAAATAAATAATATATGAATATGGATGCTTAATAGATAGCATATTTTGCGTTGTTTTCCACGAAGATACTAAGACCAAATTATAGACTCAAGAAATGACTTGATTTGTGAATTTTAAAATATGGTAAGGCTGATAGAAACTAGTATTTTCCTTAAACGCTGTTTGAATTGCTATTTATCGTTGATTAAGATAATTATTTCTCTATTTTAATAATGTTCAAGACTAGTACAAAATATACAGAACGTCGTACAGATAAAGTACACACAAGAATATCATCGTATTCGTTGTAAAAAACATTTTCATTCTTTAGCAAAATTTTCAGAATTATATGCATATAAGGAATACATGCAAGGAATTAATACAGTTTATATAATTGACAGCTTATTTAATAGATTGTTATATTGATATCATTGTTTATATTTTTTGTAAAATAAAATGTGCTACAAAACACACACATATATATAGAACTTTTCTATCAACAATAATAAGAGACTAGTATTATTTTAATAATTATTTGTGCTATTTTATGAACAATTTGATGATTTTTTGTGCTACTTTACAATTTCAGCATTAAAAAAAGTACCGTTTTAAAACAAAATTGCTATTTTGCTACATTTATTTTAAATATTTAAGCAGAAAAAGAAAGAGTGGACAGGTGAAAGTTTGTCTGTTCTAAAAATCGCTTCAAGAAACTTTTATCTCATACTTTTCGATAAAATTTGTATTTTAAAATTTGTTGTACGAGTAGCAATTTTTAATATTAAATAATAATATTTAGTTATTTGGGATATATAAAAAATTGATATTTAGTTATTAATTTATATTGCGCATACAATGTAAATTATGCCTCGGGCATAAATTCGGCATAAGAAATTCGGGATCGTTGCCGGATTGAAATTCGGAAATTCGAGAGATTCGTCCATCGGCTTACCAGTAGAATTAGCACTCGTGTATTTTTAATAAAGTCTTATATTCACTCACAATTATTCTTGATTACAATATCTTCAAGCATAACCTATGTCGCGTGTCGCGTTAGCGGATATTCTTGCCTGACAATACCCATACAGCACCGAAAGATTGCAGAAACGTTGCATAGACCTTGCATTGAAACATTGTAATATTGCATGGAAATTGCGAAATGTTTCTGCAATGTTACTGCAAGTCTGCGGCAACATTGAAACGTCCGCCCTTAGAAATATTACAATGTAATCTCGCATTACAATGTAAGCTCGCAGACGTCTTCCGGCAGATCCACCAATTTTGTTATCCCTCAAGCTAAGGAAGTTTAAAGTCAAACTTCTTTGTTTGCACTTTCGCAATTTCCTCAGTTCTTTCGCCCTTATTTCCGCGTTTTGGCAATCGAAGTGATGGCGTGGTCATATAGACTTCGCGCGTGGCTCGCTATGTCAGCGCTTCGCGCGGTCAACACTCGCGATATTATATTATTCGCATTACAAGTTGGGCAGTATATTGTAATATATAAAGTAATAAATATATTAATAATTAGTGTATAACCTTTTCGGGCTATAACTCTTCTTCGATTAATATTCTGGAGCACAATATTTTTAATAATTATTCACAACATTAAAAATTTTGACAAGATTACTGATCTGACTCGCAATAATATGTATCGAGATTTATTGTGAGCACAAAATTACAAATTACAAATAAATTGAATTAAATTACTTTATAATAATTGTACAATAGAGCAGATAATCATATTGAAAAATTACAATAAATGCTTTATTACACAAATATTTTTTTGTTACAGTCTAATACAACGATAATACTTTACATATTTATGTAAAATGACATTAATTATAATATTTTATAGAAATTCCGTGAAAGACAAAATCTTACAAAGCAAATAATAAAACTTGATAATAACATTAGAAATAGCACTGAAAAAACGTTGAAAATTTAGAAATGTACATATATCTTTTAAACTGTAAAGTATTGTATTAAAAAAGCTTATAAAAAAATTTTAAAAAAAATTACAAAATAATAATAAAATAGATAGAGAAAGATAAATTTTCTACGTGAAATTTTGAGTTAATCCAATTAAAGATTAAAAGAAAAAAGATTTAATATTTAACCGCATAGTTAATTCTTGATTCAGAAATTATTAGGTTATAATTAATTGCTAATGAATTATTTGTGTGCGTGCGAGCGTGCGCGTATGATTTGATTGTACAATAAAATATTTTTGCAAATTGCAACATTAGAGATTAGTCTCACCGGACAAATCTTTCTCGTCTCTTTGTTCGCTCACCTTCTTCATAGGCATCCCTCCTGAGATAGTGATACACGTCGAAGTACTCAACGATGTTGCATTTGTTGCGCATGAATCTTCCGAAAATAAACCGCAGCCGAATCGCTTCAATAACATCCGTTTGATATTCTTTTTCCACACAAAAATAATAAAGATGCAGAGATTTTGCATGGTTTCCATCAAAACAGAAACAAATTTTGTGACATCGTAGACATAATACGACATATTGATTTCATATTCACAGAACCGAACTATGCTTATAGACCATTGTATTCCCAATGTGATAAAGAACAGGATAAATAACTTCAGATACAGAGTGAACCTAAAAATCAAATATTTATACAGGGTGTAACAGAGCGCCCGTATCAGCAGTTTTTTGAGGAAACAACGCATTTTCGTGAAAAATGTTTCATGCAAAAGATGTAGATCTAAGTGGCGCGTTATATAATAATATTAGTATGACCTTGAATAGCACCGTCAAGGTCATATAAAAATCATTTAGAATTTTTTAAATAGAACCCCTTATTTTTCATTACATTCTTATAGCTTACCTCGAAAGCTTTCCAAAACACTATAATAAAGTATTTTTTCATTAAGTACTTTTTAAGTTATTTTATATTTTAATGTGACATATTTTGATATAAAAAATTAAATGTCGTAAAATATTTAGTTTTCGATAATCTTACCATAATATTTTTATGTACAGCATAATAAAACAAATCAATTAGTATAAAAAAATAATTGTTTTTAAGAAAATTATTTACAATGTATTTTTTTAAACAATTATTTTTTTTTTTTTTTTTTTGCACTAATTGATTTGTCTCATTATTCTATACATAAAAGTATTACGGTAAGATTATCGAAAACTGAATATTTTATAAAATATTTTATTTTTTATATCAAAATACGTCAGATTAAGATATAAAATAACTCGAAAAATACTTAATAAAAAAATACTTTATTATAGTGTTTTGAAAAGATCTCGACAAGAGCTATAAGAATATGTAATAAAAAGTAGGGGTTTCCGCTTAAAAAATTCAAGGTGACTTTGTCCTGACTTTAGCGATGCCATCCAAACCTAAATTGATAACCTCACAACAACTTTTATTCAAAACAATTTTTTATAAAACTTATATTTTTATTTATATCATTATTTCTTAAAATTACATATGTTTGACGCTCTGCAACTCAAAAAAAATTTTTTTTTGTAAAATTTAAGTTAAGTTCTATAAACGAAAAATATTTTGCCCACAAAATACTTTTTAATTTTTCTTACAAATTTTTTTATAGAATATTATTTTATGATATTATTCTATATGTTATATATAATGTATAGAATATTATCTTATAATATTTTTGATCGAATTAGATGACTAAAACAAGGGCTGTACTTTTTATAAATATTGTCGATATTCGGTGATAAAGTATCGCAGACAAAAAAATTAAAAGTATTTTGAAGTTTATAGTTTCAACTTTGACGTGATACCGATAAGTTTTAAAAATATTTATTTTTCTTATTTAAAGAGAAAATGCAGGGTTAATTATGAAATATGTAACTCGGCAAAATAAAATCGTAGAAAAATTTTAGAAAAACGCTGTGTAGATAAAATGTTGTAGTTTATGGAACTTGACTTAAATATTCATAGAAAAATGTTCTGAGCTACATAGTACACAAAAACAAGTAATTTTTAGCAACAAAACAATATGTTCTTTTTTAAAATACAGAACAAAAAAAATAAAATATTATAAAAGACTATCGATAGCGCGTTAAAATTCGAGAAACTTCAAGCTTCAAAATGCTATTTTAATTTTATGTTTACGATAATTTTTCGCCAAGGTTTTCAAATAGTCCAATTTTTAGTTTTTGAAAAATGTTTTTTATTTTTTTTTTTTTTTTCTTTAAGTAGTATATATTTTGTTAAAGATTATGTAATTAAAAAAAAAAATAAGAATGAAAGAAAAGAAGAATAAGCACACAAAAAGGTGTTGCTTATAAATAATCATTTCTTTCTTCTATCAAAAATGCAGATCTATTATGTAAAACTGTTCATCGATTATGTAACATTGTTAGCAGAGATATTGATAAAAATATGTCGACAAAAATATTTTTAATAAGATAGATTATTACATATTGATGAAAAAAATTCTGAATACAAACCATTTTTTCTTGTCATTATATCTCTTGCTTTCCGAATTTGTCAAACGATTGCCTGTTTCCTTTTCATAGCGCGCGATCTTCAATGCCGTAGAGATGGAAAAACAAATGCTACTAATAACGCAGATACTTTCAAACCCGTAATAATACAACATAAACGATTCAACGTCTGTAAGTATAAAAAATATACAAAAAAAATATTATATTATTTCTCATTGTATATTAAATTGCGATATTAATAAAATGATTTATTAGAAATATCCAGTTACCAACGAACCAGCACTCCCCCTTGTAAAATTTCGGTCGCAAACTCTCTGGCAAATATTCGGAAACAGAATCCATAATGACAGTGATAATAGCGAAGATAAAGGGTAAACCCCATGCAAAAATTGCATAAAATACCAACTTTCTTTTTTCTCGTTGTCTTATGTTTCTTTGTAACGAATTGAATCCTCTGCAAAACACAATTTATACGACATATATAGGCAAAAATTGGTAACACCGTCCAACAAAAAATGATGTTTTTTTTTAACATCGGAACGGGGTTAATCGTTTCTTATAGGTTTTTGGATGCTGAACACGAATTCGATTTCGAAATTCCTCCATGTCAGAATTTTGAGAAATTTGCAATTAAAGTTGTAAAAAGGGCTATTTTCACGAAATTTGTCATATTGTAGCTACAATATGTGACGTGTTAGAGAAGTTTTATTGCAATCAAAATAAAGTATGTTGTTAGGACTTTCAACCCTCAAAAGGAATTTTTGGTGTCGGTTATGGTTAATAAGATATCTATGATTAAATATGGGGTGTATTGCAGAAGTTAGCTGTGACTTAGGTCATTGACGATTTATCAAATAGCTTTCAATTATTATTTAAACTTAAGAGTCTTTTAGATTCACTGAATACGAAACCAATGTCAAAATTGTCAAATTTAAAATAGTGGACTTAAATGTTTAGATTGCAATCTTAACATTTTTTAAGTTTTGACCTCCGCCATATTGAGTCCATTTGAATGAAGTGAGCGGGGGATTTAAGGCTGTAGGAGATACGAGGCATCTTAGAACATATACAGGGTGTTTCAGAACAACCTTCCATCCTTAAAATGACGTATTCCTCATACAATTCTAAGACGATTTTTCCTTTACCACAATTTGAATTGAAGCGTAATTTTTGAGTTATAAGCAAAAATAGTTAGCAAATCACGTGTCGAGTACAGAAGGCAGGCAGGAGCGGCGCAACGCGCCGCAGCTGACCGTCCGATGCGTGATTACCACCGCATGAGTCGCTAACTATTTTACCTTATAACATAAAATTATGCTTTAAATAAAATTTTGGTCAAGAAGAAAATGTCTTAAAATTACGTCAGGAATACGTATTTAAAATAATGTCACTTTAGCGAAAGTTGTTCGCGTGGCACGTGATTGACGCGAGAGATAAGAGGAACGATCTTTTAAAACCTTCGCATTACGAATGCGGTAGAAAACATGAAACCTATAATGACGTACTTAAAAGAATTACTTATTTATCATTTTATTTTCAATCATTGCTTCGGTGATATCAATTAGAAAATATCTTTTATTAACTAAATTGTATTTAAAATAGCGATATTTAGATATCATGTATAATTCTTATAAAATCTTTAGCGAAATAATAAAATAGCGTACAATACGCACCACGCACGCCGTTCGCGCGCCGTCTCTGATTCACGCGTAACCTAGAGCGCTCATTCGTTAACTTAAAATTACTCTCATTTGAAAGATATTGTTCAGATGTAATTTTGCCAGAGAAAAAAAGTTGTTTCTTTTGGCACGCTGTGCATTCCGAATGCGCGAATTCTGGGATACCCTGTATAGTATATATATATATATATATTACAGAAAATTATTTGTTGCGTTGTGTTGTACAATACAAACCAATGACGTAAAGATAAGTTAAAGTGAGGTAATAAGATAAAATATAATATATAAAATAATTGATAACTTACCTAAATGTCCACCACATGTCAAAACTCATTACATTCAACCAGAAGGAGCTTGCCAAAAAAATATAGTAGGCAAAAACAGCTGAAAATGAAATTAATAACATATTAATCATTGCGCATTGAAATGCACATGGGAGACGTATAGTTACTATTATGTTTCTCCATTTAAAAATAGATTTAGTCTAACTATCTCCATTAAAATATTATAGCAAAAACGATATATTTTATAAAAATATGTGCTGATAGTAAATTAAGTAAGATGCCGATTCAAGATATAACTCTGCAAAAACTTAAAAACACAAAAAATATATTTTTTCAGACAAATTTAGATTAATTATATGTTAAAGTGCATCTAAAATTTATCATTCATTAAATTTCACTATTAAATCTTGCAGTTTTAATAAAACATATATTCAAGTTATTAAAAAGTAATATGCAAATATATATTAGCCTGAAATATATGTACGCTATAATGATTATAGTTATACAATTTAAATATACTGTACCATATATAACACAGACTGAATAAGGTATAGCATTAACGTTGATCAGAGATAATTCTTCAACAATGAGAATTGTGTATGCGACAGACAATGCACCGCTGTAGTTGCGCAACATGAAGCCGTGTCTGTTCCGCAGCTCTGGCAATATGGAATACACCAGAAATATTGACGCAAAAAGTGATATAGATACTATCCAAGAACTTGTTTTTATGATGTGATAATAGACATCATCTTCAATCGACGAGGTGTCATTATCAATTGTTGTAATATATAAGATATTGTCAGCAATCTCTGAGCAGATAGTCGCTTCATACTTATCCGGGTCTACGACGGCGAGACAATATGATGTCGATTTAATAAATTTTTCATAATAAGATAAATAGAGAGAATCATTGGCAAATAATACATAATTTTTCTGATGACCATCACAATTCAGGGAGCGATTTTTATCTTGGCATGGATCGTAGACGACCAACTGAAACAATTCGTCCACCGTCTTATTTTCGTTCTGCGAATCGTTCGTGTATTCGTACAAATACGGTAAGAAGTATTTATCTTCTTTAGAAAGGCATTTATTATCAACCAGACGATCACCGAGACAACAGCATAGCTGAATGCAAGTAATACTAAAGCACATTTCGTATGGGATGATGTTACTTATATTGCTATCTTTGCTGGAGTTTTCATAGAATTCGTGCGACGTGGAATCGTTTTTGTCTTCAATGCTCATCAAGTTTCCATAAATTTCGTGTGACATGAAGTTGCTTTTATGGTTGGCATTTGTTGAAACCGTGCGAGGTTCCATCGATATTTGCTTATCATCTTCATGATTATGTATGGAGTACGTACCGAGTTTAAACCGTATCAAGTCATCATCTTCGTTACTCATGGAAGTGGTGCGAAATTCATACTGCATATCTTCATACTGCGTATTATTGATAGATTTTTTGTGCAAATCATGTAGCAGTGTTTTCATTTCGTCGCTATAGTTTATCGTATAATCCGCGTCTATCTCATATCGTACTGCCAAATTATCATTTTTCTCTTCATTGCCAGTAAAATTTTGCTGAGATTTCGATGAAGCGACGAGAATAAAAGATGCGCAGTACCAAAACATCAAATATTTTCCGCACATTCTTGTCTTTTTGACGCGTCAAATTTATAACTGGAAAATACGTATTTGATTTTTTTCTACAGTAATTTCATATTTAGATGTCCTATCATGACGATATGCGAACTGCGGCTTAAAAAATATATTAATATTGTTATTCTGCAATGGTTTGATCGTGACAACTTACTTCTATCCCAGTTCTCAAGATCGAAGAAGCTGCTTTGAAAGATTCTATTCTTGCGAATACATGTCAGAAAATGAATTGATGTCGATAGAACAGCACTTCGATAAAACGAGTTACGGAAAGGTCAAAAACAGTGATGTCGTGATAGGGGCGGTTGTTAAGTTCTTTGAATGGTATTGTTTTTTATTTATTTCTAGAACATGTAATTTAAAATGAGTGACATGCGTAAATGCTTGATTTTTATATTTGATTTTAAAAACTTCGTTTGGTCATTTACTTGTCATATACAAGATGTCCGACAAGTAAGTGACCAAACAAAGGTGGAGGTAGATTAGGTCAAACTGAATCGAAAAGTCCTGAACCATTTTTTTAATAACGTTTAATAAAGGAATTACTATTGAGTAAAGTCTGGTCAATCAGTGCCAATCTTTAGCCGGGCTCACGTCGGTGAGCCGCGCGCCGTGAAGTGTGCCCCTCCGCATACTATCAGGACTTTTCGACTCAGTTTGACCCAATCTACCTCCACCTTTCGTTTGGTTACTTACTTGTCGGACATCCTATAATATATACAATATAATGAGAAAAACATAGTGGATTAGAGATAAACGATTAGAGATAGGGGAAAACATCCATTATCAAATTTGTAAAACAAGTAGGGGTACATATTTTGGTGACCTTGAATTTGACCTTGAATTTGATCTTAGTCAATTTTGTTTTCTTAAATGGAAACCCCCATTTTTTATTGCACATTCTTGTAGTTTATCTCGAGAGCTTTTCAAAACACTATAATAAAGTATTTTTTCATTAAGTATTTTTTTATCTCTTATATCTTAATTTTTTATCTTAATCTGACTTATTTTGATATAAAAAATAAAATATCTCGTAAAATATTTAGTTCTCCATATTACTTTTATGTACAGAATAACAAGACAAATCAATTAATATAAAAAAGACAAATAATTGTTTAAAAAAATACATTGTAAATAATTACATACTTTTTCTTCCCGTGTGGAGTTGCTAATCCCCGCACTGAGCAGTCCCGAAATACCTGCTGATGATTATAGGAGTAAAACAGCAGCCCCAAAACAAGTTGAAGAAATATTAAACGCTACAAGGGCAATTACCCTCAAAAATACAACCTTTAACATACTCCTCCGCCCATAATTGTCACTGAAATGGAACAATTTGGAGAACTCAAAAAAATAACACAACAGTTAACAAAGAAGAAGTATAAATTTACTTTACACAACAACAATGTATGGAAAATAAATGTTCTGGATAGTGAAACATACAGGGCACTCTCACTAGAATTATTTAAAAGAAAGATACAATGGCATTCATATGAGGAAATCTACAAGATTCCTTATGGCAAGAAGCTCACACCTCTCATATGATGAAAATGAAATTATTTAAGATTTAATTAACAAGGGATTGAACATCCTAGAAGCCAAAAATATAATTAAAAAGGAAATTATTATAAATGAACGCAATGAGCAATTGATACAAAAAAAAGAGCTGCATTTATTTATTCTTACATTCCATAACGAAGAAATTATTGAAAAGATCTACAATATAAGATCCATACTGGGAATAAGTATCAAAATAGAACCATTGAAGAAAAAAAATAACATGATACCGCAATGTAAACGCTGCCAGGCCTTTAGGCATACACAGATATATTGCAAAAGAGATTTCGCTTGCGTTAAGTGCACAGGCAAGCATGCTACAGAAAAATATACCCTGAGGAAAGATCAAAAACCTAAATATGTAAACTGCCGAGGCGAACACATAGGAAATTATAGAGGATGCCCAATTGCTAAAGAACAGCAAGAAAGAAGAAACAAAGCTATAAACCTACAAAGAAAACAGCAAAATAAAGCCCCTCTAAAACGATACAGATAATGTAGTTATAAAACCAGCTATTGTTCCTGAGCAAGAGCATCACTTTAAATACACTATCATCATAAAGAACAGAAGAGTTGAAAAAAATAATACTAATAAAGACATCTCAGCAGCTATCTTCGAATGCTTAGAGGAGCAAGAAAAGACTATTAAATTACTAGTGGAAAAATCGACATGTTCAGAAAGTACCTTCAGGAATCCTACTAAAAAGAAAAAAGGAAACCGTACACAACGTATTGCCATTTGGAATGCAAATGGACTATCGCAACATATCTCGGAATTAGAAATATTTCTAGTGAGAGAATAGATATTTGTCTCATTTCTAAGACTCATTTCGCTAGACAGTCATATATTAGAATTCACGGTTTCTATTGCTACCACATTCCTCATCCAGCAGACAAAGCGAGAGGAGGCTCGGCTGTATTAATAAGAGATAATATCGTACACCATGAGGAGCCAAAAATTGAAAGTAAAACAATGCAAGTAACCATAGTCAGCATTAAAATGAAGAATAGATTCTTAAAAATTGCAGCTATATATTGTCCTCCAAGACACAAACCAACAAAAGAAAATTATATTAATCTCTTCAAATTTCTAGACAACCACTTCATTATTGGAGCTGACTTCAATGCAAAACATACCCACTGGAGCTCTTGATTAATAACAGCAAAGAGAAGAGAATTGCCCCAAGCTGGGCAAAGGTATAAATGCGAGTTCTTGTCAACTGGATCGCCTACCTACTGGCCGACAGATCCAGGGAAATTATCAGATCTCATTGACTTTTTTATAGTCAAAAGAATAACTTCAAAGTTCTTCCATATAGAAAACAAAGAAGACTTATCATCCGATCACTCACCGGTAATACTAACCCTAAGTGAAAACATAGTGCAAAAGGAAAGCCTACATAAACTCACCAATAAAAAAACTGACTGGAGTAAATTTAAAGAAGAGCTCTCACAATATATCAAACACCACTCACAACTATAGAACAAATCGATGAAGAAGTGGAACAGTTCACTGCCAATATACAACAAGCAGCAGAAACAAACACAATGCATATTTATAAAACAATTAGATGTGACACAAATTAGTAGAATTAAAAGAACTTATCAGAAAAAGGCAAGCACGCAGAAAATGGCAGCAATCTAGACATAAAGAAAACAAGAAAAAGTTAAATCGCCTGAGTAATCTTTTAAAAAGACGGATACAGGAGTATAAAAACGAGTCAATAAACGAATACCTCAACAATTTAACAGCAGACAAAAATACTGAATACTCATTATAGAAAGCAACCAGGAAGTTTAAAAAGCCCAAGATACATAACCCGCCGTTAAAAAACGCAAATGGCAACTGGGCTAGGAACTGAAAACAAAATGCCGATCTCTTTGCAGAACACCTAGAAAATGTCTTTACACCATTCCCTGGAAACATTAATGAAGAAATAAGCTTTGTTAATAAAGAAGATGAAGAAGAAATTCTCCTTGTTACTCTAAAAGAACTTAAAAATCTAATCAAATGTAATCTCAGTACAAAAAAGGTACCAGGATATATACCTCATTATAGGACAAATTATAAAAGAACTCCCACATTTAGCAATACGTAAATTGCAATATATAATCAATGCATGTCTTAAACTAAAGTATGTCCCACAACACTGGAAAATCGCCGAGGTCATAGTTATTCTGAAACCAGGGAAACCGCCAAACGAGGTTACATCTTACAGACCGATATCATTATTACTTACTGTATCTAAAATTTTTGAGAAGTTGCTCCTAAAAAGACTTACACCAATTATACGAAACAGACAGCTAATTCCGCCTCATCAGTTCGAATTTAGAGATAAACATACTACGATCGAACAGGTACATCGTATTACAAACGTTATAGAAAAAGCATTGGAAGAGAAGAAAATCTGTGCTGCGGTTTTCCTTGATGTCGCACAAGCCTTCGATAAGGTATGGCATGGGGAACTAGAATTTAAGCTGCACAGAGATTTACCAAGGCAATACTTTGAGATATTTAAATCTTGTATATTGGGAAGACATTTCAGAGTTCGCTACGGTAAAGAGTACTTAGATCTAAAACAAATTGCAGCAGGTGTGCCGCAGAGAAGTGTCCTTGTCGTCCTTTACTTTATTTAATGTATACCCGAGATATCCCACTAAACAAACATACAATGCTGACCACTTTCGCCGATGATACTGCAATACTGGCAGTTGATGATAATATTAATAATCCGACGGACAAACTTCAGCATGCCTTAAATAAGTCACTGGACTAAACGCTGGCGCATCAAGCTAAATGAAACAAAATCTAACCACATCAATTTCACATACAGAAAAATGAATTATAGACCTATTCTAATTAATGAAAAAATTGTACCATACGCCAATACGACCAAATACCTAGGTATGACTTTGGATACAAAGCTAAATGGGAAAGAACAAGTAAAAAAGAAGAAAGAAGAACTTAACATTAAATATAGGAAAATGTATTGGCTTCTAGGATGGAATTCTGAACTGTCGATACAGAACAAACTGTTAATTTACAAACAGATACTAAAATCTATTTGGACGTATGGCATCCAATTATGGGGCTGTACATAAATGTCTAATTTAAAAATAATACAAACTTTTCAGAATAAAGTACTACTGTGGAATAACTAATGCCCCATGGTACATACGAAACTATGATCTACACTGTGATCTGTATATTGAGTTGGTTATAGACGAAATTAAGAAAAATGCAATGAAACAATCAACGCCTTCTAATACATGAAAATATGGAAATTAAATCAGTACTTCCTACCACTCATGATTTACGCAGGCTTAAAAAGACAAAACTTTATGAACTTGCAGAGATAACATAAGTAAAACTTAATCATTAAGGATTCTTATTCACTAATAAGTCTCCCATGTGTACCAATCAGACAGATAAATCATTAGACAATCATTACTGATTGGTTATGATAGTCTCTATAGGAAAAAAAAACCTTTTTTTAAAAACGATTTATATATATATATATATATATATATATACTAATTGATTTGTCTCATTATTCTGTACATAAAAATATTACGGTAAGATTATCAAAAACTAAATATTTTACGAGATTTTATTTTTTATATCAAAATATGTCAAATTAAGATATAAAATAACTCAAAAAGTATTTAATGAAAAAATATTTTATTATAGTGTTTGGAAAGATTAGCTACAAGAATATGCAACAAAAAATAAAGGATTCCATTTAAAAAAATAAAGTTGAACTCCATATGATCCTGATACGTTCATTTAAGCGGTAGTACCGTCTTATGCCCACTTTGGAACCCTACAACTTTTGTCTGAAACATTTTTCAACAAAAAATGTTTCAGACAAAAGTTGTAGGGTTCCAAGGGCGACATAAGATGGTACATATATCCGATCTTGGGTCATCTTCTAACGATTCCCTTCTTTCACGAAAATGCTTATACCACTCAAATACACATAAACGTGATAAACAATTTTCACTGTATGCTTATTTCATCAAATTATGGCCCTCAGTTGGTGTTTTTTGAATTTTAAAACAAAATTTGAGAGCAGTTCGCTGTTCCATTACGACAATTATGACGAATAAAACAATCTTACACAAAAATGCACGGCACTTGAAACATACTGCTGGTGACGATGTGAAATAAATCTTATAAATAGTCAAATGTTAGTACTAAAAAATTCCGTAGTTGTTTGAGAGATAGTGCTACTTGTTCGTTCAGGAAAAAATTAGTCTTGGAACTTTTTAAACAGATCGTGTATATCCCTTTCGATATAATCGACAATTTAGGAACTCTGAGAATCTAAGGATATAGATTAATTAAATAAACAAACTAATCGATTTATCATTAGTGTCACGTAGGTTCATCTCATGTTCCAAATTTTAAATAATTAAGAAATTTTATGTTAAATTTATGCATTTATTTGTTTTTGTACTAGTTGCATAAAAGAAATATAATTAAGTACAAGTATACAAATATGTAATAAGAAGAAATTATCTGTTTTTTTTTCTTTTCTCGACAAAATCTCCTAAGATTGATCCGATTTCATTCTATCACTATTATCTTTGACGATTATTATAGTCGATTTTTGTTATTTTACTAGATTCAATAAAACTACTACACTATATCCGGTTTCAACTTTTTTTTTCGAGTCGAACGAGAAGAGAACGCGCAAGAAACATGTGCCCGCACAAACGAAAAGATGCGACTATCGAGGACGACGAGTCGTCGAACGCTTTGAGAAAACACTCTCCTACTACTGCGTTATTATTACTACTATTATATTTACTATTATTTACTACTATAAAATTGTATACACATAACAATTATATGTATAAGATAAAATTTCATTAGCAAACTTCTAAAGAAGCTTAACCAAGCAAAATAAAGTAAACTTCTGACTAATTTTTTAGATATTTAATTCTTGAATAAAGAGCCATTATATTTTTAAAAATATCACTAAAATGGGAAATATTGATAGCAACAGTCAAATAACAAATTTTTTAACTATACTATTTTCCAAATTCATATCATATTTTAATTATTTAAATATATATTTAATTTAAGAATTTGAAAAATAATTAATCAATAGCACATATGTTTATAAAAAATTTTGTTTGTATTACTAACAAATTTACCTTATTCGTTATCTCTAAGCTATAAAAATATGTGATCAAAAGATAAAATTACGTTGAATATATATAAAAGAGAGAGAGAGAGAGAGAAAGTTTATCGTCGTAACTTAAAACTTGACTTGCTCCACTAGTTATGATAATGTTTATCGATATAAAAACCGGTTTAAGATTTTAATTAAGACCGGCAAGATTTTTGTCTTAAACGAGTTAAGGAAAAAACATTTCTCGCAAAAGATTGCATTGAATTTCTTGAAATAATATGAAACTAATACTAAAAATGAAATAAATCATATTAGGGAAAGTAGTACACCTAAAAAGAACCTTACAAAGATAAAAAAAAATACGCCAAGTATATAAAAAAAATCCCAATTTGTACGCAAAAAAAGTTTAAAAATAAAAACTAAATGAAATCAATAGTCAACGAGCCAAGTATTTAGAAGCAATTCAGTTTATAAGAACTTGTAATTAGAAATAGTATTTGTCATAAAATCAATCTTGTATTTATAGAAATGTTATAGACAGATTCACTTACAGATTCACGGGTTTCTATGAAATTAAAACGTATTTTATTTTTATTAACAGAAACCTGATTTTCAAAATAAGTTCGACAATTTTGAATATTGTATATCACAAATTACACTATTATAGAGTTTATTAAGGGTGTTATATACTATAATATCAAATCATATTGTTGATGTTAAGTGTGATTAAAATTCCTTTGATTTGCAAAGTATTATATATCTTATAGAATGTATAATTCGAAAGAAAATTTTTCGTAAACTCTATGTCGCATAAAACAAACTTACACCAAAGCAAAATAAAAACTTGGCGTGCCCGGGTCGCATTAAGACGTGTACATTTTATGAATATATAATTTTGATGTAATATATATGTAAATGATAATATAATATATGTAAATAATATATAAATGTAAATGTATTTGTAAATTGAAATTTTAGTAGACTCGTAAATCATTATATATTTTTTTGACACATACTTTTTGTATAAAACTTAATAAAATTTTATATAAAATATAAATAAATTACACAAAAGTTTTCTTTCAAATTATACATCCTGTAATTTTGCAAATTAAAGGAATCGCATTAAATATTGATTATGAATGGATAATGTAGCATATAAATTTTCTTTTTTTTTAATGTATGATAATATATCTAGATAATATATATAATTGAAATTTGAGTAGATTCGTAAATCATTATATTTTTTTTTTATTCATCCTTTTTGTATGAAATCTTATATAAAATGTAAATATTTAATATAATAATACTTTTATTGTATGAATCATGTAAGTAATTTTCACATAATATGAGATATACAACACAAATAAATCTAGGACAATATGTTTTAATGCGATTCGGGCACGCCAAATAGCATATAACACCCTTAATAAACTCTATAATAGTGTAATTTGTGATATACAATATTCAAAATTGTTGAACCATTTTGAAAATCAGATTTCTGTTAATAAAAAGAAAATGCGTTTTAATTTCCTAGAAACCCGTGAATTTGTGAGTAAATCTGTCTATAACATTTCTATAAATACAAGATTGATTTTTTATGACAAATACTATTTTAAATTACAAATCTTTATAAACTGAATTGCTTCTAAATACTTGGCTAGTTAACTATTAATTTCATTTAGTTTTTATTTTTAAACTTTCTTTGCGTACAAGTTAGGATTTTTTTATATACTTGGCGTATTTTTTTTTTATCTTTGTAACGTTTCTTTTAGGTGATCTCATTGCTTTTTGTAAAAATATCTATATTTTTTCTGCAAAAAATATATATGCGCTTTTAACATTTCGAGGCCAACTGCACTTTTATACTTTTGAATCATTTATTAATTGCCACTATTGCGGTACCATTAGCATGTATTATATTTGTATAATGTCCATTAGTTATACTTTTACCTTGATGAAAAATTCCACTAATAACTTTATATGTATTCGCACCAATACACATCTTTTCTATAGATACAGCTTTAATTTTTAAATCTGTTCCTTTAATAATTTAGGTATCACTAATTTTAAATAACGATAATTATAAGATAATAATACTTTCTGTTACAGTATCATTATATTATTCTTTTCAAGTACAGAGACAGCATTACAATTGGTACATATTTTTTCAACATTATTCCAATGTGAAAAATTATATTGTATTAATTCTTGTAAAGTATATGATTTTTTTTTTATTTTCGGGTAATTGGAGTAATAATATATAATTTGTATACATTTTTGTGTTTATATAGTTGCATACCTTACATCGTAAAGTTATGTTTAATTGGTGCTCGATTACACTCTTTATATTATTTATGTTATTAATAAGATGTATAATAAACCCGCTAACATCTTGTTGAATCTTTTCAAGATATTGATCTTCTGCCAATTGGCGTACTGCCATTATATTAATAATTTCATTGTTTGACATGTAACAATCAATAAATTTTCTTATAATATTCCTATGCTCAAGACGAAGCAACAATTTTCTGAGAATAGAAGAATGAAGTATACATTGAATTGAAACATTAGCATAGCAAGATATATTATCAACATTTGGAAATCCTCTTATATGCCATAAAGTAGAATTATTAATATTGTTATTATTAACTTGACATTCCAAGATATTTTTTGATGATATTGCCCAAATTGTATCACAAATCTTGTGAACACGTTGTTTTAAAATATTAATATGTATAAGATCTGGCCTGTATTGTGTTCGCGATCTATTATATTCTATTATAGCTAACACATTTGCTTTTATAGAAGAGGGATCAAAATTTATAAAGTGCAATCCATTTCGGGTAGTCACTCGTAAAGAGCGACATATACTTGTCCACAACTATGAATATAGAATTTCCAGCTTCCACAACAGCATGTTTTAAACTCAGGCCTTGACTTTTATGAATAATCATACCATAACGCAGATATATAGAAAATTGTTTTCTTATAACAAATGCTCTATCCATTATTACAAACTTGACATTTAAACATTCTATAATATGTTCTATTCTTGATGATACTATTATCTTAATTTTTTCCACTTCATTATCAATTGCGCTACGTATAATATATATTATAAATATTAAAAATGTTATATTATGTTATGTTACATTTAATCCTTATGCAGTATTTGGTTCACAATTTGTTTTAGTCGATAATATATTTTTTATGTTCAATATTATATATGCTTTATGTTTAATTTGCTCTTATATCTATGATAATGTAAATTTTTTGCTTCATAAATATATCATTTTATTGATATTCTTTTCAAAATTATTTTATTTAAAAAGAACTAAAGGTTTAAATGCAGATAGACACATTGTTATATAGATATACATATTAGACGTAGATAGACTTATATTGCTATATTGATATACGTACTAGACGTAGATAGATTTACATTATTATACGTACTAAACGTAGACTTACATCCTATATTTTACAATCAGCATGTATCAAATCTTTCGCTGTTTGCTTCTCGCTAACCAATTGTATATTTCTATCTTCGTAGTAATATACTTGTACTTTGAGGCTACCTCTCAATCCAGCGTTTCCTGAATTTAGAGTAAAACTTATGGTCCATATCGAATGCCAGCAACCGTTTCAGAAGTTTTTAAGTTGAAACTGATGATCTTCTATGCATTAATGTTATTTTTTACTTCCCTCAATCTGTATGTAAAGAAAAGAACAAAATTGTAATATTTAATTTAGTTTATATATCTGGTTTTATATGTGCTATTCTATGTTTTATATATGCTACTTAATTGTACTTACTGTCTGTTACTGCCAAATCTCTATAACCCAATATGTTATATTGGTATACATACTATTTAGCAAAGTTCTTCAGCTGGGATTGCATACCGTCTTATACCGTATGCAACCCCAGCTGAAGAAATCCCAACTAAAAATATACCAGTCTTCTCGAAAAGATTGATCCTGCAAATAAGCGCTATAATTTAGACAATATTCGGATATCTTCTTCTTCCTCGTCGTATCTTCATGTCTGAAGAGTCGTAACATTATGGTCATGTACAGTGGCGAATCACCGTCGTCCAACGTTGGCATATCTTTTATTTGATCTAGCCAGCGCGATGGAGAACGGCCTCTTGGTCTCCTCCCCTCAACATTCCCCTACACTATCAGTTTTTCTAAATTGTCCTGGTTTTTTCGTGTGATATGACTAAAGTATTGGAGAACTCGTCTGCGGCATGTAGTGGACAGTCGGTCGGTGATGTTAAGTTCATTAAGAATTGACAGGTTTGTTCTTCTTGCCGTCCAAGGGATGCCTAGCATCCGTCTCCAGCACCACATCTCAAACGTATCTATGTGGTATCTGTCCGCCGCCTTGATGGGCCATGCCTCCGCTCCGTATGAAAATATAGAGAACACCAGGGATCGCACCAGGGCTATCTTGGGATTCCCTTAAGCTCTTTAAAGCAAGTAGGTTTTTCAATTTTGGCTTTCTCATAGAGGAAAATATCTTAAAATTTGCGAAAATTATAACGTGTACAGCCATTTCTCAAAATATTCAAAATTTAATAAAAAATGAACTCTTTTCCAATCCTCGTCAAATTCAATACCAACCATCCTTTAATAATATTCTATTCATGTAAAAATACTTAACCCTACATCACAAAATGTGCAAAAGTTAGAACGTGTATGAACAAACATTTCTCAAAAAATTCAAAATTTTATAAAAAATGAATCCTTTCACTGATTCTCACCAAAAGATTTTTAAGCATGATAAATTTTTACCGACGATTTATTCTTGGGCCGCTAAAATTTTACAACTATTAAAAGAATTGTTGAAAGATTCCAAAAAGGGCAACGCGCCTATAACATGGACCGACGAGACACAAAACGCTTTTATTGAATCGAAGCGTGCTTTCGCGAATACAATCCTAGTTCACGCGGTATCAAGTGCGCCGATCAGCATCGTTGTAGATGCATCCGATTTCGCGATGGGAGCAACCTTGCAATAACTTATAGATAATGCATGACAACTTCTAGGATTCTTTACGAAATCTTTATCTCCTTCTCAACAAAAATACAGCGCATACAACCGCGAACTCTTTGCAATATGTAGCGTAGTTAAACGTTTCAAACACGCTGTGAGAGATAAAAATTTTATCATTTTCACGGATCACAAACCGTTGATTTTCGCTTTCAATCAGAATCTCAACAAATGTTCGCCACATCAATTCTGTTATCTCGACTGTGTAGGACAATTCACAACAAATATTCGACATATTTAGTCTCAATAATAATGTAGCCGATACATTATCTCGTGTTGAAGCTATTGCGAAAATCATCGAATACCAAACTCTCGGTTCTATGCAAAAAAAATGATTGCGCGTTACGCGATATTGTCGGATCCGAAACAAACACATTGAAACTTAAAAAAAGTATATTTCCCCGATTACAATATAGATATTTATTGCAATGTTATGAACGACGTTATAAGGCCGTATGTGTCAAAATCCCTGCGACACAGTATTTTCTGTTCTTTACATGGACTTTCACATCCAGGTATACGTGCCACGCAGAAACTTATAACTGGATGTTTTGTTTGGCCATATTAATTAACAAAGACTGTAGAAATTGAATTGGGCGCGACAACGCATTTCCATGTCAACGCAAAGTCACAAGGTACCCGTCAGGAAATTCGAAAGTCTAGCTGGCCGATTTGAACACATACATATAGATATGTGTTCGGTTTAGTTACTGCCAGTAAAAACAGTGTAGTTGGCAGCAGTGAAAATTACTGGTGCTGCGTTTCGATTTTACTGCCAGTAAATGCCCGTAAAACGTAAAACTGCTGAAGTAGTCCCAAGCAATCGTAAAAATAATTTTTAAAAAAATTGTATGTTTCACATTTGTTTTTTAATATTGATAAAAGTTTAAAGAAATGGAGAAGAATTGGATTAAGCAATCCAGTATTTCTCTATGTAAAAAAAAAACAATAATAACCAACAATTAATAAACTTAAAATTAGTCGAAGAGAATGTGGAATATAATCTAAAATAAATAAAGATGTGTATAATCGTGCTCATAATGGTATGATTTTATTATAATAATCTATATTTTACATAATAGCAATCATTAATATAACATTTATGATACATTACAGGCCACTCAAAAATGAAGGTTAAGGGCTTATGCAGACAAACTTGATGAAGCAGAGGATTTGCTAGTAGATATATATATATATATATATATATATATATATATATATATATAACTGTTTATTAATAATAAATGCTATTTACAGTGGATCATTTAAAGAGATTGACAAGAGAAATAGTGACTATAAAATATGATATGAGACAAGCATTGAGCTTATTACATATTTTAGTTGAAAGAACTAATAAAAGCACAGAATGTGCAAGTACGAAATACTGTGCTGTATGGGATGATTATACAGATAAGGTACGTACTGTATATTTGCTGTAAATTGATATATCTAGTGCAAAATCAAAATGTATGCAGAATTTCATACATTTTTTTATAATGGAAAATAAGAATTTATCTGCAATTTTATAATTCTTTGAGAGTTTTATATTTTATCATTATCATCTGTTATATAAAATATGATATCACACATCGAGGAGTCAATATTCCGGAATATATTGTGCCGAAAATTCAGACTTCTGATATTGGTAAAATGATTTGCGATTTAATAGGTTCTCAACACAGGAGATTGCGTGTTCATCTATGAAGAACAGGAAAGAAGAACAACGTGAGAAATCAATAGAAGGTTCGATAGAAAAGAAAAGAAACCTTTGGACCAAGATCATAAATTTAATGCAATGAAAGATGTGTGAAGTAATGTAATCTACGTTTACTCAATACGTTTAGTTGGATGTATCTACGCAATTTGAATTTCGCGGTCATTACAGTAGCATACCTACCAACCATAGGTCTGTTCTTTACAGCTGAACTGGCTGCACTAGTTCAGAGCCCATCATTCTTCTTCTAATGGGGAGAAAAAAAGATAAACTCTGAACCAGTGCAGCCAGTTTAGCTGCAAAGAACAGACCACAAGTTCCTAGTATGTATAGTAAATCTAACCGGACCGATCTTTACGCAGTTCCGTTGAAGCGTATTACCTGCTATTATCAATATTATTTTAATACGTTATTGTCAACAAAAATATTTACAGAAAACGTTTATATATTCTACAAAACGAAATATATCAATTTAAAGAAGATCACAGAAATTTATTTTGTTTAAAAAAGAATTACAAAGTTTGAAATTTTATAAATATATGTAATATTATTAACGACAGATTGAAATATTCTTTACCGTATTATATCGCATAAGCATA
The DNA here is from genome assembly GCF_030449975.1 of Polyergus mexicanus. Taxonomy (NCBI): domain Eukaryota; kingdom Metazoa; phylum Arthropoda; class Insecta; order Hymenoptera; family Formicidae; genus Polyergus; species Polyergus mexicanus. Next base: position 2,355,013 of record NW_027223334.1, read on the forward strand.
TTTTGAACATATTTTGTTAAATCTTCAAGAAGGGAAATTGATATAATGGTTCGATTTAATAATATTATTTGAATGGATATACAAATTTTCATATTTCATCTCGCATCGTTTTAAATTCAATGTAAAAACTGGAATTTTATCAAACTATAGCTATAAATACACACGCCTATCTTTTTGCTAAATGAAAAAGAAATAAAACTAAGAACAATAATAAATCATTAAAAAAATACATAAGATATTGTAAGAAAAGAGATAAATTAACATTATATTTTTAAATTTAAACAACGCGTAAATCTCATTACCATTAAGCTTATCGCCATTACTAATCTAATTAAAATCAAATTCAAATAATGTCAATTGGTCACCAGTATAACATTATATCGGTAAAGTCTTGCAGTCCATCGTATCTAGATTGTGGATCCATATGATAAAACATTTTCGCAGGATGAAAATATCCCAAATACTCCGCATTCGTCGGTTGGATTTCCGTGTGAAAGTGTCCACCTGCTCTATTAGAAGAATAGGCGTGGAAATGGCTTTGAGTAAGGCCATATCCCTGAAAATAAATCTTGTAAATACTTGTAATTGAAGTATATTGCTTTTAACTTTTAAGCATTGACATTACATTTTTACCAGCACGTTGACAGGAGTTTTCATAATATGAGCTATCGCTAATAAGCGTGCCAACTGCTATTAAAGGTGCATCTAAGTCACAATAATGAAGCCAATTATGAATATTCCTCGCTGTTTTTAATTTATCGTTCCAAGAATATGGCATGACGTGGTGTCTAGCTCTTCCATTTTTCATCACGAATGTACCACCTAAGCCTAAGAGAATAAATATGAATAAAATTCATAATTATAGCTTGTTGTACAAAAAAAAAGTAGAAAAAGCTAAATTATTACATCTCTATGTTAATTGTAACGACAAAATCTACTAAAATATCTTATATTAAATTTTCGATAAAATCCAGAAGTTATAGAGCAGAGATATAAAAATAAAAGTCCCTTTAAACGACCTAATTCGCGACAAAAAAAAAGAAATCTATTTATTAATTATTATGTTTTATAAAATACAGAAAATATTTTTGAACGTATAAAATATGTACAAATTAAAATATAAATATATAAGGATACACGTACACGTATATGCATTAAAATAAGGCATATAAATATATTATACAAATAGAATAGAATTCTGTTTTGTGAAATTTTATCGCAAATCTTAGATTGTTTAAAATAGCCTTAAAAAGAATATCTATGTATTTTTTATAAATATTTTCCCATTTGTTTAAAAATAGAAATAATCACTTAAATATATCTGGTATATTTGATTTTGACCGAATAACATCAAAATCATATAATAAAAATATAATAATACATTGAACAATAAAATACAATAAAACATTGCATTAAATATGCTAAAACTTCAGTCTTTTATATTCTTTTTATTACAAAATAGCGAACTATTTAGTTTCAACAATTTTTCAATGGTCTCATTCTATATTTTACAAATATATTGATTCTTGTTCAAAATTAAATGTATTGCCGCTTAAATTTTAAAAATTTTTTATCATTGAAAAAGCGAAAAAATACCTAAATTATAAAAGAAAAGAAAGGATAAAATGTTCTTTTTATTTTTAGCTATTTTGCGACATTCACACATCACAAAAGTCAGGAAAGGGGAATGTTTTTAAAGGGGAAAATTATTCAAAAATATTTTCAAGCTTTTTTCTGTAATTTATGTTCAACTAATATATTTTTTATATGTTACATATATTATATCGTAAAAGACTATAAAGCTTAGCATGTTTAATGTATTTTGGTATTATTCCCATACAGCACTGAAGCTTGCAACAACATTGCTGCAACATTGTAATATTGCATATTGCAGTTTAATGTTGCAGAAATATTGCAAAGACATTATTTTACAATATAACTTTAGCAATGTTACAGCAACATTCCGAAAATATTACAAAAAAAGTATTCAATAATCGCTAGTTCATTCGTTTACCACTATGCGGCGCATGTTGCGCTATCTATTCCGCATTTAATTTTTAATCATGATGATTATATAAAATTTATAAAGAGCGGCTAGTAAGATTAAAAAGATATAATAACTATTTTTGTTAATTTAAGTCGTATGATATGATCCTAATACAGGGGCTCAGACATTGGACTAAGAATTCTTTTAATAGTTTCCATTCTTATATAGAATCAAAAATTTGATAATAATTTTCTAATATGCAAGATACTTCAGATTTTAATAAATAAATTTTGAGATTATATAAAGACAAGAGAGATGTGAAAAAAGTCGTTGTACCATATGCGTGAATTCACCACAATCTTTTTGCATCCGGATATCTGAATATTTCGGATACAAAGAAATTGTGAATTTACACAATTGCAAATTGAGTTTTTTCTTATTTCTCTTAGATATTCTCTGTCATTGAAGGAAGTCGAATGTGTACTGAAAAATTTACATTTTATAATTTCGTTATTATTATAATACAGAAAAACTATATACACGCTAGATCCTGACTCTTATAGGCCTAATTTCTTATTATTTTTTTCATATGTTAAGGATATTATGTCGATAAATATACATAAAGCATTATTGTATATATATTATATTGCTATGTTGCTGCAATATTATATTGCAATATTTCTGTAGGCGGACATTTTACTGTTGCTGCAATATCATAACAATGTTGCAGCAACATTTCGCAATGTTTCTGCAATATTGCAATCTTGCAGAAAAATGTTGCTGCAATGTTATTGCAATCTTGCGGTGCTATGTATGGGTTTTATTATATTTTCTATGATTTTGATGTTATTCTGTGTCAAAATCAAATATACCAGATATATTTAGGTGGTTGTTTCTAATTTTTAAATAAATGGAAAACATTTTATAATAAATATATACATATTTTTTTAACGCCTCTTTAGACAATCTATGATTTGCGACAAAATATACATTCCACTATGTGGACTTACTTACCGACCAATTTAGGAGTAATATCAACAGAGTACTGAGAAAGTGTACACTGCATTGCTGTTAAAAAATGAAGACCAGTGCAGTTTTTAGCCTGCACTTTAAGAACCTTTCCTGGTTTCCCTTCGCTAATAAAAAAATTGCCATGTGGATAGCAAGCAAGATTAGAATTATCAGTTATTGATTCCAATGCACACTCTCCCGTTGCTTGATTCAGAAATGCCAGGCGGCTTTGATTTTTGAGTTTCAATGAATTTCCAGTTACTCGTGAGTCTGAGAATGACGCGTTCACAAAGAGCTATGACAGAAATAACATTTGTGTAAAGTACAATAAATATAAAATTATAAAGATTTAATAGCTTACAAAAATAGCAGTTTTCCCATACAGCACAGAACATTGCAGCAATATTGCAGCAATATTGCAACATTATAGCAACATTGCGGCAATGTTGCAATATTGCTGTAATGTTCTGTGTTGTATGGGTCGTAGCATAAAATTAAAATTAATAATAAATAAATTATATAATTGCTGATAAATAAATAAAAGTCAGAACGCAACAAAAAGATAGCAATAAAGCATTAATATTCTGTTTTTTATAAGGATTATGATAATATACCTCGCCTAATTGTTGATTTGATTGTCGTAAACCAATACCTGCTCCGATTACCAAGACATTGTTGTAGTTATTGTAAAGTTCTTTCAAGATATCTTTGAAATGATAATTGAACATCACTCGCGGGCGTGGAAACAGCTGCGAGATACTACCAATTTCTAAAAGTATCGCATCACCACATAATCCTGTAAAATAAATATTTTATCTTAGTGCAAAATATTTAAGGAATATTCTCAAAATTTGGAAAAATCGATATTATATACATTTTTTAAATGTGTTATTTGTTAAGAATAGACTTCTAAAAATTTTTTTTATGAAAACTGTTATTTCGAAAGTGGATAAAGCAAACAGAAGATTAAAAACTAATTAAATTACAATATTTAATTTATATTATTTTAAGCGGAACAAATCTAATGTGCATCGAAGCAGGCCCGTACTTAAATTGCAAATTGTGCAAAAAAAAAACATTTCGAAATTGAGAACAGTTTGTCGTATCGGACTTGATATCCTTAATTAGAGTAAGATATATTAAATTGATATTTTTCATGTTACATTTATATTCAAAATAAGAGTTATAAGAGTGTTTTTTTTCTGAAAACTATTCTTATACCAATTAACGATTTCTCAAAAAATATTGACCAATTTCAAACTTTTTAAAATATAAATTACATGTCTGTTTATTGTCCAAATCAAAATTATTATATCTTTAAATAATTTTCTTTAAATTATTATAGCAATTACACAATCGAAATTTCTAATAAAAAAACAATATACGACACTATATATAAATTGTTTAAAAAATTTTGAATATTTATTTTACTTTGGACCATAATTGTATTGATAAGAGTCTTTATTTATTTGCTTTAAATAAAAAAAAAACCTGCTAAAATTATGTAACCAATGACTTGTCGTTTAAGTGTTTTTTTTTTTCAAATTTATAAAAAAAAAGCTAGTTGTTTTGTCGTCCGTAAATTTACATGAAAATTTATTAAGTATTAATAATTTGTGTAAAATATTAAAATAATGAAATTAGATTTTTTTTTGTATATACTCGCTTTATAAAATGTAGTAAATGTTTTTTACCTGGTGCGGCAAGATTAAAAGGTTCTTGAGTCAGATCGGGACAATCGACCCATTCAACTGTGGCCTCTGCAAAATGTTGCCTAAGTCCATCTTGTAGACCTAATAAATACATGATAATATATAATATATATGTAGCAAATGTAAAAAAAATAGTCGTATTTTAATAACAAATTAAATAACTATAATTATATATTTACGTTTAGCAAGTGCTTCACTTTCAGGTACAAACATTTCTGTCTCTGTTATTTCAACTGTGGAGGTAGGCATTATCGTTATACGTCTGCAAAATGTACAATTTGTGTGTATGTACGTGTGACTGTATTTAGAAAGTACAAAATAATTAAATTAAGTATGCAACAGAAATGTAGCAATTCAGGAATCAGCAAATTGTAACATTTCTTTTAATATAATAATAATTTTAATTAATAAATAATAAAAATATAAAAATTAAAAAATTAACAATTTTTAAAAATTAATAAATCTAGCTTACACGTTGTATTATAATAATTTACGAAAATACGTAGCCAATATGTATTTTAAGATGATGAAAAACAAGTTTGTGTGTGTGCATATGTGTATATGTGTGTGTATATACTGTGAGATGTGTCTAAATAATATATAATACTTTTACTTACCGAGATATAAATATATATATATATATATAACGTAGTCTATTTAATAAATCTAATTGTGGCTCGTTTAAATTTGAAAGCTAAGCAGAGAAATGATCCTTCTTGGATCCAGTATCGATGTAAAGTATTTTGGAAACAGAATTTATCGTGTGTGCCTTATGTGACATAATAAAAACAGACGATGTAAACAAATATAGGACCGTAGCAATTATAAAGAAGGAATTGAAGATCAAAATTATTTTATAAGAATTATTTTATAAGAATCTAGAAAATATTTGAATTCATCAGTCAAAAATATATTATTTTCTAGTTCACAGATAATGCATTTTTCATACAACAAAGATACATTTTATCTATAAGCCTATTTATAAAATTAACTGCAATGATAGTACGAAACTTAAAGTAACAAACACATTATTAGGCAATTATTGTTTTTATTTTTGTTGATATTTTATTATCAAAGGCGTAATTACACTACGTCGAGTTTTACACTATATACAGGGTGTCCTAAACCACCCGTATACCCCTTTTCTTTCAAAAACTAAACATTTTAGAGAAAAACGTTTTGAACAAAAATTGTATGGTGGGGAACATAAGATGGTAACATTGGTTTGACCTTGGATGGCGTCGTTAAGGTCAAGTCAAGGACACCTTTGAATTCTTAAATGGAATTCCCTATTTTTCATTACATATTCTTGTAGCTTATCTCGAGAGCTTTCCAAAACACTATAATAAAGTATTTTCTCATTAAGTACTTTTTGAGTTATTTTATATTTTAATCTGACATATTTTGATATAAAAAATAAAATATTTCGTAAAATATTCAGTTTTTGATAATCTTACCGTAATACTTTTATATACAGAATAATAAGACAAATCAATTAAAAACAAAAAAAAAACAAATAATTATTTTAAAAAATACATTGTAAATAATTTTCTTAAAAACAATTATTTTTTTATACTAATTGATTTGTCTCGTTATTTTGTACATAAAAGTATTACGGTAAGATTATCAAAAACTGAATATTTTACGAAATATTTTATTTTTTATATCAAAATATGTCAGATTAAAATATAAGATAATTCAAAAAGTACCTTATGAAAAAATACTTTATTATAGTGTTTTGAAAAGCTCTCGACATAACCTATAAGAATATGCAATAAAAAATAGAGGGTTCCGTTTAAGAAATTAAAGATGTCCTTGACTTGACCTTAACAATGCCATCCAAGGTCAAACCAATGACACCATCTTATGTCCCCCTTAAAACCATACAATTTTTGTTGAAAACATTTTTCTCTAAAATGCTTAGTTTTTGAAAGAAAAGGGGTATACGGGTGGTCTAGGACACCCTGTATACACACAACACAAAAAATTTAAAAGCATTTGATAAAAATTGTAAAAAAAAATAATTAAAAATAGCCTTTTTTGGCCGTTACACTGGTTTCCTCCCTTTATGTTCTTATTTCCCGTTCTCCTCGGGATATTCGGCGATATATTGAAGGGCTTTTATAATTAGTGATCGTACTGTAGGCAGGTGAGCATCTTCCAGCTGAAATCCGTTTTCATTGGTTATAGGGTAGATGTCCCAATTACTGCCAGTCCCTATAACTGCCGTTTTATATATTTTACTTGATAAAAAAAAATGTGTAGACAAACATATCTAAAAAAAAATTTATTATTAGATGAATACTTCAATTTATATGAAGACAAAAAAAAATGACACGTATTTGTTTTTACTTAGTATTTAAAAAATTAATGTTAAAAACTGAAGTTTGAGTATCAAAAGTACGACTACGTAAATAAAAGGCGATGCAAAAGTCGTATTAAAGAAAAAGCAATAATTTGATTATATAACTTACACTGATTATGTAAAATGAATTAATGAGCTATATAAGAATCATTTTAATGAAATAATGTGTGAAAAAAAAAGATATATTTTATTTTAAATTATTATAATTAACGTTGACAGCAATAGGGACAATATTTTCTCGTTTCATCGGACTGCCGTCAGTATTCGGGGCAAGAAACACATCACAAGTACACATAACTGACACTCACTGACAGATTACTTTAATCCTTTTCGGCCACAGTGATCTGGTCACATTCAAAGGGTCTGGCAATTATCGGGTCATCAGTCATACGGACAACATTTTTTTTTAAATGACAGTCATAGGGGCATCGCAGAATCCTATAGATTTTTATTTATTATTAATTTAAGTATTTATATGTAATGCATAATAATTTTTTTTATAATAATAGAGATACTAAGTAACATTATGATTCAAAACGAGGCATTTTTTTAGCTTCAGCAACACCCAAAATGGTTAAATGAAGCGAAGCTATAAGCTTAAGGTGGCAGTAATTGGGACATCTACCTTATATGAGACATGGAAGGTATTGCCCTCATTGTCATTGTAGGCGTAGCTGCCTCACGCTTGCAGAGCCTTCTTATCGGTGCCTATATGTTTGAGGTAACCCTCTCCTCCTGGATCTGAATGTCAATATTAATGTTATAGCTATAGTTATACAGAGGGAGGCGATGCGTGGCGCCGGGCGTAGAGTCGCAGGCTGGTAATCGAAGGATTCCAGGTTCGATTCCGCTCGGGTACCATCCTCCCATATGACCCAAAAAAAGGTTTTCACACATTATCCTATATATTGGTTTATCATATATATTATCCTATCTCCGTTGTATCTCGCTGTTGCTCTTGGCGGTAATGTCGGCTTATTCGGATTCAAATTCTCTGCTCTTGTTATGTCATTAGACGTGTTATTATCACTACAGCTTGCAATAAAACGCACAAAGTGATTGTCTGGAAAACTGAAGAACCATATAGCTCTTTAAATCATGTATTGTAAATTTCATTATAATCTAACTATAGAATAAGAATAAAAATTTCTGAATATTCCTATATTGACACAATTAATTAACAAGTAATAAAAAAGCTGAAATATCTCTGTATTGTAAATGAAATGTGTCTAAATTAGATATGTAATCATCAAAGAATAATTTATTATCGGTACAAGGTGCATTTTCGTCTTACGATTTATAATCTCATAAAGCGCTGTACAATATTACTTTCTTTTACGCGATATACACACAACTAATTATATTTCTATATATATAATTAATCCGTGATTATGATCTGTAAAATTTCAATAAAACAATAATCAATCAATCATATATAAAAACGGTTAAAGATTCAAGTAGCTCTATACAGGGTGTCCCATTTTAATGTCCCGCCTCAAATAACTTTCTTATGTTTGATTGTAGAAAAAAATATTTCAGACAAAAGTTGCATGATTTCGAGGGAGCCACATGATAAAAATATGGACTTGACTTTGAATGACCTTTTTCAAGGTGAGATTAATGTTAACGATGTTTTCTTAAATGGAACCTCCCATTTTTTATTGCACATTCTTGTAGCTTATTTCGAGAGCTTTCCAAAACGCTATAATAAAGTATTTTTTCATTAAGTACTTTTTGAGTTATTTTGTATTTTAATCTGATATATTTTGATATAAAAAATAAAATATCTCAGAAAATATTTAGTTTTCGATATTCTTACCGTAATACTATTATGCACAGAATAATGAGACAAATCAATTAGTGTAAAAAAAATTATTATTTTTAAGAAAAAGTATATAATAATTTCCAGCGTATATTTTTAAACAATTATTTGTTTTTTTTTTTTACACTAATTGATTTGTCTGATTATTTCGTACATAAAAGTATTACGGTAAGATTATCGAAAACTAAATATTTTACGGATTTTTTTTTTACATCAAAATATGTCAGATTAAGATCTAAAATAATTCAAAACGTATTTAATAAAAAATTACTTTATTACAGTGTTTTGAAAAGCTCTCGAGCTAAGCTATAAGAATGTGCAATAAAAAATCCATTTAAAAAAACTTTGATCATATTAATCTCACCTTGAAAAAGTTACTGAAGATCAAGTCCATATTTTTATCATGTGAACCCCTCGAAATCATGCAACTTTTGTCTGAAACATTTTTTTTTTACAATCAAAAATAAAAAAGTTATTTGAAACATTAAAATGGGACACCCTGTATTCCAGTAGAAATTTTTCAAAAGAAACATATAATGTATAACTTATTTGTGGATTTCATAACACTTGTTTTATATATATATATTTATATAACTTACTTATTAATTAATTAAAATATTTAAATGTTACACGATCAATACTAGTAGATAATTTGACGTAACTTAATTTAATTCTTGCACTTTAATATTATCGATTAGATTAAATTGGATTTTAAACAAAAAAATTTTTACTGTGATTGTAATATAATATACATATACACACGATCGAACAATTAAGTTTCGAGATTCGCTTCGCATTTCTGAACGTTTCAGCAACCCTAGTCCTCTGAAGCAACCTCTTTCAAAGTTTGATTCACGTCTTTTTTTATGTTATCTATATCTTTGAAACATTATTCTTAAGCATAGCTGACTCTTCGTAAGCTTGTTGAATCATTTGTAATGTTTCTGTGTGTTGAAGACTTCTCTAATTTAAAGCTGAATTTAATGTTGGCGCGTCGTCAAGCGTTCCTTCCATTACACCGATTATTAAACAAAATTTTGTAACACTACTTTGCATGATTGTATCTCATTAACTATTGAATCAAATAATTTAAAACTTGCACAACGTGTTGAGAATTGAGTTGTGAATAATCCCCTAAAATAGCAGCACAAAACAGGATCGAACAATTCGGAAATACGAAGCAAGTCTCGAAACTTAAATGTTCGACCGTGTATTTCTGATCCAGAGAATTACTTGTATTGATTCACAATAATATTCGATTTTCAAAAAGAGTAGATTCATGACTATATACCATATACAGATCGCGTTAAATGATGTGTTTTATTCGCACAAAAATTTGAACTCACTAATGAATTCATGTCGAAAAACGATACACTATTTATAACTACAGCTCGAAAAGTTTTCACTATAATGACTTAACATCTTGCAAGTTTTATATATATGCAATCGAAGATTCCAACATTCTTCAAAATTTTTTAGGTCTCGTAATTCCTTGACATTTTTATTCTTATTCCAATAAATTACATATGCTAATGAAACGAAGGCTCATTACACACATAGATGCAAAACCTGATATCCTTGGCAAAATCAAGCCTAATATGTGTAATTGAGAAAAGAAAGGAAAAACATAACGCGCGATCTTCGTCTTCTTGACGCATTAAATTATTTGAAGAACAATGGTTTTCGTTTTCTTACATTAATTTCATTGCCAGATCATAGTTTTATATTAGTTTCGCTTTTATCTGAATTGCGGAAACAAAATAACTGATGATATCGTTAATCTATTGATTTAAAAGCAAAAGCGACATTAATATTACAGCAAAAATAAGATATTACTACTTGCAAATGCACTGCAAGAAGAGCGCACGAGCAGTATACATACTGGCATAAATATTATGATGAAACTACCAATAAGTTATCTATAATATTAAAAAAGCAATCTATCTGCTGTGGAATCGTGTATACGAGATGATTGGAAGAAAAAACTTTATTAATAAACTTTCATACACGATAGATGGATTAATCCAACGATATCATAAAGAACGTTTAGCCACTTAGAACATTAATATTTAATAAGGTATCATTATACATTTTCGACAAAAATACTAAAATATCTAAGAATAGCTTTATTGAGCGATTAGAAAAGAGGCATATAATTAAAATGTTTCATTTATAATAAATATATGATATAAACGAAGAATTTATCTCGAAAAACGATTAATCAAGTATGGATACGAAGAAATATCTCATTTATTCTTTAATCTTACATTATAGATGATAATTACTAACTGACAGTAAATGTTACTTAAAATCCGGTTTGCAATTGGCGTATCCCATATGACTTGCATCAGCGCATAAATTACATTAATAATTATTTTTAGAGAATATTAAAGATAGCGATGTTGGGTGAAAAAATTCAGTTTTTACAAAATTTTTAATTTTTTGGGAAATGTCTATACACGTCCTAACTTTTGCAAATTTTGAGATATCTTCCTCTATGAGTAAACCAAGCAAATGTGCAAGTTTCTAATTTACATAATTTTCAGTTTAGTATTAGTTTTATATTATTATGAGGAATTTTCGATACAATCTTTTACATCAGATGTCTTTTTTTCATTGAAAATTAGAATCAAGTATAAAATTAAATCATATCATCATCTATTCTCGCTATTTTTACTTTCTAATCAAATAAATAGTCATAATGTATCTGTTTAATAAAACAAAAACTTCGCGTCTAAACTGGTTTTTATATCGGCAGACACCACTGTATTGAGCAGAATGGAACAAGTTATGGCGAATAACGGTAAGATTTCTCTCTTTCTCCCTCTCTATCTCTGATACATTCAAAGTAATTTTATCGAGTATTTTTTGTAGTTTAAAGATAATGAATAAGATTGATAAATTTTTAATAAAATAAAATTTTACTTAAGCATGTGTTATCAATTATAACTGCTTTCCAGTAGAAATTTTTAAATAAAATATTTAAATAAATGTAAAATCTCTCTAATATTATATAAATTCATACAATAGTATATAGCTAAAATATTTATATTACTTGCTGTTGCTGCGTATCAATACATTTTCCATTTTAGTTGTATTTTTAAAAATATAATAACTCCTAATTCATACATTAAATATCTGAAAAAAAGCATTCAATAGTTTTTTTTATTCGATATTTACACTGTTTGGTTAGGTCAGGTACATACAGCTACCGTTTATAGAAAGTAAAAATAAAAGTTTGCTAATGGAATTTTATTCTGTAATCGTTATATGTGTATAGTTTTATAGTGGTAGACTGTTTCCCGATAGGTAGACCTATCGACAACTCATCGTCCTTGATAGTCTCATCTTCTCGTTCGGGCGGGCTTCATGTTTCTTGAATTCTTCTCTCATTCGTCTCGAAAAGAGATGTCGCCGAATACGGATGTAATATTAATTTTATTAAATCTAATGAGATAACTAAAAGTCGACCATAACAGTCAACGATAACAGTGCTAAAATAAAAATAGATCAATCTTTCGTGATTTTACCGAGAAAAAAGAAGAAGAAAGGTAATTTTATTTTATTACATTTGTATACTTACACTTAACACTTTTTTTTTCATGCAACTATAATGCAAAAACTAAAGTATGAATAAATTTAATATGAAATTTTTTAATGATTTAAAATTCAGAACCTACATGAGATATGATGGACACTAATTGTAAACTCGATTAGCTTGATCATCCAATTATTCTAAAGTATGTTCCAAGATTTTCAAAATTTTTCAAATTACATCAAATTATATCAAAATGGACATGTATAAAAAAATCGATACGTGTAAAAGTAGAAAATAAATATTTCTCGGAGATTTAGGTGTAATGACATCCATTATCGCAAGGCATAATCGAAATACATGTACGTGTATTGGACTTATTGATCAAGCATTTACGTGTGTTATTCATTTTTTAAACTACACGTGCAGAAAGAAATAACATAATACCATTCAAAAAGCTTAACCTATTACCGTTTTTGGCTCTTCCGCAACTCGTTTTATCGAAGTGCTGTTCTATCGACATCAATTCTCTTTCCGATATGCATTCGCGAGAATAGATCTTCTAAAGCACCCTTTTCGATCTTGAGAAGTGGGATAGAAATAAGTTGTCGCAATCAAATTATCGCAGACTAATAATATTAATGTTTTTTTCAATCCGCAGTTTATATATTGTCTCGATTGAACATCTGGTTATGAAATTACCGTAAAAGAAAATCAAATACGTATTTTTCAGGTACAAATTCGACACGTCGAAAAGTCGATGATGTGTGAAAAAAATTTCACGTTTTGGTATTGCTCGTTTCTTCTCCTCGTCGCTTCATCGTCAAAATCTCAAGAAAAATCCACGAGTAACGAAGAGAAAAATGATAATTTGACGATACGATACGAATTAGACGTGAACTCTACGACAAATTATGGCGATGAAATGAAAACACTGCGATATAATTTGTACGAAAAGTGTACCAACAATACACAGTACGATGACAGTACGCAGTATGAATCTCGCATCACTTTCACGAACAATGATTACGAGAATGATGACGCGATACAGTATAAGCTCGACATGCATTCCGTACAGAAACATGTGGATGATAAGCAAATACCGATGGAACCTTGCACGAATTTAACAAATGCTAACCATAAAAATAACTTCACATCACTCGAAATTTATGGAAATTTAATGAGCAAAGACAAGTGTTGCAATATTACTTGTATTCAGCTTTGTTGTCCTCTTGGCGATCGCCTGGTTGACGACAAATGCGTTCCGGAAAAAAATAAATACTTTTTCCCGTATGTGTACGGATACGTGAACGATTCGTTGCAGAGCGAAAATAAGAGAGTGGACGAATTGTTTCAGCTAGTTGTCTACGATCCATGCCAGAATGAAGATCGCTATCTACATCCCGATGGTCATCAGTACGATTACATGTTTTTTGCTAATGGTTCTCTCTATTTATCTTATTATGAAATATTTGCCAAATCATATTGCCTCGCCGTAGTGAGCGGGAATGAGTACGAAGTAACTATCTGTTCAGAGATTTCTGACAAGATCGTCAATATGATAAATGGCGGAAACATCATATACGTAATCTTTCATTTAATGTCCATACCATTTTTGGTGTCAATATTTCTGGTGTATTCTATATTGCCAGAACTCCGGAACACACACGGTTTCTTCTTGCGCAATTATAGCGGTGCTTTGTCCATCGCATACACAATTCGCATAGTGACTTTTCTAATCAAAGCGGATGATATACATTATTCCGTCTGTATCTCAATCGGTAAAGTATATCTAAATCATATAACTATACAATTCATGGACGTAAGAAATACCTGGACAGAGCACAACTTTGCGGGGTTGAAGCATAGAGGGTGAGGGGGATGAAATGCCTATTGCATAGACATAGTATATCCAGACCGAGCATTTGCCTTTATTTAAGGAGTGAGGATAAAGATGCTTGTAAAAAAGGACATATTCTGTTTCGTGCTCCTTGCATTCTCTCTCGCTCGCACGTAGCCTAGCGTTCTCTTTCGGTATGCTACGTGCGAGCGAGACAGAACCCAAAGAGCACGAAACAGAGTACATCCTTTTCTACGTGCACCTTGGCTCCCACTCCTCAACACTCGGTCTAGATATACTATGTCTATGGTCTATTGAAACGGATGGCGGCGGCAGATAATTTCACGTAATGTGATCGTTGCAACGTCTCGGTTAACGTCGAGTAAAGTACCGCGTGACGTGAAAGTAGACGCAAAATCTCTGGCCTCTAAGATGGCCACGACGATGGACCCCTCATTCTTTCAATAACCCACGTCTAAAGGGGTACCTTACGACCAGGTATTTCTTACGTCCATCATGCAATCAGTATAGCGTATTTGTTTCGCATGTTAGTATGCATGTATTACCCATACAGCACAGAACATTGCAATTACATTGCAACAATATTACAATCTTGCAAGTTGCAATGTAATATTGTTGAGACATTATTGGAACATATAATTGTAATATTTTATGAGAATGTTACAGCAACATTTCAAAAACATTACAAAAAACAGTTTTCGATAATCGCTAGTTCGTTTGTTTACCGCTATGCGGCGCGCGTTGCGTTATCTATCCGGCATTTAAGTTTCAGTCACGGTGATTACATAAAGCTCGCAAAGAACGGCTAATAAGATTAAAGATATATAACTACAATATTTTTATCAGTTTAATTTATCCGATACAATCCCAACACAGGGAATTCAGATATTGAACCAATTGTTCACTAATCGGATACATAAATATCCAAAAAAGTCAAAATTATTCGTCAATTGTCTACTTAAGATGTGAAATAGAGTTTAATATCTATATAAGTAAAGTTTTAACTTTTATGAATAAAATTATTTAATCATTACTATTTTCTTAAACTTGTAAATTATTTATAAAATAGCGATGTTAAATAGATAACAGGAAATTGTTAAATAGTTTCCATTCTTATATAAAACCAAAAATTTGATAATAATTTTTTAATATGCACGATATTTCAGATTTTAATCAATAAACTTCGAGAATATATAAAGACAATCCAAGAGAGAAAAAACCCGTAATGGCGTAAATTCACAATCTTTTTTTCTTATTTCTCTTGGATGTCTTTATATATTTTCAAAGTTTATCTATCAAATGTAAAGCGTTCTGCATATTTGTAGCAACGCATTTCAATATTACAAATACGCACCGTAACATTACTGTAATATTACATTGTAATATTTCTAAGGGCGGACATTTCAACGTTGCCGCAGACTGGCAGTAACATTGCAGAAACATTTCGCAATTTCCATGCAATATTACAATGTTTCAATGCAAGGTCTATGCAACGTTTCTGCAATCTTTCGGTGCTGTATGGGATATATGTATATCGCTTATTAAATATTCTTTTTAATAACTTAAATATATAATTTGTGGAAATCATATATTCAAAATGCAAAGATTAATAGCGAATAAAATTTTAATTTTAGATACACTTTAGCATATAAATAAGTTTGTCAGAATAAATATATTTTTTTGCGTTTCAAAATTTTGCAGAATTATCTCTTGAATCAAAATATTATTTAATTTAATATCAATACGTATTCATCAATTATATAATATTATGTTAATATTGATATAAATCAATATAAAAATTGATGTAATATTGTGTAAAATTGTGTAATATTATGTTCATATTACTATAAAATTTTAGTACAAAAAGTTAGAATAAATCTATTTTTTTGGATGGAGAAAAACAAAGATGGTAAAGGTGTAAGGTCCCATGCTTTTTAGCTCTCAATATTTAAGATGTTATTTATTTCATTTTTACAGCCATCTGTAACTACTTGTGTTATTTGGCAAGTTTCTTCTGGTTAAACGTGATGAGTTTGGACATGTGGTGGACATTTAGGTAATTCGTCAATTATTTTATATTATACTTTATTTAAAACTTGCTTCATTTCAATTAAATTATTTTTATAGAATTAGATTCATATTATACAACACAACACGACAAAATAATTTTCTGTAATATATAAACATATTTTATATTATACGTATATACCGACAATGTAAAGAGAAAGAACAAGAATAATATAATATATTTTTAATTAATTAAACAGAATATTTTCTCACATTGCATAACACTATATATAAACAACTACTTGATTTAAGACATTATAAGTTTAGAGTATATAGAAATAATAAATTTCTATTATGATTTAAAATAGAATTTTTCTTGCAGATTTCTATTAAGGCATAAAAATTTTTAGACTATTAGTTTTTATTTTATGAAATCAAGTTAAGTTTTTAAAAGCAAAAATGACATATTACTTAATAAAATTTTATGAAATATTTATAAAATATTATATGTGATCTAATCATTCGCAATATGTATGCAATGTAACAAAATTTCCTTGAATTTTGTCTTTTTTTACATTATATATACCTGATATTTATATTTTAATTTTTTTTCTTTTTCTGATGGAAAGATAAGCCAACATACCATAACTTTTAACAAAAACAGATTTTTAATTTATTTTTGTAAAAATTTTGAAATTCTCATACAACTAAATAAAAATTTAAATCCATTATCGTGTGTGTACATGATGATATATATAAATATATGCTAGTTTCTAAATGTTATATGAATATCGCATCATTTCTCGTGATAATATAGTCATATTGTTGACATATTATGTAAATGTATTTTTATAGAATAAACTTTCGAGAAAGCCTCGAAAGGTGAACATATTTTATCGTGCATTTACTTTGTAATCTTTTGTTGTCTATTTTTAACTCTAAATATGACGCGTAAATTACGTTTTGCAGAGAATTTTGTTCATTACAAAGAAACGTCAGACAACGAAATAAAAGAAAGTTGGTGTTTTATACGATCTTTGCGTGGGGTTTACCCTTAACTTTTGCTATTATCAGTGTCATTATGGATTTTGTTTCCGAATATTTGCCGGAGATTTTGCGACCGAGATTTGTCACAGGAAATTGCTGGTTTGCTGGTAAGTGGGCGTTTCTGATAAATAATTATATTAATGCCATATTTTAATACTATAAGAAATAGTATAAAAATTCTTTACATATCATATTTACAGAGAAAGGAACGTTTGCGTTATATTATTACGGATTCAAAAGTATCTGCATCATTAGTAGCATTTGCTTATCCATCTCCACAACATTGAAAATCGCACACTATGAAAAGGAAACAGGCAATTGTTTGACAGATTCGGAAAGCAAGAGATATAATGATAATAAGAAATGGTATTTAGATATTTTTGCATCAATGAGTGATGATCTGTCTTGATATGTTTACCAATATATTTTCATCGACATCTCTGTCAGCAGCAATGATCATTTGGAAGCAACACTTCTTTTGTGTGCTCATTTTTTTTCTTTTTTTTTTTAATTACATAATTTCTTTAAAAAATATGCATTGCTGACTCTTTTATCGTACGTGTTTTTTTTTAAGATGGTCTACAAGTTTTAAAATGTAAAAATAGCCAAAATAAAGTTAGCGAATATATCATTTAATTTAAAATCACATTTTTTTAAACATTTTTCTTAAATCGTATAAATCTTTTTTCTCTTTTTCTCTTTTAAAATTTTAATTTTTTTATTAATTTTTAAAGATGACTTAATAGTATGACTTAAGTATGACTTAATAGTATGACTTAAGTATCTATATTTGTTATTAAAGTGTATCTCCATATATCTCCATATATATATTTATTTGCAGGTTCAATCTGTATTTAAAGCTATTTATCGTGCAGTTTATTGTGATGGGCATAAAATGGTCGGTAACGACAGCGTCATGGTTATATGGAAATATTATATCAAATTATATTGCATATATTATTAATTTAATGGACATTATACAAAATCTCTGTACGTTTGTCATATTTGTGTGGAAAAAAAAGATCAAGCAATTGTTACTGAAGCGATTCGGCTGCGGTCTGTTTCCAGAAGATCGATACGCAAGGAATACAATAGCGTCAACTACTTCAACAACGTGCATCGCTACGTCAGAAGTGATACCTATGCAGGAAAATAGAAGTTCTTGCGAACAAGAAAACTGTCACGCGAAAAATTCGTCGCATTGAATTCTAATGTTGCAATATGCAAAAGAAAGTTCTATCGCAGATCAAATATCAGCGATTAATAATAGTCTCATAATTTTCAAATCAAGAATTAATTTTATAATAACACTGACTTTTTTGTTTTGGTTTTCGATAGACTTATTGTTAGCTCAAAATTTCATATAGGATGTTTATCTTTTTCGATCTCTTTTATTCGGAAATTTAAGTATAAAAAAAATAATTGTTTTTAAGAAAAAATATGTAATCATCTGGAATATATTTTTTAAACAATTTTTTTTTTTTACTCTAATTGATTTGTTTCATTATTCTGTACATAAAAGTATTACGGTAAGATTATCGAAAACTAAATATTTTATGAGATATTTTATTTTTTATATCAATATGTCAGATTAAGATTTAAAATAACTCAAAAAGTACTTAATGAAAAAATACTTTATTATAGTGTTTTGCAAAACTCTCGAGATAAGTTACAAGAATATGCAATAAAAAATGGGGGTTCCCATTTAAAATTCCAAAGCTACCCTCCTTCCCCCTTAAGAGGGGTGAGAGAATGGGCCAACTTTTACGGAGTTAAATAGCTCCCTAAAAAATATTAAATTTTTCTTCCAAACATTTTTTTGTCCGATGCGTATTTTCCGAGAAAAACAGGTAGTTCGGGATTTTTCGAACACACTGTATGTTAACTTAACAAACCTTCTGGTTATAGGCTATTGCCCAGGGCTAAAAAACGATTCTAATTTGGAACTAATTCTTTAATGAAATTTTATTGATTCATACGATCATTTGACACTAAAATAAGTTAAAAAATGAAAATGCTATTAAATTAAGAGGTGCATTTTGGAGATATTAACAAAAAATGTCACTTCGTTTTTTTGAAATATCTCGAAAACGACGCAAAATACGAAAAAAAGTACAAGAGAACTTTTTTGTAGGAAATAAAATTTGTCATCGAATAGGTGTATAAAAAACTTTTCTGCGATATCGGACACCCAAGAAACAAAATTAAAACAAAATTGAAAAATAGCGAAAATTAAAAAAAAATTTTTTTTACATTTTTGCATATAACTTTTTTTTTATTTAAGCTTTATTAGTCTAAGCGATTTTTTCGTTGTTAGATAAAAAAAAGTAGACATTCTAACAAAAAAAATGCGGGATCGAAAAAATTTTTACGACCAATAGTAACCGAGATATCGTTCAAACAAGTTGAATGGTTATAATCGGTTTTTCAGTGTTTTGTTTTTATTTTAATTAATTGTTATTTAAACTGTTTTTATTGTTTTTTATTACAAACAGCAATGAAAACATATGTATTTTACATAAAAAAGAAGATATATTTTAGAAATCAAATGTACATTATCAATGAATTGTATATTATACGATGCTGTAAAATATAATGTTAACATTTTTAATAGAAGCATTTTATATAATGCGTCACATAGGCAATAATTGTTTTTAGATAAAATTTAAAATTAATTTCTTAAAAAGAGTCTTCTTCAGGCACAATAACTGAACAATTTTCAATTTCTACGTCGATTTCTTTGTCTACATCATTGTGAATATCATCATACAATTTGAAACAAGTTAACAATTAGAAACTGCATTATGATTCATCATTTTACATTATTTTTATTATTATTACTTGCACAGCAAAAATAAATATCAATTTAGCATAATTAAAAAATAATTAACCCATACAGCACTGAAACCCATACAACAACATTGCTGCAACATTGTAATATTGCATATTGCAGTTTAATGTTGCAGAAATATTGCAAAGACATTATTTTACAATATAACTTTAGCAATGTTACAGCAACATTCCGAAAATATTACAAAAAAAGTATTCGATAATTGCTAGTTAACTCGTTTACCGCTGTGCGGCGCATGTTGCGCTATCTATTCCGCATTTAATTTTTAGTCACGATGATTATACAAAGTTTACAAAGAGCGGCTAGTAAGGTTAAAAAGATATAATAACTATTTCTATTAGTTTAAGTTGTATGATGTGACCCTGATACCCCAGATAGCAAGGTGTCATCTATTTGACGTCGATAATTCGCTTGCAATATATGATGTAATGTAAAAAGTTTATTTTTTTATTTCAGAAGGTAAAGTGTCTTTGTTGTATTATCACGGACCTAAAAGTATGTCAAGCGACACGGTAGCATCGCGACACCAAGTATATAAAAATACTTACTAGCTTGCCAATAGTTTTGCCTATGTACAGGAATCGTAGCGCTACCGAGTAGCTTATATCCGGAGTTTCACGTCTAATAAACTTTCAATTAAAATACCTCAAGAACTAAAGCCATAATCAAAAATCTAACGGCACTTTTCTGATACAAGCATTGGATGCAAGCTTTCGATTGGGACCAGTTTGAATAAGATTGGTGCTGTCAATCCTGAGATATAATAATCGTATACCAGAATTGCTACTGCGTCGCTTGATAAAAAAAGATTTTATTAAAAAACTTGGCGCCGCTAATTTTTAAAGTATATATTAAAACCGACAAACAATAAACTCAATTTTGATCTCAATTTAATTTAGAATTATATTTAATATATTTATATCGCAATAACTGCAATGTGTTAAAGAATACATTAATTTTAGCATATTGTTTAAGCTTAGCAGCGCCAAGTTTTTCTAATTAAAATTTTTTTACATTTATTATTTGTATTCAACTTATTCTGAAAATCAGATTTCTGTTAACTAAAAATAAAATGTGTTTTAATACTATAAAGAGAATCTGTCTATAACATTTCTATAAATATGAGATGGATTTGGTGACAAATACTATTTCAAATTACAAATCCTCAAACTGATTTGCTTTTAAGTACTTGACTAGTTAACTATTGACTTCATATTTAGTTTTTATTTTTTATTTTTTAGAGGAAAATTTTTTATAAGTTATATATTAGATATGTACTTGGCGCATTTTTTTTTACCTTTCTGTAGTTTTAATAGCATTTGCTTATCCGTCTAATCTATACAGCATTAAAGATCGCGCGCTACGAGAAAAACCTTGTGTTTTTTTGTATACTTGCAACAAATAAGATGGTGTAATGTGAAAAGTTCATTTTTTATTTCAGAAGATACGGTATCTCATAGTCTATCTTATTAATCAGATATGCCGATTTTATCCATATTTTGGTCACGTGGTTTTACGTAGTGTCCTTATTCCCCGTTCTCCTCAGGATGTTCGGCGATATACTGAAGGGTCTTTATTATTAATGGTGGTATTGTAGGCAAGTAAGCACCTTTTGGCTGAAATCCGTTCTCATTGGCTGTATATAAAACAAAGAAAAAATTGCCCTCATTGTCAATGTAGCTGTAACTGCGTGGCGCTTCCAGGGCCTCCTTGTCGATGCCTATATAATTAAGGTAACCATTCTTTTGGATCTGAATGCCAGTATCAGTATTGTAGTTATAACTGCAAAGAGGTTTGCTACTTGGAACTGGCTGGTCCTGAATGGCTGATCCTGAACCATATCCAGTAAGAGGAAAATCTGATGGGTCTGTGGGACCCATCAATGGGGTGATGGGTGATGCTAGTAAATTGCCACTCTTAATAGGTAATTTTTTCGTGCTAGACGATATTATCAATAGTGCTTCTATTAAAACGCAGAAATTGAGTATCTGAAAAAATAAAGAACCATATAGTTCTTTAAATCATGTATTGTAAATTTGATTAAAATCTAACTCTCTATAAAATAAAAATAGAAATTTCTGAATATTCCTATATTGACAAAATCAATTAACAAGTAATAAGAAAGCTAAAATATATCTCTATAATGTCTAAATTAAACATGGAAGCATCAAAGAATAATTTGTTATTGATACAATGTGTATTTTCGTCTTACGATTTATAATCTGATAAAGCGCTCTGCAATATTACTCTCTTTTGCGCGATGTACATACAATTAATTATATATAATTAATCTATGATTATGATCTGTTAAATTTCAGTAAAACAATAATCAATCATATACAGAGTGTCCGATAAGTAAGTGACCAAACGAAAAGTGGAGGTAGATTGGGTCAAACTGAGTCAAAAAATCCTGAATCATTTTTTTTTATAACGCTTAACAAAGAGACAATTAAAAATCAGAATCAACGAACATAAAACAAACAGAAAACAATCAATGGTTTCCCAACACATTTACGAGATAAACCATCATATGGATTGGGACAATGTTAAAATATTAGATCATGAATTCAATTATCATAAAAGATTGATATCTGAAACAATTTTCATAAAACCACAAAAAAATGGCCTTAATATCATGGACAAAGTAGAATTATTAGACCACGTATACTTTCCGTTACTAGATATCCTAAATTCATAAATAGTCAGTCAGATTTGTTAACGCCTGCGCAGTCAACATTTAACAAATTCTTTATAAGCACTACACGACGCCGTTCCCTCGTATTTCAAGTTCATGACAAGGTTAGCTAACATCTAGAACTGAGAAATTAGTCTCTCGGTCGATAAAATTATAAACTACATTTTGCAAATAGTATACATTTGAATTGTAATATTCGATTTACATAATAACAACAATTTTGTGAAAATTTGATAGATATTAATTTGACAACGCAATGCAACATGATAAGTTTCGACCAACGTGAAGTTCAAATTTATCTACGAACAACACAAGGACTTCACAAACAAATAATAACCAGGAGCTATATATTACAGGATGAACCTTGATAAAACAAAAAGGTGAAAAGATGGCGATAGACATTAACATTTGCGCCTTGCGAACACGCCCGGAGGTATGAATAGACTTGCTCCATGTAATCACTTATTTTTATACGATTTTTTCGGTGGCTAAAGAGACATAAGTCAGTGTCGAAACGTCCCACAAGTTTTGTAAATTTTGTATTAGGTGTACAACTTTGCTTCCGCCGTTTTCCTATAGATGGCTTTAGCGGTAAGTAGTGGTCGAAATAAATAGATCATAGACGTCATGCAATAAACTTGGGCATCTGTCAACATAACCCCATAGAAACATTAGTCGATTTGTGTCTGCATCATAAAGTTATTCTCGATTGAAAATGTCAGTTTACGAGCCAAATTCTCGTCATTTGCGGGAGGTTTTAATTTTCTGCTTCAATATGAAGAAATCTGCGGCTGAGGCTCATCGAATGCTCTCAAATACTTACGGTGAAGCCGCTATTAGTGAAAGAACGTGTCGTGAGTGGTTTCAACGCTTCAAGAACGGTGATTTTCACGTCGAAGACCGGCATAGCGGTGGAAGAGAGAAGGTTTTCGAAGATGCAGAATTGGAAGCATTACTTAATGAAGACTCGCGTTAAAGTCAAAAAGAATTAGCACGATCATTGGGAGTGAACAATACTTTGAATCATAAATGTATAACCAGTTTTTTACAATAAAGCCTCGAATTTCGGAAAAAAACGGCGGAAGCAAAGTTGTACACCTAATAAATGAAAATTATATGATAAAATAAAATTGAACATCCTAACATTACTCGTAGAGACCGTAATCATATCATTATTTGTTTAAATTCAACGAGAATAATTTCTTTAATTTATTCTTAATAAAGGAATTATTATTGAGTAAAGTCTGGCCAATCAGCGCCAATCTTTAGCCGGGCGTAGGTCGGTGAGCCGCGCGCTATGAAGTGTGCCTCTCAGCATACTATCAGGCGCGCGGTTCACCAATGTACGTCCTGCTAAAGATCGGCACTGATTGACCAGACTTTACTCAATAATAACTCCTTTATTAAGCGTTATAAAAAAAAATGGTTCAGAACTTTTCGACTCAGTTTGACTCAATCTACCTCCACCTTTCGTTTGGTCACTTACTTGTCGGATACCCTATACAAAAACGGTTAAAGATTCAAGTAGCTCCATATTTTCGGTAGAAATTTTTCAAAAGAAACAGATAATGTATGACTTGTTTAGGCATTTTAGAACATTTTTCTAAGCAATGGATTTATATATATAACTTATTTATTATTAATTTAATTAATTAATAAAAATATTTAAATGTTACAAGATATCAATACTAATAAATGATTTGACGCAACTATTTAATTTTTGTACTTTAATATTATCGATTAGATTAGATTGACGTTTAAACTAAAAAAATTTTGACTATGATTTTATGTATATACATATCTGACTGAGAGAATTACTTGTGTTGATTCACAATAATATTCGATTTATTATTTATGATTATGGTATTCGAAAAATAGTAGATTCATAATTGTATATAGAGATCTCGTAACACTGCGTTACATGATGCGTTTTATTCGCACAAAAATTTGGACTCACTAAAGAATTCATGTCAAAAAATGATACACTATTTTCCTAGTAACAGCTCGAAAAGCTTTCACTATACTGACTTATCATCCTGTACAAATTTTATATATCCGCAAAAGGTCGTCATATATGCAAAACCTGATCTCCTTGGGAAGATCAAGACTAAATGTATGACTGAGAATAGAAAGTAAAAATAACGCGCATCTTCATCTTCTTGATGCTTTAAATTATTTAAAGAAGAATGATTTCTCTTTTCTTATATTAATTTCATTGCCAGATTATAGTTTTATATTAGTTTTGTTTTTATCTGAATTAATAAAGTTAATGAAACAAAGTTACTGTTGACATCGTTAATCTATTGATTTGAATGCAAAAGCGACATTAATATCACAGCAAAATTAAGATATTACTGCTTGCAAATGCACTGCGAGAAAAGTGCACGAGCAGTATACATCCTGGCATAAATATTATGATGAAACTACCGTGAACAATAAGTTATCTATAATGTTGAAAAAGCAATCTATCTGCTATGGAATCGTGTAAACGAGATGATTGGAAGAAAAAACTTTATTAATAAACTTTCATACATGATAGATGGATGAATCCAACGATATCATAAAGAACGTTTAGCCACTTAGAACATTAATATTTAATAAGGTATCATTATACATTTTCGACAAAAATACTAAAATATCTAAGAATAGCTTTATTGAGCGATTAGAAAAGAGGCATATAATTAAAATGTTTTATTTATAATAAATATATGATATAAACGAAGAATTTACCTCGAAAAACGATTAATCAAGTATGGATACAAAGAAAAATCTTATTTATTCTTTAATCTTACATTATAGATGATAATTACTAACTGACAGTAAATGTTACTTAAGATCCGGTTTGCAATTGGCGTATCCCATATGGCGTGCATCAGCGCATAAATTACATTAATAATTATTTTTAGAGAATATTAAAGATAGCGATGTGGTTCAAATGGCATCAACATGTTCTCGGTTCATGATCTTGATTTTACTCTTAGAAAAAAGGTGCAAATATCAATGTATAAATATGTGAAAAACAATGATGCTGAGAGAATAAGAAATGCATGAAATTACAATAAGCCGATATTACTATACATATATAGAATGAAAATAAGCTAATTTATTTATAGATTGTGATAAAAAGTTTGCAAAGTAATATAAATAATTATTGTATAATTTTAATGAGATTTTATTATTACGAGATTATTAAAACATTATTCAAATTCAAATCGTAGATTTTTATTTTTATCACAAATTTAAATAATCACGGGCTAGTAAGATGACGTAATAGATATTTATATATAAAGCGAATGAGAAGTATCGGTGATGTGGGGTCTGAATAGTTTAGAGATAAAAGCAGTCGCCCGGCAAGCGAAAGACTCGGGTTCGATTCCCGATTCAGCGATTTCGCTCCGATATTTTTCTCGCCCTCGTCTCTCCAGGGCAGTAAAGAAGGGTTATTATAAATCTCGAATTGAGATTAATTTTAGAAATCTTGATATAAGACCAAATAAATTTCGTGCCCTGTGCACATAATCAGTCTCATAGAAAACTTATTTTTCTATGAAACTGACGCACTATCATCCGCGTATAGCTCTTACTAGCCTGCAATTATTTAAATTTGTGATATCACTTGAGAGCCTTAATTTCTTAAATTATTTGATTTTTATGCTCACAATAAATCGATTTATGTTGTTACATACTCTCTTTTTATGCAATCGAATTGTTTAAATATTATATAAAATTTATTTTAAATTACAATTCTTATAATAGTATGATAAAAAAAATATTATTAAAGGATAGTTGGTATTGAATTTGGTGAGGATCGATGAAAGCATTCATTTTTTATAAAACTTTAAATTTTTGAGAAATGTCTGTACACGTAACTTACGCAAATTTTGAAATATTGGGTTAAACTTTTTACATGGATAAAGTATCATTAAATGATGGTTGGTATTGAATATAATGAGGATCGGTGAAAAAATTCAGTTTTTACAAAATTTTTAATTTTTTGGGAAATGTCTATACACGTCCTAACTCTTGCAAATTTTGAGATATCTTCCTCTATGAGTAAACCAAGCAAATGTGCAAGTTTCTAATTTACATAATTTTCAGTTTGTTTAGTATTAGTTTTATATTATTATGAGGAATTTTCGATACAATCTTTTACATCAGATGTCTTTTTTCGTTGAAAATTAGAATCAAGTATAAAATTAAATCATATCATCATCTATTCTCGCTATTTTTACTTTCTAATCAAATAAATAGTCATAATGTATCTGTTTAATAAAACAAAAACTTTGCGTCTAAACTGGTTTTTATATCGGGAGACATCACTGTATTGAGCAAAATGGAACAAGTTATGGTGAATAACGGTAAGTTTTCTCTCTTTCTCCCTCTTTATCTCTGATACATTCAAAGTAATTTTATCGAGTATTTTTTGTAGTTTAAAGATAATGAATAAGATTGATAAATTTTTAATAAAATAAAATTTTACTTAAGCATGTGTTATCAATTATAACTGCTTTCCAGTAGAAATTTTTAAATTAAATATTTAAATAAATGTAAAATCTCTCTAATATTATATAAATTCATACAATAGTATATAGCTAAAATATTTATATTATACTTAGCTGTTGCTGCGTATCAATACATTTTCCATTTTAGTGGTATTCTTAAAAATATAATAGCTCCTTATTCATGCATTAAATATCTAAACAAAAAAGCGTTCAGTAGTTTATTTTATTTGATATTTACACTGTTTGATTAGGTCAGGTACATACAGCTACCGTCTATAAAAAGAAAAAAAGAAAAGTTTGCTAATGGAATTTTATCCTGTATTGTAATCGTTATATGTGTATAGTTTTATAGTGGTAGACTGTTTCCTCAGAGCTATCGACAACTCATCGTCCTTGATAGTCTCATCTTCTTGTTTGGGCGGGCTGCATGTTTCTTGAATTCTCTTTTCGTTTGTCTCGAAAAGAAATATCGTCGAACCCGGATGTAATATTAATTTTATTGAATCTAATGAGATAAATAAAAATCGACCATAATCGTCAACGATAACAGTGCTAGAACAAAAACAGATCAATCTTTCGTGGTTTTGACGAGAAAAAGGAAAAAGAAAGGTAATTTCTTTTTATTACATTTGTATACTTACACTTTACACTTTTTTTTTCATGCAACTAATGCAAAAACAAAAGTATGAATTAATTTAATATAAAATTTTTTAGTGATTTAAAATTCAAAATCTACATGAGATATGATGGACACTAAGTTCGATTGGTTTGATCATCCAATTATTCTACAGTATATTCTTAGATTTTCAGAGTTTTTCAAATTACATCAAATTATATCAAAATGGACATGTATAAAAAATTGATACATGTAAAATTATAAAATAAGGTAAATATGCATATTAACCCATACAGCACCGAAAGATTGCAAAAACGTTGCATAGATCTTACATTGAAACATTGTAATATTGCATAAAAGTTGCAAAATGTTTCTGCAATGTTACTGCAAGCTTGCGGCAACGTTGAAATGTCCGCCCTCAGAAATATTTCAATGTAAGACTATAGTAATGTTACGGTGCAATGTATTTGTAATATTTAAATACATTGCTACAAATATGCAAAACGCTTCAAATTTAATACATAAACTTTGAGAACATATAAAAACATCCAAGAGAGATAAGAAAAAAGATTGTGAATTTACGCAACTACAACGAATTTTTTCTCGTCTTTCGTGGATGTCTTTATATATTCTCCAAGTTTATCTATTAAATTTGAAGCATTTTGCATATTAAAGAATTATTATCAAATTTTTACTTTTATATAAAAATAGGAACTATTAGACAATTTTCTGTTATCTAATTAACATCGCTATTTTATAAATTATTTACAAGTTTAAGAAATTGATAATGATTAAATAATTTAATTCATAAAAATTAAAATTTTATTTATATAAATATTAAACTCCATATCTTAAGTAGACAATAAACGGATAATTTTTTTAACTTTTTTCGGATAATTATTTGTCCGATTTCTGAACACTCAATTCAATATCTGAATTTCCTGTGTTAGGATTGTATCAAACAAATTAATCTGATAAAAATAGTTATTATACCTTTAATATTACTAACCGCTTTTTGCAAGCTTTATATAACCATCGTGATTAAAACTTAAATACGGGATAGATAACGCGCGCCGCATAGTGGTAAACGAACGAAGTAGCGATTATCAAAAACTCTTTTGTAATGTTTTTGAAATGTTGTTGTAACATTCTCATAAAATATTACAATTCCATATTCCAATCATGTCTCAACAATATTTTATTGCAACTTGCAAGATTGTAACATTGCTACAATGTAATTGCAATGTTCTATGCTGTATGGGAAGTTACACCTCACCGATGACTTTGACCTTGACATATGTTGTCAAGGACATGACTTTGAGTAACTTTTCCTTATAACTTAACCGGCGGTCTCCTATAGTTTCTGAGATATTTAAAGTTAACGTTTGTGTAATAATATGGAGACAGAAAGACAGTCCGCAATTGTTGCATGGATGAGAGGGTATATGCGTGGACGCAGTGGGTTCCGCTCCCCCCCCCCCCCCTCTCTACGGAGTGGCTTCACTTCCGGAAGATATAATCTAACCCAAACCTATTTCTAATTTAAAACTAAAATTTGGTTTAGGTTAGGTTATATCTTCCGGAAGAGAAACCCCCCGTAGGGGTGGAGGGGGGAACCCACTGTGTGCACGCATATACTTTACACTTCAAAGCGAAGTCCGCCCCACAAATGTTGTGTGGATGGGAAAATATATGCGTGGACGTAGTGGGCTCCACTATAAAAAAACTAAGCACATGGATTTGCGTTGAATCTCGCTTTGCGTGGAAAGTAAAAAAACCCAAAAAGCTCCGTCTCTGGAAAGAAATACCTTTTTCACTACGTCTGATCTACGCAAATACAATGTAAATAACCTTTATTTTTCCTTATTTTATAATAGAAGAATCATTTAAATTGTGAAATCATAACTTTTTAAATATCTCAGAAACTATAAGAGACCGCCGGTTAAGTTATAGGGAAAAGTTACTCAGGGTCATGTCCTTGACAACATATGTCAAGGTCAAAATCATCGGTGAAGTGTAACCTAATATGTATATTTACTGAAAATAAATATTCCTCGGCGATTTAGGTGTAATGACTAATCCTCGATTATCGCAAGGCATAATTGAAATACATGTGCGTGTATTGGACTATAAAATTATTAAAAGCTTTTGAAATTAAATGTATTAATCAAGCATTCGTGCGTGTTCATTCATTTTTTAAACTACACGTCCAAAAAGAAATAACATAATACCATTCAAAAAGCTTAACCGCCCCTATTACGTTTTTGGCACTTCCATAACTCATTTTATCGAGATGCTGTTCTATCGATATCATTTCCCTTTCTGATATGCATTGGCGAGAATAGATCTCCTAAAGCACCCTTTTCGATCTTGAGGTATAGGATAGAAATGAGTTGTCGCGATCAAATTATCGCAGACTAATAATATTAATGTTTTTTTTTCAATCCGCAGTTTGTATATTGTCTCGATTGGACATATGGTTATGAAATTACCGTAAAAGAAAATCAAATACGTATTTTGCAGGTATAAATTCGACACGTCAAAAAGTCGATGATGTGTGGAAAAAATTTCACGTTTTGGTATTGCTCGTTTCTTCTCCTCGTCGCTTCATCGTCAAAATCTCAAGAAAATTCCACGAGCAACGAAGAGAAAAATGATAATTTGACGATACGATACGAGTTAGATGCGAACTCTACGACAAATTATGGCGATGAAATGAAAACACTGCGATATGATTAGTACGAAAAGACTATCAACAATACACAGTATACAGTATGAATCTTGCATCATCTTCACGAAAAATCGTGAGGATGATGACGCGATACAGTATGAACTCGGCATGCATTCCACACAAAATCATGTGGATAATACCCATACAGCACCGCAAGATTGCAATAACATTGCAGCAACATTTTTCTGCAAGATTGCAATATTGCAGAAACATTGCGAAATGTTGCTGCAACGTTGTTATGATATTGCAGCAACAGTAAAATGTCCGCCTACAGAAATATTGCAATATAATATTGCAGCAACATAGCAATATAATATATGATACATACAATAATGCTTTATGTATATTTATCGATATAATATCCTTAACATATGAAAAAAATAATAAGAAATTAGGCCTATAAGAGTCAGGATCTAGCGTGTATATAGATTTTCTGTATTATAATAATAACAAAATTATAAAATGTAAATTTTTCAGTACACATTCGACTTCCTTCAGTGACAGAGAATATCTAAGAGAAATAAGAAAAAACTCAATTTGCAATTGTGTAAATTCACAATTTTTTTGTATCCGAAATATTCAGATATCCGGATGCCTAAAGATTGTGATGAATTTACGCACACGAGTTTTTTCACATCTCTCTTGTCTTTATATAATCTCAAAATTTATTTATTAAAATCTGAAGTATCTTGCATATTAGAAAATTATTATCAAATTTTTGATTTTATATAAGAATGGAAACTATTAAAAGAATTCTTAGTCCAATGTCTGAGCCCCTGTATTAGGATCATATCATACGACTTAAATTAACAAAAATAGTTATTATATCTTTTTAATCTTACTAGCCGCTCTTTATAAACTTTATATAATCATCATGATTAAAAATTAAATGCGGAATAGATAGCGCAACATGCGCCGCATAGTGGTAAACGAATGAACTAGCGATTATTGAATACTTTTTTTGTAATATTTTCGGAATGTTGCTGTAACATTGCTAAAGTTATATTGTAAAATAATGTCTTTGCAATATTTCTGCAACATTAAACTGCAATATGCAATATTACAATGTTGCAGCAATGTTGTTGCAAGCTTCAGTGCTGTATGGGATGTAAATGTTTTACATTTTTAGCGCATTATCGGTCTTATTTCTAAAATTATATAATCAAGTTCTACAATATTATTCGCTTTATAAAATCGTAAAATTATTATAACGTAATTTTATTTTATTTTCATTATTTCATCAATCGTCTCTCTCTCATGCAATTTGATTCGATAAAAGAAGCGCGTTTTATCCACATAAGTAAAATCTATTTTTCTAATAAATCTCTCCAGGAGGAAATATTTTGGAATATAAATCATCATCTTATAACGGATTAATTAAAAATCGATTATGAACCGCGATACGTGGTAAATCCGAAAGGACTCAATAGCAAAGGGATATGATAATGTTCATGATTTTGCACATCGAACACCACATCGATCAGCGGATATATCGAACTAGTCGCGTTTCGTCTGAAATAATCATTCACCCGAAATTCGATCTTGAATCTACCGGGCGTAGAATTTTCTCGCTCGTTCTGTAGCAGATTCTCGCAACGTCCGTTTGATTCTGTCGTGCTATGGAGAAAATAATAATTAATAACGCGATGAATAAGAAATAGAAAGTCAACAATTTAACATTTATTTAACAATTTAAAATTTATTTACATAAATTGAAGCAATACGTAAAAAATATTTTCTTGATACTATATGCTACGAAAGCATTTAAATATTAATGTGAAAAAATAGAAGAAAGCACGATATGTAATAAGAAAAAAAAAAATATATATATATAGAGGAAACTTGGGTAAAACCGGGTACAATTGTTTTTTCATAATAAATGCTGCCATCTATGGCTAGCTTGTGTTATTAGTTGTAGATTCGCGCCATCATTATTTTAAAACTAACCGTACCCTTGTGCACACGCTATTTCTTTTTTAATAGAAGTTCAAAGTTTTCAGCCTAAAATAGATCGATATCGTGGCAAGAATCGAATCGTCGAATTTTGTTTTTTCAGCAACTAGCTTATTTATTTTCTCATACTTTCAGGTTCACTAAAAACTATTAATGGTTGGCAATTTTTTTTTTTACTTTCAGATTTTTTGAAGAAAGATAAATCCAAAAAAGTATCCGGTTTACCCTACTTTCCTCTACACATTTTCTCTCTCTCTAAATATTTACCAAAAATATAATGTACATTGAATGAAGCGGAACATATACCTCTCTTTTAGAAGAATCCATTTGCCATTTTCGAATTTGAAGAGACATACTGTCAAACCATCAGCAGGCAGACCTCTACTAGTATCCAAAACGTGCGTAGTGATACTCAACTTTGCTTCATTCGGTTTTACGGAAGTGATCATCTATTATAAGGAGATATAAGAGAAATACATAAGTGCATAACTATTTACAAGAAATTTGAAGTACACGGATATATCTAATATCTTTTCATTTAGCTTTAAAATTTAAAATTTTATATTTTATATATAATATTATATTTAAATAATCATTTTTGTAATAGTTTGAGAAAATTGATGAGAAAACTCGAGCACAGATTAAAATACATTTGTCCTGTTGAATATAATTTTAGATTTCGCATCGCGCATTTAATTGATGAGTTTACATTCTTTTTTTTTATTACACTTCTTATTTTATGTAAAAACGAGTAAGAAACGAGCTAATATGAGAGCCAGGCACCAAAAATAAAGAGCAAACAGTTATTTTTAAAAGATTTCTTCAATTATCCAGATATATATATATAACATTTCGGTCCCTTTTTCGGACCATCCTCATTAATTGTCAAATTATTATTTATATGTCGTACGAAAAAGTAGACGATATCCCAGACAACACATCTTTAAAATTTTAAAAGACGTCTAAAAAACAATTTATAAAAATGTTTTATATCATTTTTTAAACATACATCTTTAAGATATCTTTTTTATGTCGTGTTTGGAATTATAAAATACGCAGCATTAAAAATCGTGCGTTTCAACTTCCATAGAATCCATCAAAAAACAAATATGGCAATTACTTATTATTATAAAAATTAATTTGATTTGATTTAATTTAATTATTATCTCAGCTGATCAAATATAGAAAGATTTTCATGTGAAACGCTGACGAATTAATATAAGATAAGAAACGAGCAATAAAAAAAGCTATACACGATTTTTAATATTGCGTATGTATCTCATTGATATTTATAACGTCATCTACTCTTTTGTATGGCACATAATAATTGGTGGACAGTTATTAATGATGATACAAAAAAGGGATCGAAATGTCTATATCTAGATAATTAAAGAAATCTTTTGAAGATAACTGCCTGCTTAACTATTAAACTCTTCCTCTATTCGTATTTGCTTATTTTATATTCTATACAAATTTAGTTTTTCACACATTATATATATATTTTAACAATTGGAGAAAATACTACGATACTTACTCCACTGTCGTCAGATCGAGCATTCATATTGCGAACACAACTAATTCACTATTCACTTCGATCTAATATGTAATTTCAAAGAACAGATACGAATAAAGAGATATTAAAGGTCAAAGGTAAAGGAATATCAGCAGTATCGCACGTAGATAAATTTATATTTATTAATGCCAACTCTATTTCATATATTCATTACAGTTCAACAAGTCTTTGTTTTTTTTGTTTTTTAGAAAAATATAAATCGTGTGCATATATATTATATATAAGAGTGTAAATTATATATATACTTACACAATTCTACTTAAAATAGTGATAGCAGTATACAATATTACATACGCTAAAAGATATAGATATGCTGCTATCAAATATAGTAGTATAATTAGAAAAAAGAAATCTTATGAAATAAAAAAATAGAAAAAAAGAAATTACTGAAGGATTTAAAAAATAGTGAAAATAAGATGCTTATTTCTAAATAGGATGCTGAAAATAAGATATTTATGTTTCTATAATTAATATACTGAAATATTTGACAATTTCAAGCTAATTTTTTTCCTAATTTATTGTAATGTGCAAATTGTCGCCATAGAAATTTATCTTATAGTAAAAATATAATTCTAACTACATATACACTAACTTACATATGTTATGTACATATTATAGCAAAAATATCTCTTAACAAATATCCTATCTATCGCATTTTGCCGCTTTTATGAAAGTATGCAAAGTAATAATTAACAAAGAATATTTTTTCTCTTGTTACTATTAATATTATTAGTATAATTATACAAATATATTCTATTTAATGATAACTATCTCAGTTGTCATATCTTATAATAAATATAAATAAAGTAACACATACTTTAACATACTTACCTAACATATTGTATTTAACATACTTTATTTATATTTATCTTATATAATATTGTATATAAGATGTAAAATGATTATATGACTATTTGTATCACGCTCGCATTGTGAAAATTTAATCATTTTTACATTAATTACATTAATATACATTTTTTACGTTTATTTTATATATATATATATATATAAGCGTGATATCAATCGCAAAGTCTTTCCTCGCAACTTGTCTACATCGCAAAGAAATATATTCGATAGAAAACCATACTTTAGGTGCCGCGATAAGTCGAGTAACTAAACGGGCTCAACAAAAGTGGCATATGATAATGACCGTTCGGATTTTTCACATCGAATACGATTTCGACGAACGGAAACATGGTTTCTATTCTTCTCAGTGTGAAGTATTTATCGACATCGAAATGAATCTTATAACGGCCAATTGTGCAATTTACTTTTTCCACTAGATCGACACAGTAGCCTTCCGCATTTGTATTACTGAGAACAAAATTTCATTTTTTTTATTTATAATTCCTGTCACAAATTCAACATTTCAATTTATTCTAATATTTTATATAAATATATTATATATACTATTAGCCATATTAAAATATTAAATTAGTATTTTAATAATAAAACTTGCCGTATTTGTTAGCTAAAGATAAATTTTAATTTATCAAAATTGTCACTATAGCTTCGAAATATTGTGATTTACTCATTAAACAAAAGAGTTTTTAAATCCTGTTTTTAAAAAGAAAGAAAGAGAGTTTACCAGCTCTATCCAAAAAAAATTTAAAAGAAAAATATTTTTTATATTTGAGTAATATAAAGATTATATGTTGAAGACTGAAAATAAACAATAATATAACAATAATATAACCAGTTGAAAAATTACACACCTCTCATTCAAGAAAGTCCATTTTCCATCCATCAGTTTATATAAACTGACTTGCAAGCCACCAATCGGAATTCCTTTCGTATTGTCTATGACATAAGTGGAGATACGTAATTTCCTCGTTGTGGTAGATTTTATTGGTTGCTTTCCCAAATAAACCTAGAATAAACAAAAAGTTGATTAAATAACAACTTTCAAGCTATGCATCATTGAGAGTGAAAAACTCATTGCAAAGTAAATTTTAGAAATGCAAATAAATAACGAAACATTTTTCCAAGTTGAGGTAAACTTTTTTTTTAATAAGATCTTAACTTAAAACTTTAGTCATTAAGATATTGATACTAAAATCTGGAAAAATTTTGACAAATGATAAAAATCATTTACACATTTACTAAAGAAAAGAAATTGATTCTATATGTATCGAGAAATAACATTATATAAACACTTGTTCTTCTGTATTATTATATTATCTAAGAAACAAACTAAAAAATTAAGCGAGCTTCTTTCTTACTTTCTTAGATAATGATTGCCCTTTGATACTAGCAGCATTCGACTGTTGATTAGTGCTGACAATTGGCTGCTGACTAGTACTAGGAGTAACCGGTGATGACTGGCTAGTGACAGAAGTAGGCAGACTCGATATTTTGATCTTGTCCGGGTCAGACACTGCAATGGTCTTTTTTGAATCAGCCATCATCAACGGCTTGCCTTTGAGCTTGGTCAATACATATTGTGTGCCCGGTTGGAACGTGCCGCCGGTTAATGTAAATGTTTTATTTCCACACATCAATGTAATGGTTTTGTTATTTTTCAGATTAGGCGCGATCGGCAAAAAATTAATCGTGTTCTGAGTCGGCGTTGATGAAATAATGTTTGTCTGATAAGTCGTGTCCAATACCGGCAATGAAGGCGTTACAATCAAATCAGGTTTATTATTCTCCTGCTGTCAAATAACATTTTTTCAGTTTTGACTAATTGTAATTTTTAATTAATTGTAATTTCACGAAATCCAACTAGAAAGATCTTCCACATGAGATTTCAATAATTACAGTATTCAGATTAATTTTTAATGCTAATTGCGTACATTTTTCTACTTATCGAAAACATGAAAATCATCACTTACGGGAACTTTTCCTATCGATTTCTTATCGACTTTAATTTCTGTGTTTTCATTCTCGAGCATCTCCTTCAAAGTTTCTTTGGTGTCGTCCACTGCATCAGATAGAATAGATACATCTGGATTAGCTGATTCTACTACCATCTCTATCTGTACATTTTGATCCTCGACTTCCTCCTCAAGATATTCGCTATGAACATGGGCCATTGCCTCGGCCAATGTATCTCGACATTTTTGCTATATAATATAATAAAAATTCAATGTATGCAATTTAAGAACACAGCATAAACTTTTTGCTAAGCAAAATTATTGCCTTCTATTAAACTTCTATATAATTTGCAACTTCTATATAATTTGCAACATAACTTACATTGGATAATTTGACTTTCTTTATTACAGGCTTCATGTCCTCATCATCAGATTGCAATTGTGTATACAGATCACTAACTATTTCTTTTTCTCGTTCTTCTTCATCATCAATTATTTCTTCAGTTTCCTCTTTGACCTCTTGCATGTCTGTTGCTTCTTCCTCATCTGTATCTAGTCTCTCAACAATATATTCAATATCCTCTTCATTTTCTTCATCTCCTTCTGTCCGAGGATCATCTACAGCCTAGAATTTAAAAAATTTATATATAATTATAAAATATAATTTAAATGATTTACGTTTATATGTTCTTATTTTTATAATTGACAATATTTTATTACCATTATTTACCAACTAGGAAATACTGGATAAATATCGAATATTTATTCATCGCAACAAATATAATTAATCTTAATCAATTATTTGATAAATTATAGATTATAAAACAATATCTTAAAAATCAACAAAGAGGGAAACTATAATGTCTCACAATCATTGCATAAACTTTTCATATTTGACATATTATACTTGTTTATGTTTTTAATAGTGTACACATTTATTATATTTTACATGTACAGGATGTCCAATATTTGTCCTCTTTTTTTTAATAGAATACATTCACCTACAAACATATTTGAATAAGCCACACAGAAAAAAATCCAAATTATACTGACTGTATTCCTATTCGACAAAAATATTAGAATTGATATTTCTATAAATATTTTTAGGATAAAAAAAATGACTCATCAAATACGGGACTTCCTGTACATGAAAATCAATGGAAAAACAATGCATGAGACCTCGACTTCTTCGATAAGGCCTACTTCGAGTGCATTCGCATCCCACTTCCGAGAACTCTTCTTTTCTTCCATCTTATGCGTTAGAGCCGCACGCTGATGCTTCATCGTGCACGTATGTTTTAATAGCGACAGACGGTGCGCGTGCAAATTCTTCTTGCAATAGATGCAGTAGGCACGAGTCGGTTGATGCGGTACTGAAGTCAACCATCCTAAAACGAAAACATTTTGAAATCGCCGCCATTTTTCCATCGTCATGGATATACATTGTACAACGTATATCTCAAAATTATCATTTCTGCTTGTGTCTTTATATGATAATCTATAAGTGTGTATGTGTGTATAAATTATAAAAATTTGTTATAATTATAATTATATACATATAATAAATTATATTATATATATATTGTAATTATTATATTAAAATACTGTGTACAATTTATAAAAAAAGAGAGAAAATTAAATAAAAACGCTATTTCTTATTTTAAGACAATTAGAAACTTTACAAATCTCTTTTTTTTACCAACTTTATCATTAATCAATTTCTCTATTAGACCAAAGATGGCGGAATTAAACGTCATATTCAAAGAATTAAAGACTTGATAAATATCTGATAGTGAAAGCTCATGCTATAATATTATTGAAATTTAATTGATGGATAACAAAGATCTTCTTAAATTTTATTTTTATTAGACGAACTCAATATTTAACTCTGAGTTTGATTTTTATTATAATTTTCCAACGAAGTACTCTTCAATTGGCAATGTGAGATGGGCAAATCATAGGCATTATATTACTCTTCATTTTCTTTTTCTATCGCAACAATCTTTCTCCTACATATTATCAAAAAAGCGACAGAATTAATCGTTAAACAATAAAGGATTTATAAAAGAGAAAAATAATTCATATATACAATTTTTTTTTAAAGTTTACAGTTTATTATACCAAATATTATTTTAGCGATCTACGGTGTTCATCCTGTTGAAAATTTGCGGAAAAACTTTCGTCGAAAATTCTTTGACAATTGAATCGTACAATCGTACGCGCAATATCCAGTCATCTTCTCATAGGACAAACGAAAAAGTTAACGAATTCTGTAATAACGCCAAATATATTAGATCTTCGATCTTCAACTAGATTTCTTCTAAGACCAAGTATTATTTGAACATTTCTAGATGCAATTAGTTTTTATATACGTGAAAAGCGCAAAGAAAGTTCCAATGGGCGCATTCAGCGAATTCAACAGTTGGGTAGCAGTCGAACATGATGATTGGTTCTTACTTTTAGAATCAGCAAATCAACATCGAGTGTTTCACAAGACGATGCTCAACTGATTCCACTGAATATGCCCTATGAGAGCAAAATGGGATCCTACGAACGAGTGTACCAATGTATGATATGTGTTAACATCAGGGTTGGGAAGTAACACGTTACTTGTAACGTCGTTACCGTTACAGTTACTTTTTTTCGGTAACTGTAACGGTAATGGCGTTACAAATTTTAAAGAGTAACTTCGTTACATTTTTTCGGTAATGAGTAACGAATTTAACAGTTACTTTTATCGTTACTTTTTTCGAATTTACTCGATATAATTTTCATATAAAGGAACATATTGTTGGAACGCAGCATTACATAAAAACTATTGGAAGCTCATTTTGGTATTTTGTTTCTTTGTAAGACAATGTTTAAAAATTTTTAGTATTTAATTGGATCTTATATTTAAAAAAATTGTATGTAAAGTTAGTGTTATATATAAAAAAACTAACGGAAATTGTAACGACTCGTTATTTTTTAAGTAATGGTAACGATAACCCAGTCAGCCACGTCTGTTCTAACAGATATTGCCAAGTGCTTGCTACAAATTATTGTCAGCAAAAAGACTACAAATTTGGTACACGAGTTGTTATTACCGATTAAGCTGGCAGATTGCCGGCAAGAACCAAGCGAAGTTTGCTAACATAACTACACAGCCAATTGGCGGCAGAAACCGAGCAAAGCTTGCTGACATGACTGACATCAGATTATCGGCAAAAACTGAGCAAGATCTGGAGTGCGCGATCTGATGGCAAATTGGCAGCAAAAACCGAACAGAATCTGCAGCTTATTACAAAGTATTATAAAATAGTTCAGTCGCTTATCGCTATGCGGCGCGTTATTCATTATCTATACCCGTATTCAAATTCTTGTCATGAGTGTATATAAAGCTTGCAAAATGCTAATAATATTATAATATATACCCAGTCAGCCAGGTCTGTTCTAACAGATATTGCCAAGTGCTTGCTACAAATTATTGTCAGCAAAAAGGCTACAAATTTGGTACAAGACTTGTTATTACCGATTAAGCTGGCAGATTGCCGGCAAGAATCAAGCAAAGCTTGCTAACATAACTACACAGCAAATTGGCGGCAGAAACCGAGCAAAGCTTGCTGACACGACTGACATCAAATTGTCGGCAAAAACTGAGCAGGATCTAGAGTGCGCAATCTGATGGCAAATTGGCAGCAAAAACCGAACAAAATCTGCAGCTTATTACAAAGTATTATAAAATAGTTCAGTCGCTTATCGCTATGCGGCGCGTTATTCATTATCTATACCCGTATTCAAATTCTTGTCATGAGTGTATATAAAGCCTACAAAATGCTAATAATATTATAATATATATATTTCTATCAGTTCAATTTTTGACACAATTCTTATACAGGAAATTCAGATATTGAATTGATTTTTTGCAAATCGGACAGAAATTGTTCGATTTTCACTTATTCAAACAATTTCTGTCCAAAAAGATCTTTAATTTTATAAATTAAGTTATTTGAATTGACCTATATGTTTTAACATATTAATATATGATTTTATATAATGTCTAATTATCTAATGGTCATTTTATGACCAAAACTTATCATCATTTTGTTACTTAGGGTTAAGGCTTTAAATCTATTTAAATATATACGTTTATATGAATGGCCAAAAGCTGCAGAATTTGTACGGTTTTTGCTGACAATCTGCTATCAGATTGTCTTGCGCAGATCTTGCTCGATTTTTGCCATCAATTTGACGTCAAATCATATCAAGCTTTGCTCGGTTTTTGCCGTCAATTTGCTGTCAGGTTATGTCAACAAGCTTTGTCACCAAAACACAAGCTTAATGCGGACACAGATGGCACTGGATTTGTTACCAAGTTTTGAGCGAATTTGATGCCAATTTGGCAACAATTTGTTATCAAATTGCTTACTGGGTATATTTCTATCAGTTCAATTTTTGACACAATTCTTATTAACTTTAATTTTATAAATTAAAGATCTTTTTGGACAGAAATTGTTCGAATAATTATTATTAAATATATTATTTAAATATATTATTTAAATTCACCTATATGTTTTAACACATTAATATATGATTCTAATGTCTAATTATCTAATGGTTATTTTATGATCAAAACTTATCATTATTTTATTACTTAGGGTTGAGACTTTAAATCCATTTAAATATACTATTTTACATTAATGGCCAAAAGCTGCAGAATTTGTTCGGTTTTTGCTGACAATCTGCTGTCAGATTGTCTTGCGTATAGATCTTGCTCGATTTTTGCCATCAATTTGACGTCAAGTCATGTCAAGCTTTGCTCGGTTTTTGCCGTCAATTTGCTATCAGGTTATGTCAGCAAGCTTTGTCACCAAAACACAAGCTTAATGCGGACACAGATGGCACTGGATTTGTTACCAAGTTTTGAGCAAATTTAATGCCAATTTGGCAACAATTTATTATCAAATTGCTTACTGGGGAGTTACTTTTTAAAATTGGTAACAGGTAACGATAACAGGTTACTTTTTAGAAAAAAGGACGGTAACGGTAATGAGTTACTTTTATAAAGTAACTTTCCCAACCCTGGTTAACACTAATCTGAATTAATCCCAAATCGTTCATCTCTCCATTTTTACATCACGACGAATAAAACATCAGTGGAAAAAAGAAAACGGAAAATCGATCAGGATTGCGTTCGAAAATTTATTCTTTGAAAGAGTGGTGATTCGATTAATCAAACAAGACAAAGAAATTCTTCCTTTATTCTGATTAGTCAATCAAACGCTACTATATTTCAAGGAATCGATTTTTGGAATAAAAAGCAAACGGAATCTTCTTCTTCTTCTTTGCGTCTAATTACGCTTCTATAAAAGAATTTTCCTATGTGCCAGTTGGTATTTTATAGACGTCTATAGATAAAGGATTTATAGATTTATAGTGTTTTCGAATGAAGCAAGTTTGATCGATCCAAAAGGTACGTTCCAGGAGCACGCTTTTAGCGCTATGAGCAAGCTTTATCCTTGTTCAACTTTCCATAAATAACAAAGATAGAAGACACTTTCAGCGTGCTTTCGGAACGCAGCTAAAATTGATTAATGACATCATTGCATCGTATCTACCAATAAAAGACTTGAATTCATAATAAAATAGTGATTAATTGATCCGAGATGAATTAAAACCCGTCCATTCAAAAACGCTAATAGATTTAATTTCTTCGTAGAAGCTTTATAAACTTTGGCGTAATTGGAGAACAGAATGCTGGTTATATCCAATGAAATTAACGGATTTATTCGGAAGCAAATGGGGATCGACCCTAGAACGAGGAAGACTCGCCGCATCAGATGAACAAACACACACATGTCACATACACACACACACACACACACACATGAAGAGAGTAGGGGAGTGCGAGAAATACCTTTGAAATCCTGCATCTGCTCCCATTCCTTTCTGTAGCGCTGTGTGTACACCCGGGTCTTTGCGTGGCTGATCTTCCCCGTCGGCGTGAGACGCGGAGTCGTCGCGGTCAGCAGATTGCACACAACGGTCGTCGCCTGCTGGCCGCTGATAAGCGTCATCGGTCTCGGCGTTTCGCCGTCCATCGT
The DNA here is from genome assembly GCF_030449975.1 of Polyergus mexicanus. Classification (NCBI taxonomy): domain Eukaryota; kingdom Metazoa; phylum Arthropoda; class Insecta; order Hymenoptera; family Formicidae; genus Polyergus; species Polyergus mexicanus. The sequence goes on from NW_027223334.1 coordinate 2,398,180, forward strand.
TCGTTACGCCGAATATTATTCGAATCTCGTGGCGTATCGTATACTCTTGTATACAAAAACCCGACGAGGATATATACCCAAAATCGCAGCGCGAAATTACTAAATAGTTTTTTCCCGCGGCTCGTCTTACCGGAGTCGGGGGAGATATCGCGTTCTCTAGCCTCGCCTAGTGCCACGATTCCTCCCTAGTTCAATGGCGGAGCTCGACCGTTACTGAATATCGAACTGCGTGTCGTTCATGTCACTGCGCGGGAGAAGCGGTGTTCTCGTCCCAGTCCCAAGTCCCAAGTTCCAACGCGCGGCCAAGATGGCGACGCGTCGCAGGGCCGTAACTATTTAGGGAGAGAAAAGGAAAGAGTCTGAAAGTCCTCGATTATTAGATACGATTAGAAATTTTGAAAGCCGAATTTTTTGAGAATAGAGTAAGAAACTAAATGAAAAACGATATTTTTTGGTAAAAAAAACTATTTTTTTGATAATTTTGAAAAATAGTGCCAGTTTTTCTCGAACAAATGATCCCATACAGCACTAAAACTTGCAACAACATTGCTGCAACATTGCAATATTGTATATTGCAGTTTAATGTTGTAGAAATATTGCAAAGACATTATTTTACAATATAACTTTAGTAATGTTACAGCAACCTTCCAAAAATACTCCAAAGAAAGTATTCGATAATCGCTAGTTCATTCGTTTACCGCTATGCGGCGCATATTGCGCTATCTATTCCGCATTTAATTTTTAGTCACGATGATTATATAAAGTTTACAAAGAGCGATTAATAAGATTAAAGATATAATAATTATTTTTATTACCTTAAATTGTATGATATAACCCCAACACAGGGGACTCAGACATTGGACTAAGAATTCTTTTAATAGTTTCCATTCTTATATAAAATCAAAAATTTGATAATAATTTTTTAACATGCAAGATACTTCAGATTTTAATAAATAAATTTTGAGATTATATAAAGACAAAAGAAATGTGAAAAAACTCGTATGCGTAAATCCACCACAATCTTTTTGCATCCGGATATCTGCATATTTCAGATATAAAGAGATTGTGAATTTACACAATTGCAAATTGAATTTTTGTAGATATTCTTTTTTTGTGGATATTCTCTGTCATTAAAGGAAGTTGAATGTGTACCAAAAAATTTACATTTTATAATTTCGTTATTATTATAATACAGAAAATCTATATACACACTAGATCCTGACTCTTATATGCCTAATTTCTTATTATTTTTTTCATATGTTAAGAATATTATGTCGATAAATATACATAAAGCATTATTGCATATATATTATATATTGCTATGTTGCAGCAATATTATATTGCAATATTTCTGTAGGCGGACATTTTGTTGTTGCTGCAAAATCATAACAATGTTGTAGCAACATTTCGCAATGTTTCTGCAATGTTGCAATCTTGCAGAAAAATGTTGCTGCAATGTTGTTGCAATCTTGCGGTGCTGTATGGGATGGTATATATATGGGAATTAAATTTTAATTTTGTTTATTGGATCAGTAATCAATTTCAATAGATGTGGTTGAGCTGATTAATACTACTTTGTATTTGTTTAATCAATTGAGTTCGAATATTTTAAAACAGGTTAATTTTGATTTTTATAATTTCAATGATATTTTTTATTGTTCTTTTTATTTTTTAAGTTTCATAAAAGTTAGAAGAAAACTGTCTCAAGCATAGTTAAATTTTTGTTATTTCGTGGACCAGAATAGCGAGAATAACACAGGACATGGAATCTAATACATAATTTTAGTAAATTTTATACTCATTTTTCAAAACCATGCATTAAAGATTAATAAATATAAGTATCAAAATTAGATTTTTGCTAAAAATTTTTGAAAATGGACATTCTGAATAATTAATGGAGTAAAAAACATTTTTGGGGAAGTAAAGAACAGTTTTTTACCCAAAGTTTCTGTCTTTTTACTACTCTTTTAATCTCTAATTATATATGTATTTCGGTGCGTTTTTTTGCAGCTACGTTACTGACGGACGAAGCGTAATAAAACTGTCTTGTTGATATGCGCGCGCATTATCGTTAAAGAATGCGCGCAGAGTCCACGAAGAGAATATGGTACTTTTCTAGTTGATAAATTAGTGACGAGATATTTCCTATGTTTTATTATAGTGCTTTATAAGCGAGAAATTACTTTCTCAGGAGTGAATTTTACTCTACCTGAGTCACTTTCAGGAAACGCGTCGCTACTGCCATCTACAAGTTCCTGATGAATACGTCTCTCCGAGATAGAACTTTAAGGTGCGAATTCATGGGACGTTCATTTCAACGTTGCATGTAATCATGTGACTTCGACTCGACGCTAACATCAAGAAAAAAAAAGCTGGATTTCCGCAGCTTCAACGCCAAGCCATGCTGTTGATCATATGAATGAGATTTTTTCTTTTTTTGAGTTGTGCTTTTTCCAAAATAATGACAAGAAAAAATACGTGGTAAAATCCATGATTGTATCGTTCTATGAATATTTTGGATTTACCCAATAATGTTTCCTACGATAATTTCTTCTTTCCTATTTTTGTAATTCATCATTTATCAGAACTGCTGCTAAAAGTTTCTTACATTGCCGATTTCGTTCTGATAATTTTTTCGTACATTCGCTTAACCACACGTAAAATATTTATTTCTGAATAATATGATCTATATACGATTACACATACGGTATTGACGCTATATAAATTCGATGCTAAACCTTTTTTCATGCGTTTTTCACAAAATATAGCGTCAACTTTAATCACACGTGACCTATTTTTTTGATGCTAAAAATGAGCATCGAGCGTCAGCGTGAAAAGGCACCTTTATATATAACGTTCCTTTAACATTCTCTATACTAGGAAAGATCACAAATCTGAAAAACTAATACTCACTAGCTTAAAAGACGATACTATATAGTGTCTGTCGTCGCGCGAACTTTTTCTTTTTTTGAGAACTTAAATAATATAAAAATGACACAAAAGGCAATTGACATTTTATTTCGTACAAGTGTTTTGGAAGCTTTCAAACAAAAAATTGTCCCACATCTCATTGCATAATATATTGTCTTCGTTATAAGATGATAAGATTATTTTGTTATAAAAAAATGATCATATATATTATATATAATTTATTCAACCCATCACATACACGATTAACATTTTCCTTCTTCAATCAATTTTTAATTATATAGAAATTCTAATTTTCAAATAAAAGATATGACATACAATAATGCTATATTTCTCTCCCTCCCCCCCTCCTCCCTCCTTTCCGCCCTCTTTCTATGTATATATATATATAGAAAAATATAGAATAAAAGTAATATATATTAAAACAATATTTTTTTCAAATATATATATATATAGAGAGAGAGAGAGAGAGAGAGCATTATATTGTATCTGCCTCATTTCTAATTTAAATAAAAATTTATTTATATATAATTATAAATTGATTGAAGAGTAGAAACATTTTAATTGTATAAAAAAAGTGAACATATATATAAAAATATTTATTTTTATTATGATCTTAACAAAATACACATATTCAAAAGATGTCCAAAGGACAGTGTGTGTGTATAGGGATACATACACACACACATGTATGTGTATATATATATGTATATATCCCTATAACAACACATATGTCCTCTAGACATATATATATATATATATGTTTTTCTGTACTATTTTCTACACAAATTTCAATTTTCTGTTAATATTTCCTTTATCAATATCTTACAAAATATTTTCAAAATAAAGTGATTTAGACGTGAAATCAGTATTTAATTCGACGGTAATTCTTCTTGCTACAGCAGTTTTTGGATTCTCATTCAAAGGGACGGACTATAATAAAGAAAAGAGAATATATAGAGACCAAGGATACATTCGACACACACACGCACGTTTCATGGAACGCAGGAACCCCGCAGGTAGAGTATCATGAATTTATCCGCCTGCTCAGTTCAACGGAACTGGCTTTTAAAAAGGACCCAACAAACTTTTCAGGCCTTTCAGGTACGAAGAAACAGTCCTTGACCAGCAAACACAAGCAAAGCCTATACATATCTGCCCATAAGGTCCAGACGAATTGACGAACGTTAAGAGAAAGTTCAGTTTAAATACACACGCCGGACGCTGCACATGTCTGTACAAAAAGTACGAAAGTTCTAGGTATGTAACAATAATTGACGATCTACATTTCAAATCCATGCTAATTTCAAAATAATAAATTATCAGAATAAAAAAATCTAATATCTATTTTTTTCTTTTATATATATATATATATATTCTGCCTTTAATAAAATATATTCTTTTAATGTAATGTGTGAAGAGAAAGAAAAATACCTTTCGAGACATAAAATATATATTTTTAGATTAATTTAATTATTGTAAGTCTTTAAAAAAGGCTTGTATAATAAATAGATGATAGAAAGATTTTAAAATATTTTTTTTATAGCTTTTATATAGAATATCTTGTTGTAAACTTAATATTTTTTTATCCATCTGTTTTACTTGATATATTATTGTAAAGTATATAATACCTTTTTATAAATTTAAGAGCCCATTTTAGATGATCTATAATTCGCGATAAAATACAAGATAGATATTTATCCTTATAATTTTATGCGTGTCATAATTTAATATGTATATATGTATATGTATATCTGGTATATATTTTGATTTGTATGTATTTTACATATTCAAATGTTGTTTGTATTACATGACAAAATTTATAAATAAAATTCTGCCTTGAATTTTGTTGCAACATTATAAATCATTAAATTGAGCTTTAGATAAAACGATATTCTTGACGCAATTTTATATTTTTAAAGTTAACTATATTTTATTTGATACATTTATGTAATAATATTTTTGTATATATTAAAGCCCATCTTAGACAATCTATAATTCATGATGAAATTCAAGACAAAACTTTCTTTATAATTTTATATGCATTATATATGTTTAATGTGTATTTGTGTAGTCTGATATATATTTTGATTTGTATATTTTATTATGTGTTTAAATGTTTTTTGTGTTACACGACTTAAAACTTATAAATAAAATTCTACCTTGAATTTTGTTGCAAATTATAAATCGTTTAAAGTGTGCTTATAAACAAAACGGATATGCTTGACGCAATTTTACGCATTTTTGAAGTTAACTGTTTCACTTGATATATTCTTGTAATAATATCTTTTTAAGCCCACCTTAAACAATCTATAATTCATGATAAAATTCAAGATAAAATTCTCTTTATAATTTTATACATTACATGTTTAATGTGTATACGTATAGTCTGATATGTTTTGATTTGTTTATGTGTTCAAATCGTTTGTATTACACGACATAAAACTTATAAATAGAATTTATAAACAGAAATTTATAAATAGTATTTACCTTGAATTTTGTTGCAAATTATAAATCATTTAAAGTATGCTTTAGGCAAAACGAATATGCTTATATTTTAACATTTTTGAAGTTAACTCATCTGTTTTATTATATTCTTGTAGTAATATTTTTTATATATTTAAGCCTATTTTATATAGACAATCTATAATTCGTGATAAAATTCAAGACAAAATTCTTTTTATAAATTTTATATTTTATTTCTCGTTAATATGTATATATGTATTTTCTAATATATATATATATTTATATGTATTTTACGTATTTTTTGTATTACACAACATAAAATTTATTAATAGTATTATGTCTCGAATTTTGTTGCAAATTATAAATTGTCTAGACAAGAAATAGGCTTAATTTTACAGTTTCAAAGTTGACATAGTTCAAAATTTAATCTCACTTCGATCATTATTATTTTTATCTCATTATTATATATCCATTAAATATGAATTATTCATATAATGAATGAATGAATGTTTTGTTTAATAAGTGATAATTTTCAATCATTATTCTCTACATCTATATATCAGTGTCGTTTAATGCGAGATTAATATTATTATCTTAAATTTATTATTTTTATTTACATGCAATTTAATAAGTAAATCATATTTGTATTATTTTTGCAGAAATATTGCTCGATATATTCTAATTTCTATAGAATCCAAGAGACTCATTTGTTGACCCATTATATCAACAATATGAATACAATAAAACCGATACTATACAGAGTCGAGACGTATATCGTGCCCGAAGTGAACAAGGAGCAAGAATTCTCGCTACAAGCTGCAATCAATGAAATTGATGATCTCAAAATCGTGAATCAATTAAATGTTCGAGAAGATGAAGATGTGTCGAAAAATAATATTCAAAGAAGAAAAAATACATCGACCGCTTTCAATGATAAATGCATGGAATCCAAAAGATACTCTGTAGATACCAATCAATTAATTAAAAAAAAAATGATAAAGGACATCACGAATAAGAATGAGTCTCTCTCTAACAGGCAACACGATAACAATAACATTAAATATAATGATAAGGATTCTGATGAGCATCTATATATACAAAAAGAATTTCAATCGTCTATCGAATCACAGGATGCATTCTATCCTGTAAGACAATTTAAGAAGTTCAACAGTTTGGTGTCGATCGACGAGAGAAGCGAAAATTTCTTAGAGTCCAAAGTGACCAATTTTTGTCATCACGGTTTCAAGAATGATTGCACCGCGACAATTCCATCAGCTGAGCAGATTAGCGATGAGATTTTCAAGAAGAATTGGTTGCACAAGATGGAGATCTTACAACAACGCGATACCGCCCTGAGGGAGAGGGAGATGGATCTGCAGAAAAAAGAGAGGGAACTGTTCAAGAGAGAAAAAGAGCTCAGAATCGCAGAAAGAGCTCTCAATGATAAATTAAAACTAGTAGATCAGCAGTTAAAATACCAAAAAGGTATGCAACTCGTGGAGAGAAGACTGGGGGAAGCAGCACAAATTTTATCCCACGAAGTCGAAGAACTCGACGTTAAAACAGAAAAGTTGAGAGATTGTCAACTTCTAGAGAGAACTTCAACACTTCAACGATCGACTTTGGCATCTGAAAAAATCATTAATTCATGTGAGAAAAATGAAGAATTCGATAAAAAAATAAAACATCCAATGCATCCAAAGAATTACCCATCGAAGCAATTCTCTTCATCGAACACAATCTCCGGAACTCGGTCATACGCTAGTTTAAAGTACAAAGAACAGCCCCCTGGCAATAAAATACGCTATGATGATTTAAACTCGACATTGTCAGCGGATAATGGAGATTCGACTTTCGTGCAGACATCGGAGCGGTTTAATCCACTACTTTATAAGAAACCGTACGCGTTCACGAGATCCGCGAGCGAGCGGTGGACCAGTAAAACGAGCAGCGCGGTTGTTACGAGACCATTAGAAGTAATCAACGTCGAGGAGAAATCTGAGCCTATTATCGAGGAAGATAAGGTTTTCCGAAAACTCAGCGAGAACATATGCGCCTCGCAAGACAAGAACACCAAATTCCAAAATTACGGACTCGTGGATTGTAAGTTGGACGACATTCAGCAAAGCAACGCGAAGCATAATCCTGGCAATGAAAAGAAGTTATTTTCGTACCTCGATTTAGCAACCGGTAACAAATACAACCGCCAGAAGCGTTCCAAGGATAGGCCGATCTCTTGGAGCGAGGAGATAGACGAATGGCTACAAAAGAAACGTCAGGCGTATAACTTAGCGATTAAAAACTCGACTGAGAGTAAGGAAAACCTCAAGTGCAATATCGTCGCAGAAAAAGGCGGAAAGAGTTCAAAGAGAGATGTCAAGAACAAATTATTCACTATATTCCGGTAGCACGCTTACTATCATTAATATAGTAGCGCATAAAATAAGGATTCGTGTACTCTAAAACTAACCAGTCAAGAACTCTAGTTTTCTGTTATTCATTTTAAAATCAACAAAGATCTCTAGAAATTTGCAATATAGTATCTTAATTTAATATTTATAATGTAATTAAATCTGTACATACTTAGTCATAAGTTTGACATACCCCATACAGCACAGAACATTGCAGCAACATTGCAACATTGTAGCAACATTGCGGCAATGTTGCTGCAATGTTGCTGCAATATTGCTGCAATGTTCTGTGCTGTATAGGACATATATCGAATTTCTGTTAAAGTAATTCTGTATTTGCAATCAATTTACTACGCAGTCGTCAAATGCATGATAATCGTCAAGCATCAGCTATTGTATAATATTTTTCATATTTTTATCAAATAGTATCTATACACTGTTACCAATAAAGAAAGAAAAATTAAATATTATTAACCATATATATTGTGTCATGATTTAAATAGTGTATTAGCGAGATACATTTGTCATCTTATGACTCTTATGTGATTCTCATTAATGGAGTATATTTATTTGTTAGCTTATACATAAAACACTAATTGATTCTGCGATTTCTTAAGGTTTGACGATGCATAATAAACATGAAATTAATATGGCCAAGAGGGTGGCTCCCCAGGCTTCAATTCTCTGCCATACAATGCTGATTTGTCCCTGAACATCGTCATACGCTCCGTATCCAGGTCGTCTATTTTCTTCCCGAGCAGGAAGCCCGTGATAGGGAAGATGAGTGTCCAATAATACTTCCACATGTTTTACGACGGATTTATATTGCCGCAGTCTTAGCCGCAGTCTTAGCAGCAGTCTCCTGCTCAGCGAGTTGACGCTTCCAGCGAGCCGTTCGTCTCAAATCCGCGGAGACCGTGACCACCGTGAACGTGGGGAATATCACGCTAATCAAGTTGCGCCTGATCAAGGTTCCGATGGTTTTGAAACTGGAAGTATCCATCAAACTGAAAAAAAATCGAGAAGGGCTGGTAAAAATCACAAAATTAGAGAACGAAATCTGACCTTCCTGTATTGTGTCGGGGACAATTTTTTTTTTTTATTTTTATTTTGATGAAATGAAAACAACATAACAGGCTAAAGCAAAGAAGTGACCTCAACAACACACATGTCCAAAAGACATCCAACCTCTTCTAGATGTTTAATACCCTCTAGAGGTTTTAACATCCTCCGGATGTCCTCTCGACGTCTTCTGGATGTGTGTTGTTAGGAGAATGAGATGCCGAAGAGACGAGTTTCTTACATCCTACGAGATCCGCATCAGTCGATTGATTTTCTGCGCTAGAAGGTTAGAATTATTTCAATTGTTATGTAATCGTGTTCGATGAAAGGGGGCAAGGGGGGGGGGGGGCTCGAGACGAATCGCGTCGCCAATCGTCGCTCCTCCTGTCATTCCTTCGCGAGAAACATCGATTCCGAATTTCCGTAAAATCCCGAGTGGAATAAACCGAACGTAGAGAAACGTTTCGATCTCGTCCTCGATTTTCGAGAGGAAGAAAAACACGCGGCCCACAATATCGGAATCCGTCAAAAAAAAAAAAAAAACACGATCCGCTCCCGAGAGGTTAAGAGATAAGGGCAACTAATATGCGTAGATAAAACGAACATACTTACAATCCTAAACTAAGATCTAGAATTCACCCCGTCTTCTATCTCGCATGTATCCGTTTGTATGATCCCGGTGAGTGGATACCAACAGATATCCGTTCTTTTTGGCTCCTTTAGGCTTCTCCTACTTCTTCTTCTTCTTCTTCTTCTTCTTCGTGTGGGGGTTGGCACCGACGAGTACTCGTCACACGGCCATTTCCACTCCTTTAGGCTAATGTTATCTGTACTCGAAATAAAATGTACGTGTGTGAGAATTAAAATTCGGAAAAAAGAAGAAGATTGCAAGAAAAAGATTAGAAATATCTATAAGTATAAATTAAATCCCGAAAACTTGTGTGATTTACGTTATTGACAGCTATTGACAATAGTTCTTTTTACCTCTTCAGTTTTATCGGCGAAGTAAAGGCCTGTCCACGTGACCGTTTGACAGCGAACAACGACTAAGGGCGGTTTCCAATGGGACGATAGATAAAGCCTACTGTCATCTTCCTTCCCCGGTGTTTCGCTCGTGTGATCGCTCGTTAGATACGGCCAAGGTTCAAACAACATTCTAGGGTCATCGACGTGATGCTTCTTCGACTATTCTTGTAATTAAAATACGAGTATCCCATCCTCTATTATCCTGCGCTTGGGTCGACAGAAGGCAGAAGATATTCGGGAAAAATAGGTGGGCTAAGAAGAGAAAGATTTATCGTCCCTGATATTAAGTGTCATGTATCCTAAGCGATGAAAACTGGCAAGTTTTAATATCAGGAAAAATCTTCTCTTTTGAAGAAGAAAGTTCATGCGATCTATGTTTTCGTTATAGGAAGGAAAAGATTTAGGAATTTATCGAATATGCCTCCAATGTCGAAGGATACTGAGGTCCTATGGTCGGATATAACCGGACGTATACTGATCAACGCGATTACTCATCCTATCGAGTACGCAAAAGTTTTGATACAGGTAATATTTTTTGTTATCAATAAAATTTCCTTAAGCGCAAATAAACTGGTATAGCTTTATCGAGGCAAAGTATCATCTCGTTCAAGGACCGTAAATTTATCTTATAATATTACAGATTGGATACGAGCCTATCCCACCGAAAGCAACTGTAACATTATTTGGAAGGCCAGCGCTAAAATTACCCAATGCCTTCACGTATAGTAAGTCTGATTTTAATTAAAAATCCAAGAGATAATTTATTTCTGAATTGAAAAAAACATTCTTTATATTAGATTATATAAATATTATATTAATTCACAGAACTCTTTATAATTCTTTATAAACTAGACAAAATTATTTCACATTTCATTTTGTTTTATTGTATTACATTATTATATAATGCTCATGTATTTTGTATATTACATCATTGTTTACAGTTAAACATATAAAGAGCATAGATGGCCTCACAGGCTGCTATAGAGGTCTGGTGCCGAAAGTATGTTCTTATACAGTTAGCACAATAGCGTGTGATAAAACTTTAGAGTATCTACAACTGAATTCGGATCAGAATGAAGATGAAGATGAAGACGACGAAAATGAAATCGTAAGGTGTGTGCGTTGAGAGGAAAGAGAAAAATAAGCAGCAATATAATTTCTCACATTTACAGACGTAAGAAATGTATACGCGAGATAATAAGAGATGTAATCAGTAGAACTGTTGCGATTGTAGTCAGTCATCCTCTGGAAGTCATTTCATTAAGGATGATGGCTCAATTTGTGGGTGGAGAGACAAAGTACAGGTATTGTGTATTGTGATTATATTTAATATAAATCTTTTTAGAATGTTAAAATATCTCGGAAAATTTTTGAATAATTTAATGCTGTAAGAGCATTTATCACTTATAGAATAAAAAGGCAAGCGAAGGTTATACATTACTAATCACGTTCTCTTTTGCTGATCTTAAGGCAAACTAACAATTTTAAACTAAGTTTTCTGAAAAATATATTAAATTTCCATTCCGCTCCGAATTCTTTGTTATGACAAAACTTACTTATTATCATATGTTTTCACAAATAGTAGTCTATTTGGCTCGTTCCTGGAGATCTACAGAGAGAATGGAATCATGGGATATTATGCAGGATTGATACCACGTGTTATAGGAAGTGCCGCAGCTATAATTTTAGCTGGTGTCTCCACATATGCCATAAATAATTATGTCATACAGGAACCAACAATGAAGCCGTACACTGCATCAACCATGACAGTAAGTGGATCGGGAAAAGTCTCGATGCATATTTATACGATGTATTTTAGAACTATCGCTAATGCATGTATCTCTAAAATGAAACATCTCTAGTTCTTGGCTACTACTGTGATGTATCCATTCCTGGTGGTGTCGCACTGTACGGCAGTAAACAACTGCGGGTAAGTAAAATCTGTAAATTGTTTTATTACATCTCTATATATAAAAGAAATAAATAAATATAATTATTTGAAATAATTCATTTATTATATGTATAGAGATGTATTTGAAAATAAGTAATACCTATATATACCTATATTGTAGAAGTAATATTTATTGTCATATCTTGTATTGTCATATTTTATAATTAAAAGTAACACAAAATTGATTTAAATGTCAAGATATTTCGGAGCTATGGATATTTCTAATATTTCACAGAAATAATGCATCTCAGATTAGATTAATATATCTATGAAAATTGGTTCAAGGTTGGTGGCTGGTTTACCACCACACATGCCAATCTACAAGAACTGGCTGCATTGCTGGCATCATTTATCAGTCCACAACCAACTGAAGAGAGGCAGCAGTTTGTTATGGCGTTATTACACTGGACCACAAATGATTTTGAACGGCAAAGTGATACCGATTCTAGGCGACAATTTTTACCAGCCCAGTCCTTAATGAGTCTCATTAAGTAAGCCCAGATGAGTCTATTATGAACTAAATGAGCCTGTTATAAGCCAAATGAATGTCGACTGATATGTCATGTCCATTTGACATTTTACTTGTACAGTATATACTTTATAGCGCCATATAGAAAAACAAAAAAAGAGAGAAAATTTGCTGGCAACGAATTCCTATACCGAAGTTATACAAAAATTCCATGCAATAAATGTTCTTATAATACCAGATCATCATCAAAATATAAAAGCAAAATATTGGAACCTAATAGATATCAGAAATACTCCATTAATTTAAAAGATAAATCAATCTTTATAAATTTTTTAAATTATAATCAATTTCTGTGATAACACTTTTCAGTATTATTCTTTAAATTATAATCGAAAAAGAAGAAGATATACTAATTATGATCAATGGAGATAATTGCAATAAAACACACATTGCTAAAGTACAATACATATATATTGTGTATATATATATCATTGAAATATTCTTTTAACAAGGAAATCTACATGGAAAATTTATAATAACTGTAAAGTTGATGGACGTCATATTTTAATCATTTTATGATGACTATTAATTTGATTTTCGGAGCAATGGTGTCACATTACTTCCATTATTACAATCGCTTTCATTGACCTTTGATATTTTGATCAAATCTCTTTGCGCATATACAATAGATAAGGATAAATCAACTTGAAACAAAAATACTCTTCAATTACATAATAAAAAAAGATGCTGAAAAAAGCAAGATGTATTTGTGCTATGTTGACAATTAGACTTTATTGTTTCGACAATTAATCGACTTACAGTACGATCCGCGTTGGTAATCGATAAGATTTCAATGAGCATTGCATTCGCCGGATTACAAACGTCTTCCTATACATACTATGTCCTACAAAGAAAGAAGGGAGAAGAATAACGCACGAGAACTTATAAATTCTCGCATCTCCCGTCATTAACACACGTATAAAAAAAATATCTCGCTAATAGTCTTAAGGATGTTTGTACACAATTGTTCTTTCTCAGGCATTCACATTTAAACTATAGCTTGCCTGCGCGAGAGTGGCCAGCTGAATGTGAATAATGAACAGAGAATATATACAGCGCATATCTCATGAAACTCTGTCAATCATGTATCAATATTTGAAATTTGACAAATAATCATCTGCCAATATTATCTTCATTAAGGTTCTCAACATTATACATCTTTATTAAAGTTTTGAAAAGATTCACCTTCCAATTATGATGAAATAAATATATGCGAATTTTTTTATACACGCACACGTACAAACAAAATTTAATTAAGATCAGGTTTACGCTGCAGTTTCGCATCAAGACAAAGTCAAATCCAAAATTGGCGAAAAAGAGCTGTTGTTAGAAAACGAAGAATAGTTTTGGGACACACTTTATTCATAATTAATACGCGTTTTTTTTTTTAAATTATTTTCCTATTTAAATCTACTGAAGCGAGGACTCTTTCCAAAGTACTTTAGTATTCATAGTCCGTTCTTATATTCAAGATCGTCTTAAGTGTGGTCTTGGGTCATCTTGAGATTCCATTCAACCAACGAAATGACCGAATAGCATCTTAAGACTATACTTGAGACGATCTTAAATTTAAAAATGGACTATATATACTGGGCTTAAACTTGAATAAAATATATTACAATGTTCGTACTCTCTTGATCTAATAATGAAGCAATTATATTCTCACGTCTCCATTATATTACTTTATTGTATTTATATATTTATGAAATTTTTCGTTTCACCGGATAAATGCAGTAATGATTGGTCATTGCTTCGATACAGAGAATCGTCCCTCTTAAAAACTAAGTTACATTTTAACCACGCGAAACAGAATAATCGTTGCATATAACAGGGACTATCACGTCAATTCGAAGTGTACTAACATCAGAGTTATCAAATTTATGTGTACAATTCTACTAGGTAAAATGTATTTTCACGAATTGTCGGGCTTTTACAATGAAATTTGTAACTACGCTAGATATTATCAGCGTTATCGGAACAGCTACTAGTGTGTAATCGATCAATGTACAACAGGATCCTCCATACGCTCTTATATAAAGTCTTTTATTTGATATATTTTGTGTTAAAATTTCTTTCTGTCGACTATATTGAGTTTGATTTTTTTTTCTTTCTTTTCAAGCAGATTATGCGAACGCGTTGCAACACCGATCAGCACTCTACATCTATTCCATTTAACATTCTTTCACTATTTCTGTATCAATCATCGTAATAGTATTTTATTTTGGCAAAAGTGCATTATGCACATACAGCCGATATGAAACCCGGCTTAAAAAATTAATGTCCAACGCAAGAAACAGAAATTATAGTATATATTTGTCTATCGTACAATATTTTGTTATTGAAAAATATCCCGTTGAACTGTTAAACCAAAGAAAAGAAAAAAAAAAGGCCATTGTTGTTCCGGATTAGAAATAAACGAGGAGGAATTCTTAAGGTAGAGGATTTTAATTCTATCAATCTCGTTCTCGCGTAACACGATAAAAATCAACATTCAATATTTAATCAACCAACATTGCTTCTCTCCTATACTATTATTAATAGATATTAACAATCGCGGCGCGCGAATTGTTTGTCGAGTCCGCATTAATGCATAAGGATAATTTTGTTTAGGCTCTGTAAGCTATGTACATTGAGAAATATTGCGCATGTTTCGGGAATGTTGGCGAAATCGGAAGCAAGGAATACACATTCGAAGCGCGATGCTTCTCCACAGTCAAATAGTACAAAACAATCTCGATGCAACACAAAAGGAAACTGTTCAATATTCACATTCTACGACGAAGAGCCTTGAACTCAATATAGGATCCGAAGAGCATTTTTCATTTCTTAATATAGAAAAAAAGTCTATTTTTTCCACCTTTTTCTCCTTTAAATATTATGCATATATACAAAAGTATATTTCTTACAATATACGAATTATAAAAAAGAAAAAGAAAAACAATGAGGGAGAAAGAGAATAACTTAAAGTAAAAAACAAAGTAACACATTGATATTACCAAGACAGCATAATACTTAATGTAATCGATAGTAGAGTAGTTTTTTTTAGGACAGGCAAATATAATCAGCTTGTATGGTGAATGCATAAATAATCGGTATATCGTGCGACATTTCTCCGAGAAAGTATGCTAAGGTAAATTCATTTATCAATTTTTACAGTTGCTCGGAAGATAGATCATCGTCGACAAACCGGTAAATATGTTCCTCTCTTAGATTCAATCTCGTGCAGAAAAATTTGGTAATTCATAACCAGAAATTTTAGTTTACTGTTGTATCCAGAAACAAATCCATTCCCTTTTACATCTCTACATTACAAAATTCAGTTATAGAGTTATATAGAGTTTAACGAGATTTATATTAATTATATTTATTTGTATCTATATCTAATAAAACTCAATCCTTTACAATAGTTATGTAAGAAAAATTAATTTGTCTCTAGATACATCTGTGTCTTATATACAACACAATTCCTCTCTACACTCTAAACTCTTCATAGCGATCCGAAATATTGTAGCAGTGTTATTTCGGCTCCGCGAACATCTTTATCATATAAGCGTTCTTTTTTTTTCATAGGAATGAAAAAACTATTAACTGCAAATAAAATTGCGTCATAAATATGGACGTGTGATAATATATGCAACGAGTAATTCAGCTATTTGTGAATAATCGTAAATTAGGCCACGATAAATATAACGACGATATTTTGTTCATTTTTAATTTGGTAATTAAAATGTTATGTAAATTCCATTCCGCTTGAAATTGAAACATTTAACTCTCTAGTCTCGTTGAATCTTTGTAAGTTGGAATGCAATTAATTATATAAACATTTTAGAGCCTTCAAAAATTGAAATGTATGTAAATTGATTCTTACAACTTTACAACTTTTTAAATTGAAATGCACTTTTTAAGGATAACAGATATATATCAAAGATTATATATAGTGTAATTAGTATTTAAGATTACGTTCTAAAAACGGTATACATCATATTAATTTTTCTCTCATTTCTAATTTTTCTTAATACTTCAATTGACACGCTTTCTAAAACGAAATCACTTAAGATTTAACACGATGGCTCTCATATTTGTCATTGTTATTCTTTTTATCGCATATGCGCGGTTTGTTATACAATATATAGGGTATAGGATATACATAGATAGAATATGCCGGAAGTCGCGCATTGTTTTTTTGAGAATTCTTTAAAGTCAAGTATATAAAAGTTTTATCTCCGACAAAAATACATGCCAATTCTTTATTTTTAATGCCAAATTCCCTCGATATTCTTGCTATGAGAAACATAAGCTAATAATGATTTTACTTTTCAGGAGAGGCAAAAGATTTAAGAGGATACTCACTATAAATCAGAATGTTACGAAATACTAGTTACACTTGTAATAACAGTGTAATAAGTGAAAAGGAAAAGAGATCTCTATGCTACGAAAACAAGCTGGACAATATATTAAAATATATTTTTTACCAGGCATAAAAAAAAATCGGAATTGACATAATATTGTTATTTCTTCTTAAAGTTCGATTTATCAGATGACGATATTTTTGAACATTTTGTAAAACGGACGCCCCCGTCTCGTGACATTATTTTCTTATCTAGAAACGCGCGACTTCCACGATACTCTATCTCGATTCGATAGTAATTTTCCGCGTACAACGCAATACTTCGACTTACTCTACTTCAAGTCTAACTCCAATTCTGGGCTCTCCAAGGAAAACGGCTTGAGATTCTCGACGATGGGAGTCTGATCCGGATCAACGCGGATGCGGATCTTATTAGTGTCCAGGGAGCGTGGTAGCGTACGCGGCAGATCGTCCTTGTAAGAGACAGCCGCCGATACGGGTGACGTGTACGGCACGTAGATGCGTACCACATCCGGGCTGGGCTGATGCGGCGTCGCGCGCGGCGTCGGTAGACCACCGCTGCCCGAGCTGGCGTTCGAGATATTGCTCTGGGTATCCAGACTGTTGTCCAGCGCCTGGGAACGGGTCGCCGAACTGAACACCGACAGATCGGCCGTCGATGTCACCGACGTCTCGGCCAACGATCGGCGGGAGCCGTTAGGAGACGTGCCGTCGTCGAGACTCGGGTCAAAGGAAAACTTGCTTCCTACAAACACAGATTCTTCACATTAGAGGCACGAGATTGATAATACAAGATATCGGTTTTCATGCACCGAGTATTTCTTTGGAGATTATTACTGAAAGGGGCTTTATATATTTTCGATTATTAATACACGAATAGAGATATAAATTTTTTAAATGATTCAAATCAAGATTACATATTTTGTTTTTTTCTTTGTGAAGGCATATATGATGCAAAGCACATTGATGAAAATTTTATTAGCAAGGATTGCGTGGTAGAATAATGATTGTGCACAATAGATCTCTTATTTATTTACATAATATCAGAGGAACAACAAGCTTAATAATAGAACTGCGTAGGACGAATCATCTTAATTTTGTCTTAATATATAAAGATCGTTTCAACAAAGCAGGATCTTTTCTAATTTACACGCATGGATAAAGTGTGTTGTGTTAAATCATGTAAGACTCGGCTTGGTTAATTTACATATGTTTATTAAACATGTACGAAACGAAGAAAAAATGATCATAAGAGATTCATTGATAAATACGAGAAAAAATGATCATAAGAGATTCATTGATAAATACCATATTTTGGATAAATCGCATCTCGTGAAATGCATTTGAGACACATCATGGATCGATATCCCGATTAATTATCGCATGATCCAAAGCATAATAGCGCAAATTAATACCATGTGTACCGCAAATTAATACATACGTAATATATACTTAGTATAATATAAAAAAAATATTCTATTAATATGTAGAAAATATACATATATATTGTATATATACTTCTGATGCATTCCTATACAATGCGAATTGGAACTGTATTGTATATAAATCATTTTGTGTACAACTATGTATGTATATATGCTAGCTTATACAAAACAATATATCTTTAGCTTTGTATCGCGCGTGGTAAAGACTTCCTACAAACTATATTCGACATCTCGACATCTAAAATTTCATTGAGCAAAATTGTTCGTGTCGCGAAGTTTATCCTTGCAACGCGTAAGCACCGTGTTCCGCTTACAATCTAGTATTGTAGATAACTGTTATCTGTGCATTCGAATCAATGTTATTCTCCTCCTCGGTATCGCTGTCACGTTCGACGCGCGAAGAACTATTATCTGTGCTGTTATCGTGTATGCTATTGTCGCGGCTATCGCTGAACTCACCGCCAAGGCCACTGGTCGGTTCGACGGGCGTAGTGCTCTCCCTGCCGTTGTCGATCAGTGCCATGTCCCTGCGCTGCGCCACGGATTCTCGCATTACATGCTGAGCTTCGCTAAACTCCTCGCTTCGCCTTCCAACCTAGACGAATATGAAACGACGCTATCATAATGGGGGAAAATTGTAGAGAAGAGAATATTCTCTTTGGTTGCTAGATTACTTTCGCATATAGTTGTAATATCTATTATAATCATTGCACAAAATAAATGTTAAAATATATTAGTATCTATACCACTATAGTTATAACAGAGTACAGAAATAATATATCTTGTCAAAAAATAAAATTTTTTTTAACACGGACAAAAGAGCTAGGTTCAGCTACAAGCAATCGGAAAAAGAATTTCAAGATTTTAAATACAAAATCGTCAGCTAATAATGGAAGTGAATTTTAATGTTATTCCAATTGAACATCCAGATACATGCATATTGGTAGAATCCTAATGCAATATTTATTAAATCTTTCTGATATATTGCTCTCATATATTGCTTGTTATCGCATCTATTGCATATATTGTCAGAAATACTTTGGTATTTTGCTACTTGTAAAGCAGATTTCTTTAACGATACCTTATTAGTAAACGAAGGCTCCTTGAAAGTGCCAAACGGAAAACGGGGCAGTTCATGAGGCAACGGTACACCCGGGTAATCTAATTTGGCACGCTTTAACTCCTCCATGCTGCGCTCCATCGTATTGATCACAGTATCGTCGTCAAAACAGAAGTCCTTCTCTAACTTGATCTGCAGATAATTGCAGAATTCGTCGAGACTCTCCATCGGCATCAGATAGCGCTTATGTAGCTTCATCACGGTGTACGCCATCGCCGGCAATATGCGATCACCGTCCAATAGAAATATGTCCCAAATACGAAGACCGAGACTAACGGGAGTCTACGACGAGCAGATTAATATCGTCAAAAATATTTTATATCTTACAAAAACATTCACTAATATTTCTTACACATTCCAGGATGCAATAGTTATATAAATTATTTTTTAAGAAAAAAATATATATATATTATATTTTGCAAATGTATCTCTTAAATGATTAAGGATTTCTAAATAGTTTTTGTACAAACTATATTTGACATATCAAACTTGATTGAGCAAGAATATTATTATCTATGAAGCAGTCTTGTGTGCTACATTCTATGCATGATTGAAAAATAAATACTAGAAATGTTTACTCGTTACGTCGAAAAACTTGTTCTATGAGTAATAAAATGTATAAGAAAAAAAAAGGATGGTACTAAAAAAATATAATCTAGAAAGAAAGAAAAAAAGAAAGAAATACATACTCTCTCCTGAAAAACAACAAAGAACCACTTCAATGCATAAAGTATAGAATCGCAGCCGCATTTATCCATTTTCCGTTTTAATTTCGGCAAAAATTTGTTCATTATCTTGTCATGATGCTCTATGAAACGATTTAATTTTGGAAATCCATCGACATAAAAGCCTGTAATATATATTACAAGTATAAATACTTCAATGTACTGATAAATGTCAATAATATCCAGAGGTTCAAACATGATTGGCACGACCTTTAACATTTGAGAGGCTACATTGTTATATTTTTTTTTTTTTTATATGATAAATTTATACAGAAATGCGTATTAAAGTTTTTTTTCTCATTAATAATTCTCTACTCTTGCCATTCATTCATATTCATGAACCTATAGACAATAATTTAATTCTGTGATGAAAATGATGCCAAAGGATTATTTTGATGTAGAAAAAATCCAACCATGCATGCTGTATTTTTGATCGGCAAGTAACACAGAAAGGCCCCAAAATGCGTCCTCCTCGTCCATGTAAAGCAGCAGCAAACCAGCTAACACGGACATTCCTTGACAATATCCTACCTCCATATTGTACATACTATAGGCCGCTAGTACATAAAACATGGATTTTTGTTTTATACTATATCTCTTTCTGAAAGGATAATGATAATATATTGTATTGTTCTTTTCAGATACATAATTATGACAGAGCACGATTTTGTATCATTTCCAGTGTCATACCTATAATTAATATGATCTCTGTATTGTCTGGCAACATCGGCATCGATCTGTCGTATCTCTGTAGACCATTGGCGAGCTAGTTGTAGCATCTCCTCGTATTTGCCTGCCTGCTCCTTTTTGAGATTCTTGATGCCTAAGAGTAGAATCCATACTTGACCACGAAATCTGTTAGGAATTCCTTTATATATTCTACGACGCAATTTTTCCTTGGTCGAGGCACTGTCCCATTGTTTTGTCATCTTCTCCCATTTCTTCAATCTCTCCATCTCCACATGATGTAACTTGATCTCGTATGAATCCGGCTTCTGTGGTAATCTTTTATCGCTGCAGATGAGATAATATCGTTTGAGATTATCAATATATATATATATATATATCAATAAATATATAGAATGTTTCAGAAATACTTCAACAAACTTTGGGAATGAGTTCTCTAGACAAAAACAAGAAAAAAATATTATATAAACATATGTCCAAAAATATTTGGTTCATGAATTATAATCAAAAGATTACATTCAATTCAATACCAAGGCCTGACCTAAAACTATTAAACTTTTATCTGTGAGGACACTTAAAAGCCTTAATTTATGCAACTGAAATTGTAAATGAAGAGACGCTTTACCAATATATCATAGATGCCTGCGAAAACATTTGTAGCCATCATCTTTAAAAAGATGCGACAGTCCATGATCCGACATGTCCATATGTACATTGAAATAGATGGAGGACATTTTGAGCATTTGTTATGAATTGTGAATAGATAAACAATTGAACTGCAGATTACATTGGTCATATATCATTATGATATATTCTGTCAGTTTGTGTCGTAGAAATGTTTCGATTATAACTCATAAACCAAGCATTTCTGGTCAACATATGTTTATATGACATTCTTTTCTTGTTTTTGTGTGGAGAGTTCACTCCTAAAGTTTGTTGAAAATTTCTAAATCACCCTGTATATGTTAATATCATATGCATCTAATTTTGAAAATCAAAATGCATGCGCATACTGTATGAATCCATATCTATCTGTAGTGTGATAGACTTCATAAGCGGGATCCTCCCAAGGATCAATCTCAGTGCCCTCCCTACCGCGATCATAGCAGCTGAAAATCCTATCGCGCTCTGCAGCAGATCGTTTCAACAGTTCTTCCTCATTCATCCCACGTGACAGTGCGCGGCCAGGCTCTTACAAGCATGCCGTTTCGTTACTGAACTTCTCTACCAGCATCCAGCCGTTAAGCTTCATCTGTAAACAAGTACATCGCTGTAGAATGTATAGGCAAACGATTGAACTCTACTATCTATGCAATAAATCACATTTTGTAAGATAAGGCACACACATGTTTACATCTATTAAATATCCTCTTAAAAAGTGGTTACGTTGCCCCGCATGTGTAAGATACATGGAATGCGTGCGTGTATGAAATTACATGTATCTTCTTGGCGTTCTCGCGCCGCTTCAGGACATCACAGATTTCGTCGTTAAATTGCCATATTGACGCGCATACAACTGATAGATAGACATTCAATACGCGACCGAATGGCCGAGCAGGCACAAAATGGATCTGTCTGGTTTCTCGCTGACCAGGCGCAGACGATACACGCGACAAGACATTTGAACTTCTCAGCCGCGCTCACCTCTACCTCTACTCCTCTTCACGAAAGTCCGCGGAGGACACCAACTAGCGAGCTTCTCTAAGGTTATATAAAGGAAGGTTAAGTCATATATTGATACTAAAGGCCAATCTCACCAAGTCCGGTTGGATGAACCTAGGCTGCGGTCGGAAAAACGCTAGAATGCTTTGAAGCGTTTAATTGACCAATCAGAGCAAAGAGAGTAAAGATTTCTTTATTCTAATTGGTTAATGCAATGCTTCGAAGAATCTCTAGTGTCTTCTCGACCGAAGCCCTAGACTTCTATATAAGCTGCGGTCGAGAAGACGCTAGAGATGCTTCGAAGCATTGCGCTAACCAATCGGAATAAAGAAATCTTTACTCTTTTTGTCCTGATTGGTCAATCAAACGCTTCGAAGCATTTCATTAACCAATCGGAATAAAGAAATCTTTACTCTTTTTGTCCTGATTGGTCAATCAAACGCTTCGAAGCATTTCTAGCGTCTTCCTCACCGCAGCCTAAATTACAAATGGACAACTGCGGGCCTAACATGGTGATCATGAAAAGCATGGAGGGAATAACGATGTCACTTCTCTGATTATATAGGACTCTAGGGCTGCGTTCCGAAAGCATGTCATATCTCACGCTAAAAGCGTGCTCTTGGAACGCACCCTAGATGAACCGACGATTAAAATTAGCAGGGTGGCCAACAGAAAATAGAGGTGAAGAAGAACCTAGCATTCATATCATTTCAGCAGCTCCGTAAAGTTAGCCGGATCACTTTAACTTTTTAATAATTAAAATTATCTAATCGTTTGGTGGTCGTTTGATGATGATTGGTAGCCTAATTAAAACCTTTGGTGGTCAACCGTTTATTTTAATTAAATAATTAAAATATCGGTGTAAAGTTAAAGGGACATTTTTAATTTTTAGTCTAATAATCGATTAAATCAAAGCTTATATTCGATGCACAATCGTTAGATGGTTACAAATCCTTTATTTACAACGTTTAGTGGTCCATAATTTATCCAAAAAGCAAAAAAAAAGAGCAACTAATAAGATTAAAGATATAATAACTATTTTTATTAGCTTAAATTGTATGATATAACCCTAATACAGGCGCTCAGACATTGGACTAAGAATTCTTTTAATAGTTTCCATTCTTATATAAAATCAAAAATTTGATAATAATTTTCTAATATGCAAAAGATACTTCAGATTTTAATAAATAAATTTTGAGATTAAACCCAGATAGCACAAGGATGTCCTTATTAGAACGTCCAAAGGGCATCCAGGACATACATGTAGGATATCCTCAGGATATCCCATTGAAATCCTCAGATCTCCTCTGGATGTCCTGAGGAAGAGTAAATGATAGCCGTATATTAACCTCTGGAGAATTCAGGGAGATCCTGTGGAACATCCTCTGGAAATCCAAAAGACATCCAATATAATAGACAGGGCAGATATATCCTACAGACATCCAGGGGTTATCCAGTGGACATTTATAGGACATTGATACTTATTATAATACTTAAGATTTCTAAATTATATAAAATAGCCGACACAACTAAAAATAATTATGTATGCATATTAAACTTTTATAAATATATTTATAATAATATCTTAAAACATCCTACAAATGTCCTGAACCGTCCTGGACATATTCAGGATGATCCTGAGGATGTTTTGTGCTGTCTGGGTATAAAGACAAGAGAGATGTGAAAAAACTCGTATGCGTAAATTCACCACAATCTTTTTGCATCCGGATATCTGAATATTTCGAATACAAAGAAATTGTGAATTTACACAATTGCAAATTGTGTTTTTTCTTATTTCTCTTAGATATTCTCTGTCACTGAAAGAAGTCGAATGTGTACTAAAAAATTTACATTTTACAATTTCGTTATTATTATAATACAGAAAATCTATATACACACTAAATCCTGATTCTTATATGCCTAATTTCTTATTATTTTTTTCATATGTTAAAGATATTATGTCGATCAATATACATAAAGCATTTTATTGCATATATATTATATTGCTATGTTGCTGCAATATTATATTGCAATATTTCTGTAGGCGGACATTTTACTGTTGCTGCAATATCATAACAACGTTGCAGCAACATTTCGTAATGTTTCTGCAATATCAATCTTGCGTGGGTAAGTGTTTCTAATTCCTAAAAGTGGATGCACGGCGCTGCTCTACGGCCTAGAAAAATCGTCCCACGAAAATCGTCGACATTGAGCTCTCTCAGGCTTCTTCTCTTTGTACGTATATTGACACATACTGTATAACCAAAAAAACACAGTTTTTACACAGTTGCTTTGCTGTTCAACAGGATGAACTTCAAACAGCAAAAACTTGCGCCGGAAGTACGTCACCGATTCTAGTTACTTTCTAAACTGCTGCTGCTTTTTTACTGCTCATGAAATGTTACCTTTTAGAGTCTGAGAGGAAATTGTGAGGTGCGTAGCAAGTTAGCTTTCATATTAGTTCGACGAAAAATAAATTCACGCTAAGTCAAGCCGGGTTTACGAAAAACAACTGGACGATCAAGGCGGACCTCTCCGGGGCACTTCTTTAGTTAATTACGGAAGATCAGGAAGCGATCCCCGAGAACGGGCGGATCACCACGTTGAGCCCACAAGCCACGTAGAAGAGAACATTCGAGAAAAGATCGAGCGTCATCGTAAAAGATTTCTCCGTGTACGGGAATTAGAGCAATAAACCTTACACATCTTATTTTAACAAGTCGAGCATTAATTCCGAAAAACGAAAAACATCCAGCCTTTCCTCCTCGAAATCCTTACGAACTATTTCTTTCTAAATTTAATTTTGCAAATATACTGCTAAGATGATTTGCTATATCAAAGTTTTGCTGAAATATTATTTAGAAATTAATTGTACAAACAGTTATCAATATTTTATAAAAGAAAAATTTTACATTTATTTTTTAAAACAATATATCTGTATAATTGCAAATCATGAATTTCATGTTAGATTTTGTCATATAATTTTATAAATGTTTTCCTATCAGGGTAGCTATATAAGATTTTATTTTTTTTAACAGTGATAACAATGAATTCTTATCAAAGAGAGAAGTCAAAATCGGCATTGGAAGAAAAAGAAAGAAAAGATAAGCAAGAAAGACTATGGCAAGTAAGACAGCAATGGTACATAGCACAAGAAAAGGAAAGACAGCACGAAGCACGAAAGTTAAAAATGATTGAAGAGTATGAAAGAAATCGGGCTCAGGCGTTGAAAATTCATCAGAAGCAAAGTGTTTTACAACGAAGCAAAAGCAATAGCCTACAACGAAGAACTGCTGATTATAAATATCCTGAAGAGTAATATAGAAAATTATTTAATTATAAACTATAAATTATTAAGACAAAACATTAAATTTAATATAGCAATATACTATATTATATAGTATATATATATATATATATATATATATATATATATATATTATAAAAATATATATAAATGTCTTAATTTATAAATATAAATAATATATATGAAATTATATAACATAAAGAGTGTAGTAATATAAAAAATATAACTGTGATATAAACTTAATTTCTTTATGAAGAATATTTTGGAAAGTAAAATTCATATAATATTTTTGAAATGCTCTTAGATTGAAAATGTCGTCATTCAAATATCAAAAAAATACAATCATTGATGAAAAAGAGTTACATAGAATCAAGATAGATGTTTATAAAAGAAGAGATCATCGAACAAGGAGTCAAGACACATCAAAGAACAAGATTGAACGAAATATTGATCCGGATGACATAGTTCTTCCAAGAAGAAAAAGTAAAGCATTATTCAATATAAATTTGACTTCTCTCTTTTTTTTTTTAATCTTTTTATGATACTCAACTATATAAAATACTTCAACATATTGCATGATTAACATATATATAATTATATATAATATTATATAATTAAAAAATATATATATATAATGAGAAGTAACAAGATGTAACAAATGCATAATGTATACAATCAGCTAACTGACTGAAAAAAGTGATTAATTATAGATGAAGGATCACGTCCAATATTTGAAAAAAGAAAAACAGCGCAAGATGAAATGCAAAAGATCAGATTTGTACGAGACAACAAATTAGGTATTTGTGTTATTATTTATATTTTCATAAAAGTAAGCAATAATTAAAATAATTTTATTGTTATTAATTAATAATTTAGTGTATATATAGTGTCAAAAAAAACAGCGCACACACTAAAAAAGAAATATTCCATATTTATAATAAACAATAATAATATTATAGATCTTATAATTTTAGTTACTAGATAACCATAATACGTATTATTTTTTCATAATACATATTATTTTCATATTATTTACTTTTGTTATTAGTAAAAATTTTTCATATAAAAAAATATAATGATAAATTTAATAACATACATATAACCATGCCTACATATAACCATTTATTAATAAAATAATGTAAAAGAATCCTATATTTATCTAATTAATAGGAAATATTTTTACTAACTATTTATATATATATATATATATATATATATATATATATATATATATATATATATACATATATACATATACATATACAATATGATAACAGTATAAATGATAAAAAATAATATTTGAATTATGTTGGTAGTTCCAGAAAAAAAATTATCAGATGAAGAAAGCAGTGATACCTGGGAAAGTACATCTATCAACACATATAAAACAAACACTCAGTATAGGTATTTATTCGAAATTAGATAATATAATAATAATAAAATTATAAGAGCTATTTATGAGTTCTTAAGCTCAGAATGGCAACAATAGATATATAGTTATAAATAAATAATTAAATATATATATATATATATATATTAAGTATCGCTTACATATTAGATTGGTGGAAAAGTTTTTGTTTCGTTTTTGACATTAATTTTAATCACCAGTCTAATATATATTTTTATATGGATATATATATGTATATATATATATATTGAATATTGCTTATACTATATATTTTTATATGGATATATATATTGAGTATTGCTTATACATATAATTTTATATGGATATATATATTGAGTATTGCTTACATTTAGAGTGAATCATTAAAAAGGTATTACAGGCTAATAATATTTTTGAATCTGAATGAGATATAAAATCCTTATTTTCCAGCATCTATTTGGTATCAAAGTGGGCATTGTGTGATGCATTTTTGCATCAAATTTCACCTCATTTAATTTCAGAAATATTAATTTGTAAGACTTTTAATGATTTATATCCTGTATATTTCATCGCATATATGTTTAAAATACATATGTATTGTTAATTTAATATAATTTGGAAATTTATATTGTTTATACATTATTTTTGATACAAATTTCTTAACAGTAAAATTAGAAGCTTCTGTTTTTTCTTGAATTTATATAACGTTACGTATGTTATAGTGTTATAAATATAATTATAATTTGATATGGGTATATACAGTATGTTGAGTATTGCTTATACACGCACACATACATACATATTTAATTGCTGTCAAAATGAGAAAGATGAATAGTCAATTGGATTCATCTATAGAAAACATCTAATTACTGTTACAAATGTTTATTTAAATGTTTATCTAATCTAAATCTAAATCTTGGTCTACAATCTGAATATATTCAATTTTACAAGATAGCAAGATAAGAACAATTTGATCATCATTAAAAAGGTTAAGAATTATATGCAGTCAAGAATATTGCCTGAACATTTGAGGAAAACTATAATATAAAATATATATTAATGAACTTCTAACGACATTTTTTTAACCAGATATTGCAGCACAGGAAGACAGAAAGAGCAAACTTGGATATATAGGTTTTCAAAGGAAAAACCTTTAATAATTGGCATTTTGCTTATATATATATATATATATATCAAATTATTGATGATATATCTAATGTAACAGTTAGTTTTGATTTTTGCTTTTTTATTGCTATGGAGTTATTTGTTTTACTATCTTCATCTTTTCTACTTTACTTTATATATTCTTTCATATATTATATAGTCTGTATTTTGTAATCTCTTTTGTCCATTTAATCTTTATCACATTCTTTCATCTGCATCTCATACATTTTTATTGATAAAAAATACCCTTTTTTCATAGATATTAACTTCTGAATATAATTATAACTTTGATGTGCATATATTATTTAGATATATTATCTTGGTACATATTCATCCATTGTTATTTTTCCTCCTCGTAAGAAAAACGTCATTTATGAAGACATTAATATGAACTGAATTGATAAACTAAGTCATCCAAATTATAATATATAATCTTTAGTCAAATGATTTCTTTCTTCTAAACTTATAATATTTTGAATGTAATTTGCAGTAAAATATTTTAGAACAAAATGAAAATTATTCAACGATGAGCAACAAATTTTTTTTAATAGGATAAATAAGCTCCACATAACAGGTAAGCTCTGCATAATTGGTAAGAAAACATTCTATATATATATGTGTGTGTAATTAATGTAGATGAGAGAGAGAGAGAGAGAGAGAAAGAGAGCGGGAGAAGGAGAGAAGGAAAGGGAGAAAAAAGAGAAAGAGAAAAGTACTCGAATAATAGCTCAATATTAATAACAACTTTTTAATAATTAGAAAAAAAAGAGAAAATATATTTGGTAGATAATAATATGGATGAAAAGAGTTTTGAGAGCGAAATTATATATAAAAAATGACAGAAATTTCGATATTTTTTGAAAAGAAAGTCTTTATTTCAGATAACACATGCAAACTTTTGTTTATCGGTTTATAAAATAAATCTTCACATTAAAATATAGATGTTTTTGAATATTTGTTTTTCGGTATTAAATTTTTATTTAAGATAAACAAATATTTCAATAGTGTTAAATTTATTGGATTTAATGAACAATATTATTCCAGCATTAAAAATTGGTCAGATTTTATGTCTAAAATATTGGATATGTTCAAAATTTATGTTAATGCACATAATGATAGTATAAAATATTAAAATACCATATATATTAAACAAATAAAATATTTTATAGTATTTCAAAAAGCAATATATTTGAGTACTTCTCTTATTTATTATTAATATAAATATAAATTATAATTAATATAAATTATATAATTAATATAAATTATATAATTAATATAAATATAAGTATTGCATTATATATATGTAATACACATATTATATAATTGAAGATATTTCTAAATCATTTTTGATAGCCATAAATAGAATTATACATTATGAATATATGAGTTAAATATATGGCTATATTATGGATATAAAGTTGGTTGAACTAACAATAAATATAATCTATTTTATAAGTGAAACAAATGTTTATTTCATCACTTATTGAATATGAGTATTCCATTGTTAGTATCTGGATATTTTTCAGAATTGTTAAAGTTGTTTTTGACAATTGTATATTGTCATGAACACATGTATATATTTCTCAGGATTGTTAAACTTATTTTTGACAATTGAATATTGTCATGGACACAATTGTATGGACTGAACAATGAAGCATTTATTATAAATCTTATAATTCTTTAATCTTTTATTTTCAATTATATATGAGATATGTTATGGATATAAAGTTGTTTGAATTAAATATTATTCGAGAGTTACTTAATTAAATATATACTAACATTGTTATATTTTTAAAACAAACAAAAATTATCAATATCATAATTTTATAATATCAACAAAGAGAAAGAAATTTAAAGTAATTCTTGCGCAACGATCATTTGTAATCTTAATTTAATTAACATGTTGCGATTCATTGCTGAATCAATGGCCACTGCTAAATTTTATTTTACTTAAAGCAAAATTAATTAAATTCGTTCTTTTGAAAATAAGAAATACACATATTTTATAACGAAAAATCTAACAGTAAACAATATTCTAAGAATTTTATAATAAATAAATGTCTGTAAAACTTGTAATTTTCTTATCATGTAGAAAAAATTAATAAAAAATATGATACATTAAATTGAAAGAAATTCTATTTGTACTAAAATATAGAAATATGTCTCTTAATATATAAGAAGGGAAATCAACAAACATTCAAATTTACAGACAATAATGGTTTAGCAGTGGCAACATTTTGTGCTGTGTAATAACAAATATTAATGTAGTAATTCCAGATCGCACAGATCAATCGGACGTCGATATGATCAGTTTAGACGAACGGATAACCAGTATAAGAGCGACAGGTCAGTTACAATTAATCTATCAATAAATAACGAGCTAATAAATTGTCCAATAATAAGATCAATATTTTAAGAAATTAGTTTAAAATTGTACTTCGTTGAATGGAAAATGCATTGTGGTAGCAAGTTGAAAGTTTAGTTATTATACAGAAATATAAAGAAATAATAGAAATGAGAGAATATATATATATATATATAAAAGGAATAAAACTTATCTATAAAATCAGAAAAAAAATTCAGAAATTTCAGTAAAAAAAAAGAAGTTTTAATAAATATATATTCTGAAGTGTTTCGAGTTTATGGGCTATTCTGTATATTAATTAATATGAGATTTAAAAATTGTGCAATTAGAAAAATATCGCTATAATTTTCTGATATTTTGAGCAAAACTTCTTTGTAATGAAGTTATGATGTAATTAAGTATAGTCCTAAAATACATTTTTGTCGGATAAAGCATAAAAAAATTTTTTTTTTTTTAATTTTAGAAACAGGAGTAGTTCACCCTCAAATAGAGCCAAAAAAGGCAAGGAAGACTTTGGTGAAAATAAGTTTTCATCTAGAAGAAATCGATCACATGAATCGGATGATCGAGTATCATTGTCACAAGCCTCAAGCTATATTCCTTCATATAGCTTTTACGATATGGTAAGTGTAATATTAAGGAAACTGATAATACAAATAGATTAAAATGCTTTTACTTAAATTGCTCAATATTGAAAGAGTTAAGAAACTGATCGATTATTTGAAATATTTACATTGAGCGAATTCAGTGAGTATCTAGATCACGGAGCTTGTGTGTACAAAATGATATTTCCTTCAGCGTTTTCCTGGATCGATGCCAATGTATAGAATACAGGCGCCGCCCATGATTTGGCCTATCGCGCCAATATTTCCTGCGCCATTTCCACATGGTATGAGCAAGTGGCAACCATATCCTCTCAGTAAGTTTGCATATCATTGACTGAGAATCAGGTTGTCTTTGATCAAATTTTTCTGCTAAATTTTATGGTTGAATTATACAGTTCCGGTTTTTTTTTTTTTTTTTTTTTTTTTTTTTTTTTTTTTCTCCCCATTCTTTGATATCATACTCTGATTTGTTATCATTATTTAGTTTGTGTTTCATATTTTATTGAAGTCGAATCTGATTAATACTATATTTTATAGAAACATTAAAATATAGATTGCATAAATTAAAAAGAGAGTTACATTTTTCTCTCTTTGCTAACTGCCTATATTTTATAAGCACGAAAAAAAAATACAAGAGAGAAACTGTGCGATAGAAAAGATAAAAAAATTTATTTTTCTGTTCTAACAAATATATAAAACTTCTAATTTGGAAATGAAGAAATAGAATAATTATTTATTATTTTAATCTCTGATTTTTTAATGTATGAGAAATTTTCTCAGAAAAAGATTTTGTAAAAGTTTTAAGTTAAAAAAAAAATACGATTTTTTTTCAAAGATATTTTCTTGATATTTTGAGGCCACCATTCTCTTAATTTTTTAAATAGAATTTCAAGTAGAGATAAATTTTCTCTCTTTGATTCTTATAATGATAATGCATAACAAGATAATTTTGACAATAGAATCTCCAAATGATTTAATTAATTAATAATTCTTGTTATATTGCATGTCTAATTTAATATTTACAATTTAATATTCTGTCCTTTATTGAAGAATATTGATAATAGAAAATCAATTTATGTGACCCATTGAACATTGATAATATGTAGAATTTTGAGTAGTCTTTTTTTATTTTATGAAAGTTAATATATTATGAATAAATCGCATAATTAACAAAAAACTTCAAACACATATTAAAAAAATTTTACAGGATTTGCCAACTACAACGTCGGTAGAGGATTTTATAGAGGTCCACGCTATAATTGATACTACAGATATAATAATAAATTAATAATAAACATACACTTCTTAAAAAATTAATACAAATAAATTAAAAATAGCAATGAAGTTCTTAACGTGCATACTTTACTGTAATTAATCAACTACTATTGCTGTAAAGCGAACGTTTCGAACTCTTTTTTGGGCCATCATCAGCGCAAATAATTAATAATAAAGAATTCAAATTACATAAATGGTCAGTAATCAGAGGACAATGTGTAAAATAAGATGAAGTTGTCAAAAATAATATTAATTATAAATAATAACATGATGTTTAAATTAGATATAATGCTTATAAAATAAAATTAACAATGAACAAATAAAAATACATAAATACTGAACTATAATAGTGCGCTAATTTGTAAATGCTATTTTTAAT
Organism: Polyergus mexicanus; assembly: GCF_030449975.1. Taxonomy (NCBI): domain Eukaryota; kingdom Metazoa; phylum Arthropoda; class Insecta; order Hymenoptera; family Formicidae; genus Polyergus; species Polyergus mexicanus. The sequence continues at coordinate 2,431,043 of NW_027223334.1, forward strand.
TTATTTGTATTAATTACAATATTTGAAAAGAATATAGTTTTTAAATTAAAATTACGTTTTTTAATTAAATAATATTGATAAGACAATTATATACTGTATCTAAATTTTAAAATAAAAGATAGCGAATGTATAAAATAGACCAATCTCTCTTAGTATTATTATTATAATTGAATATCCATATTGTGAAATTTCACTTTTAATCCCTACTTTTATTTTTATTATAGAAAAAATAAAGTCATTTCATATGCATTTAATATAAAAATGCATGCTTTGTGTTTTCATAAATGAATTGTATCCTTATTTCACATATTATAGATAGACCTTTAAATAAGTTATTTTGCCAATCCAGTGTTAATTTTAAAAACGAAGATTAAACATTTGAATAATGAACATTAGCTGTACTGATTCTAATTAGAAGAATTCAATGATTGGAAATGGCAGAGATGATATATTTTTTTTTTAAATCTTTTTATCTTATACTGATTTGAATATACTTGCTTCCTTTGATAATTTTTTTTACATTTTTATTTTATAATATTTACAATAGTATTATAATAAAATTGTAAAAAAAAAATATATTTATTGGAAAAATAATAGTGATATAAATTACAATTACAGTCATTTAGAATACAATCGTAGATAATGGAGGAAAAGGATTTTGTTTAGATATAACTAACTTTTTATGTTGATAAGATATGTAGCCTTTAATCTTGCCTTCATATATCAAATTTGCGAGAAGACATTCCGTCTCATCCATATCTATATCCTCCATTCCATTTATTTGTAATGCTATAAGCAAACTTTGAACTGGTATTTGATGTGTATTTAATGCTAAATATACTTTTTTGAATAAATTTCTGTAAGCAATCAGTTTCATTTTTTCCACGATTAAATATATGCCGGCATCTATAAAAAAGATTTCATGTTTTGCCATTACTCCTTCCAAAGAATGTAAATCTCCTTTTTTTACAGATTCCATAAGCTCCCAGAATTCCATTAAATTATATTTTTCTAAAAGACTTTGCTTTGGCATATACCCTAATAACATTTTCACAGGTATAAGATAAGTTAAGATCAATCTCTTATTTTTTGTACATTGTATATGGCAATGTTCGAATGCATAAGTCAGGTATTCATCAGCTGAAACAATTTTGCAGTTTATCTGTTCATATATTTCAATGAAATAAATTACAAAATGATTGTGCTTGTAAAGTTATAGAAAAGTGTACTTACCCATTTTATATTGACTGTCAAACATTGCTTTTCGACCAACAAAAAATTTATATGTAATTTGTTGTGCCAATGCAAAGTGGTCCTTATAAGGAGATGACTCTATAGCCCGTATCAAAGGTTTACACAAATGTAATTTATTAATTCTAAAATAAACTTTCAATAATTGATTAATTAAGGCTAGCATTCCCCATCGTTTTGTATCTTCTTCTGAACTTCTATTATCAGCTGCACAAACACGAAAACAAGCCATCAAACATTCGGCACACTTCTCAAGAACTTCTCCGTGCTTTATATTTTTGTTACACTTTGAATTTTCTGCAGCTATCGCGGATAATCTTAATTCTAGACACATTATATTCATTACTGGCAACATCCAGTTTTCTTCCTTTTGCATTTGAAGAATCTTAGCAAGACATTGTACAGCTGAACTTTGAAAATTATACATAGTAAGGGCATCCTTCTTGTTCATAGCAGATGTAGCTCTAGAAAAAGAAATATAATATCCAATGTAAAGTACATATTTTAATGTATATATATATATATATATATATATATATATATATATATATATATATTAAAGAAAATTAATGTATCTTACTTTAAGTGACAAAGTACCAAATCATCTAATGGTGCAGATAAATGTTCTACAGCCTTCATTATGCCAGTTTCCGATGTTGAGACGTGATTGTGTCTTAGAGATAAAAGATCCTTTAAAAAGATAATATTTATACACGATATATATAATCATCTTTGATTAAAATATATTCGTGTGTAACTTACTGCCAATGCTTCTCCATCCTGGTTAAGCCATGTTCGCCGAATCTAAAAAATAAAAAATAAGATAAAACATCAATTTTAATATACCATATGAGTATATTTATCAATTTTTCATATTACCTGCATTATATAAGAATCCATTTCGATTAAAATAAAAATAATAAATCTTTGTGCGCGTAACTAATTGTCAATCAAATAATACTACCTTCAGTAAATTCCATAGAAAGATAATAGAGTCACGGTATAATCACAGTATAAAAGTGCCTTTACATGGCAGCGTCAAACGACGAGCATCGAGTGTTAGGCCGGATTCACACCTTGGCAGAAAAACGGAAAGCAGAAGCCAATCAGGCTTCTACTTTTCTATCACGAATTCTGATTGGCTTTTACTTTTCTGCTTTCTGCTTTTCTGCGAGATGTGAATTCTCACTTAAGTCCGGATCTACAACAGGGCCGGTATTCATAGTCAGTTCTTATTTCAAGACCGTCTTAAGGATCGTCTACAATGACAGTAACAAGGCTGTAGGAGTAGAAGAGTACACTGTTTTTAGTGACGTAATGACCGAGAGTAACGAAATGGGCAATTAAGGAACAATCGTTTTATATTGGATATACTTGCAGTAGACTACAAAAAATATGTTTCTACAAGAAAATAATTGGTTTTTTTTGCTAATATATCATAAAAAGATTAATTATACAAGTGGAGCGATCGCGAATATCATAATAAAGCAAGTGAGATGCAATTATTCTACCAAAAAATCAATAAGGAACATACCCAGACAGCACAAAACATCCTCAAGATCATCCTGAATATGTCCAGGACGGTTCAGGACATTTGTAGGATGTTTTAAGATATTATTATAAATATATTTATAAAAGTTTAATATGCATACATAATTATTTTTAGTTGTGTCGGCTATTTTATATAATTTAGAAATCTTAAGTATCATAATAAGTATTAATGTCCTATAAATGTCCACTGGATAACCCCTGGATGTCTGTAGGATATATCTACCCTGTCTATTATATTGGATGTCTTTTGGATTTCCAGAGGACATATACATGTGCAATTAATTGTTAACGTTAATTTCGTTTAATATTAATAATTGAATTTGATGCGCACATTTTCATATATCCACAATTATTATTTATTTAATATTTCATGAGAAATGTTACTGTTCGCAACATTCCAAAAACTTTACAAACAATAGTATTTAACCGCTAGTTCGTTTGTTTACCGCTATGCGACACGCGAACTCGTATTTTAGATTTGGTCATAAGAATTATATAAAGCTTGCAAAGAGCAACTGACAGGAAATTACAAATGTAATTATTTTCTATCAGTTCAATTTTTGATGCAATCCCAACATAGGGAATTCAGATATTGGATTGTTTAGAAAATATTACACAACTCAAACCCGGGAGCCAAACCTAAAATATTCATGTACAGCACGAAAGCCTCAAATATTAAAGAACCGTGAACTATTTTTAATATTAGATTTTTAATATTGGTAGTAAATAACAAAACATAATTTTAATTTATATTTAAATTTTAAAGTTTGCTCCTTGAAACATACGAAAAATATCCCTAACATATCCTATAAAAATCCTTAGGACGTTCCACAGGATCTCCCTGGATTCTCCAGAGGTTAATATACGGCTATCATTTACTCTTCCTCAGGACATCCAGAGGATATCTGAGGATTACAATGGGATATCCTGAGGATATCCTACATGTATGTCCTGGATGTCCTTTGGACGTCCTAAGGACATCCTTGTGCTGTCTGGGTAGGGTGCGTTCAGGAGACACAACCGTTGAGTAGCAATCGAACGTGATTGGTTCTTACTTCTAGAACCAACAAATCAACGTCGAGTGTTGAAGACGATGCTCAACAGTTGTGTTTCCTGAACGCGCCCATTGTTTAAGCTCTTTGAGATATAGTTATAAACAATAGAGGTGTTATATTATGTTTGAATATTCTCGCCGTTGGCTACTGAGCTATATAGTTCCGATAGGTGGCGACGGCGTCGCTTCGAAAATGATTAATTTGTTAATTTTCGATAAAAAATGCAATAAATCATGAAAATAATGATGGAGCAATTAAGGAGAAATCATTTCATGCTGGATATAGTTGCAAAAAACTATTGGAAATATGTTTTTGAGTGAAAATAATAAATTTTTTGTAAATATTTCAAAAACTATTAATTTTAAAAGGGAAGCAATTGTGGATTCTGACGGAGCAATTAAGGAGCAATCGTTTAAGTTTAAGCTGTTAATTATTCAAAAATATGATCAACGCCAACTTATTTCCGGTAGCCTAAATAGCTATAGAATTTTTTATTCTTTCGTAGTTTGAAAAATTAATTTATATAAATCAAGATATAAAAATTTACTTTTGAAAATATTTATGAAAAAAATGAAAAATAATGATATAACAAGAAAAAAAAATCCAATAAAAAAGGACTACGTGTTTTAATATTATAAATCACATATTTCATTAAATATATAATTTACTATATATACTATATTACTTTAGTAGATTTTATTATACATACATGCAGTAATTAGTATTATTATTTACTAATACATATATGTGTATATTTTGTTACTTTTTAATTATGCAAGTTGCATATACAAAAATCGTTCTTTTTATTAAAAATGATAAATATACAGATATGATATTTCTACAAATATGTTTAAGGAAATTTTTAAAAAATTGCATTTATTAATCAAAAAATAATATGTTTTATATAATAAGATTATATAATTGTTACATATACGTTTTGTCCAATCGTCATGCTAAAATTTTAATCATTTTCAACTTCAACTGTTTTTAAACTACCAAATACTTGTGATGGTATAGTTCGTTTTTCAATCGGTACATCTGAAAATAAATAAATATTATTAAAAAGTGATTTTGTATGTGTGTGTGTGTGTGTGTGTCTGTGTACATGTGCCTGTATGTATAATAAATAAAATTTTTTATTTTCTCCACATTAAATTTCGATGACAGATTTATATTTATTAGTTTAGAATTGATATTTTCTTTTAGAAAGATTATCAATATAACAACAGCTTTTCAAGATCAATGAAGATAGAATGTAATTGAACCTTAAAAGATAACAATCTTATTCTTCATCAATCATTTAAATTTAAGAGAACTTCTGATCATTATGTAATCATTTTAATTATAAAAGTGTTTGTGTTTAATGTTTAAAGATAAATATTTAAAAAATGCTTGTGACAAATGATAAATTTTCCTGATATATCTATGAAAAATATCATAAAAATTTAATATAATGGAAATTTAATTCTGTATAATTCTATAATCTCACCCATGTTGAAAGAAACAGGAAAAAAAGAGCTTATATATATATATAAAGAACATTTTTAAATTTTGAAGCTATTTATAAATATATCAATCTACCTTCTTCTATTTCTTCATCATTTTCTTCATTTTCGTCATCTATATCGATATCAATCTCATCTGGATTATTTACAGAAGATTCTGGTTTACCGTCTTTTTCTGTTACACCACGTACAAACTTAATACCTTTTCTCATATTAGCAGCATTGTCTGCAAATTAAAATTTGTTAAGATATCTTTTAAAAACAAAGAAAATAGAGTACTAATTTCTAATTACCTGTGATTTTACTATCTAACAAGCGCATAGCATCCATTGGAACATCTAATATTTGGTTAGACGCATTATTCAACATTTGTGCAGACATCATATTTACTTGAGTATTATACATAGCTTGCACACTACGCTTAATTCGAAGCATTTCACGCATTGTATCCTCGTTTCCATGCCTAACTTCAAATTCTTTCCAAATTTGCCAGAAGTTTGATGTGACCTATATAGTATTTTAGTTCAATGTATGAGAAAAGTTATATATACGAAGTATCTCAGTTTAATCTCGCGTAGAAACACGCGGTTATCTCCGAAATCACTAGTTATTCAAAAAAATGTTTCAGAAATTTGCTCTATCAAGGTTGTCATATCCCAAACAGAATAAGTTACAGCTGAAGTTTTTGAATAACTAGTAATTTTTGAAAATAATTGCCTGTTAAATTAAAATAAATACACTGTATGTGTAACGCTTTTTCACTACATTATAAATACATATAACACAGCATACCCTTGGATCACATATTTGACTACAATGTGCGTATATCGCTCTCGCTCTGTCTACTTCTCCTAATTTGGTCTCCATTTCTGCGAATCGTAAACACATTTCTCTAGTATTCTCATCATTTAAGACTTCTATGGCCTTTTCGTATATCTGTCGAGTTTTTGGCACTCCATATATGTCTGCAGCTTTCTTTATATATATATTAAACATCTGCAAATTGAAAAATTAATTTTTAAATTTGGAAATTAATATATACACAAAAGATTAATAAAAGATTGCAAAATATATAAGTATACAGCAGTATAAATCTTTTTACATAAGAATTGTTTCAAGATTATAAATTATTAGTATATATATATATATATATATATATATGTGTAAATATTACATCAAATTTCTCTTCTGGAAGAACAGCATTTGTCGCTCGTTCATACACAGACATAGCATGTCTTGCTAAGCCATGTTCTTCTTCTAATTTTGCATACAATAAATATAAGGCTGTAATAAACAGAGATTAATTATTCTCTTTTTATATAATATTGATCTAAAATCATCTATAAAACAAATTATATACCTTTGGCATATTTTGGTGGACAATGTTCTAAACATTGCTCAAATAGATCCCTGGTACGTTCTAATTTTGTACCACCATAACGAGTCAAAAATTTTGTGAGATATGTATTCCAAATATCATAGACATTAGGCCACTTAAACAATGCAATACCTTTTTCATATGCCTAAAAATAAAATTAATTTTGTAAAATATTATTAGATTTATTAATGTATGTGCAATTTAAAAAAATATTTAACATACTCTAAACGCTTCCTCAAAGTAGTTGTTTTCTTCTAGAAAGAGTCCATAATTAATGATAATTTGAGGAGTTGCAATTTTCAAGTCGATTATTTTGTCATATACTGCTTTACAAGTCTGTATAATAAACATATGTAAAATTAAACATATACCAGCAATATAATAAGAAATATGATACTATATAAAATACACACTAAGTAAAATACACACACACACACACACACACACACACACACACACAATATACCTTAAATGTTCCAAAACTTTCTTCTAAATCTGCATACATAGACCATACTTTTAAGGATTTGTATAATCTCATTTGCACTGTTTCTGTTTCATCATGATATGCCACTTTTCTAGCTGGCATTGTAGTAGCACGATGCATGAGTTTTAAAGCTTCTTTACAATTTCTATATAATGATAATACATAGAAGACATTCATCTCAATTTAATTATTCTATGATTTAACAAGCAATTTTTCATAACATTAAATTATTTGTATATTGATTGCAAAAAAAACATATTTAATGGGGATATTTAAATGGATAAACCAAACTTACCCATGTTTAATTTCTATTTCTGCCCATTCACACCACACAGAAGCAAGATCATCTACTTTAGTATACGGAACATGAGTTGCCTTTTCAAATACAACTCTAGCATCTTCTATTTGTCCATTTTCCTCATAAAATTTGCCAAATGCAACCCACAATGTATGCAATTTACCAACTGCCAATTGTGGTTGCACTGTCTGCACTGCTTCTGTGTATGTATTAATTATCTATACAAAAAAGTATATATACTAATTATAATAATATATAACATATATATATATATATATTCATTTATAAAATTCATATAATGTTTTGTACCTCATGTGGTTGCCCTTCATAAAGCTTAACTCTTTTGTGCCATTCTGCTACATTATGTGGATTTTGTCGTAATAATACAGAATTGAGTAACAATAATCTTCTTTCCATAAGATGTTCCAATCGTGCTAGTCTCAATTCTAATTTTATATCATCTAAAACAAAAAGATATAGTTAATAATCAAATTTATAATAAATATGTGAACTTATTTATTATAAAAGTTATTAGCAAATTAAATTAATATACATATTATTTACCTTCTTCAGTGGGATTTTTTGCTGCTTCTTCTATAAGTTTTTTAAGACTAAGTTCTTCAAATTGTGCATAAGCATCAAAAACTTGAGTAAAATCTCTGACAGTAGTAACAGTTTGTATAGCTTCTTCATAAATATCTCTTGCCTGAATAATATTAAATTTGATAAATAATAATGTAGAGAGAACATAACATTTGTAACCAATAATATACTGTAAAATATTATAAAGTGTTATATTTATATATAAATATCTAAAGCTAGTTATATACCCTTTCAAAGAGACCGCTTCGGACATAGTAATCTGCTAGTGAATTCCATAAAGGTCCCAATTGATCTGTATAACGTCTTAATCCACCTCTAATAATAGCATCTACATTCAGGGACTTTATTTTAGCAGGATTTTTTGATATTAAATCACATAATTCATTCCATAATTGATGATTAGATTTTCCGTGTTTTGATACAAAATCATCTTGATTGACAATCTGTGCAAGTTTTATAGCACCCTCATCAAGTCTACCAACTGATATTAGATATTCGATATATTCTTCTGTATCTTCCGGTGCCAACTATACATATATACAAAATACATATACATATATATTATTTTACATAAACAAATAAAATAAAATATAATAAAATTTTTGCCAAAAACAAATAGTTTTCTCAACTCTTAATATGTATATTTATACTAATAAAAAACATGACGAATATATAATAGTATTAATTATAATATAAATTGTTACAAAAATATTAATATTATTAAATATATTAGCGTTATTACCTTTAAATATCTTCTGAAGACCCTGACAGCAGTCTCATAAACATTATGTTTCTTTAAGAAATTAATATATAATGGCCATATACGATGATGTTGAGTGATAGGAAGTGCTCTAAGAGAACGATCAAATACCTGACGTGTTCGTGTTACATAACATTGTTCAGTCATTAGTGTACAATAGTCCATCCATATGCGTGGCATTTTATGCATAAATACCAAAGCACGTTCAAATGCATTATTAACATCTTCATATAACGGATCTGTTATACATCGATCTTTTAACTGGCTCATACGTTGTCGAAGATAATTATACCATAACTTATAACTGTAATAAATGATAAATATAATAAGTAATATTTAAATTAATAGATAATGTTAAGTAAATGCACAAGCAGTTACACAAAAAAAAAAAGAAAAATGAAAAGAATGATTTTACCTGCCTGGAAGTTCTTTCAATGCTCGTTCATACACCACATTTAAATTCTTACTCTTTGAATTTTTTAGGTGATCGATATAGCGTTGCCAATGTTTAACTGAAAATGGATTTCGTAAAATTTCTTCCTCGTATGGTAAATCCTCTTCATTCTGTTTAACAAAATTTTTAAGGTTATATACATACTAATAAACAATATTTTTATATGATTATAAATATCAAATATTTTTATAAATTATAAATATATTTACAAAGGCATATAAATTTTCTTCGTTATCTATATCTTCAGACTGCACAAACTCCATTTCTTTTCCTTTTTTTTATTGAATTACTCTCTACTGATGGGACAAAGTTGTTTCTGCAATCTTTCCAGCTTCCAGCAAGAAACACACATAAACATGTGTGATTATCTTCCGAAATTCACTGCCAGTGCTGGAAAACTATAGTTCACATTATATAGGCTACGGTCGGGAAAACGCTAGAAATGCTTCGAAGCGTTTGATTGACCAATCAGGACAAAAAGAGTAAAGATTTATTTATTCTGATTGGTTAATACAAAGCTTCGAAGCATTTCTAATAGAGTCCTATACATAGATATAGTATATCTAGACTATAGACATATAGCTTCTGCACACAGGACGCGGTAAAGCTTGCCGCGCAGCATGAAGCGGTGGCCAATCGAATGCTTGCTTTTCCGGAAGTAATGAATATATAATTCCCGCCGCGCGGAAAAAGTTGAACTAGATCCAACTTTTCCGCGTGATAATAGGAAACAGGAAGGGCTGTTGTCTGCTCATTGGGTATGTGTATGTATATTTAGATGTACCGTAGAGTCATCGGTCTAGTTTCCACCGAAGTATTAATTCGCATCTAGTGCGGCGTAGAACCAAATTTAAGTCGATGGAAACACGACTGACTGCGTTCATTTCACTCCCATTTCGATCTACAACCCATACAGCACTGAAGCTTGCAACAACATTGCTGCAACATTGTAATATTGCATATTGCAGTTTAATGTTGCAGAAATATTGCAAAGACATTATTTTACAATATAACTTTAGCAATGTTACAGCAACATTCCGAAAATATTACAAAAAAATTATTCAATAATCGCTAGTTCATTCGTTTACCACTATGCGGCGCATGTTGCGCTATCAATTCCGCATTTAATTTTTAATCATGATAATTATATAAAGTTTACGAAGAGCGGCTAGTAAGATTAAAAAGATATAATAACCATTTTTGTTAATTTAAGTCGTATAATATGACCCTAATACAGGGGCTCAGACATTGGACTAAGAATTCTTTTAATAATTTCCATTCTTATATAAAATCAAAAATTTGATAATAATTTTCTAATATGTAAGATACTTCAGATTTTAATAAATAAATTTTGAGATTATATAAAGACAAGAGAGATGTGAAAAAACTCGTATGCGTAAATTCACCACAATCTTTTTGCATCCGGATATCTGAATATTTCGGATACAAAGAAATTGTGAATGTACACAATTGCAAATTGAGTTTTTTCTTATTTCTCTTAGATATTCTCTGTCACTGAAGGAAGTCGAATGTGTACTAAAAAATTTACATTTTATAACTTCGTTATTATTATAATACAGAAAAACTATATACACGCTAGATCTTGACTCTTATAGAGGCCTAATTTCTTTTTATTTTTTTCATATGTTAAGGATATTATGTCGATAAATATACATAAAGCATTATTGCATATATATATTATATTGCTATGTCGCTGCAATATTATATTGCAATATTTCTGTAGGCGGACATTTTACTGTTGCTGCAATATCATAACAACGCTTGCAGCAACATTTCGCAATGTTTCTGCAATGTTGCAATCTTGCAGAAAAATATTGCTGCAATGTTATTGCAATCTTGCGGTGCTGTATGGGAAGCTTTGTCGGAATGGCAGCGAATTGACACGAAATTTAGTCGGTGGAAACGATTGAGACTAAATGATGCCAACTTTTATTTTTCATTATTTTATAACCATCAATATATAATCGATATATAATCTATATATCGATGTTCGTAACAGTTATCGTTTGTTCGTATTAATCATCAAAACGGAAAATTAACAAAAAGATTGTCAAGGATTATATATGTTTATTTACATTCACAAGTAAAAGTTAAGTTGGCTCTACTGAAATATCAATTTTTCTCGCTTCTATTCTACTTTCAGTGGAAACAGTACATTAAATTCGATGCGCACCGAAACAGAATCGGATTGACGACTTCGGTGGAAACTAGACCAATGAGAGCTCTGCTTTTCCGAAAAAAATAAAGCTCTCATTGGATATCGCCCATCATTCATCGCTCATCGTGTCCAATGCGCGAGGGTCATTGTTACAAAAATAAACAAATTCACTAAAATATCTATGATTTCATTTGCCGAAATCTAGTAAATCTGTTCACTTTTGTAATTTTCACTTTGTAACAATCGATTCCCTGTTCCTATCGCCTGGCATTGTGCAAGGGACTTAATAGTAGGCGAGTACAGTGTAAAAATTCTTTTGGACAAATAGAAATTTTTAATGTATATATTATAAAATATTTCCATGATAATTTTCTCTTCATCCGTCACATGCGATCGTCAGTTACGAGTTCATGATAATGAGGCGTGATAATAATAATAATTCGAAATATCAATGATATTAAAATATTATTTCGTCGTGTGACATGCTTAACGAAATAGTTAAAATCATATATGCTATCGATTGAGAGTCTGATTGGTTAAGCCAGTATTTAATGCAAGCATGGCCGCCCTGCCGTCACCTACGCAGGTACATTGCAATTTTAACAATTTTATGAGGATATAATATTTGATACATTGGCTCACACGTATCGAGAGAGTTTCTTTTCATGAAATTTTATTGTAATCCGCGCCAAATCATTGTCCTTATCGCCGAATTTTCGATTCTTTATCAGGGTAATGCCTCGGACAATTTAGTTCGAAGTATTCCGATTCGATGGCGGAGTATCATTTTACATGTACCTCCGATAAATTTTAATTTGTCTTTTAAATAAATACTCCATTATTTTTGATGATTTATCGATCATATATTCGATAAAAATAAGCATTGATAAATTTCTTGTCATTCTTTCATTGATTATTTTCTTATTGAATTATATGCATATTATTTATTATTTATGTTTTTATTATTATTGCTTTATTTTGTAAGAAATACAAATTATCAGTGAATATGAATATCGTTTCTTTATAGGTGGCTGGAAGCCATAGTGCGATCTATGAAGCTTATTATAATCAGGTATATATCATCTACAAAAAAAAAGAGCAGATACTTTTATAAAGTGTATAAGCAGTCGTACGTGAGTAAAAAATACCATCTATTGTTTCTAGATTGATCCAAATGGATATGGACAAATTGAAGCAATGGATGCTGCAAGATTTCTTAAGAAATCCCAGCTGAGTGATGTTATTCTAAGTAAAATATGGGATATGGCTGATCCACAATCACGTGGTTTCTTAGATAAGTCTGGGCTCTTTGTTGCTTTGAAACTATGTGCATTAGCTCAGACAGGGAAGGATTTAAATATGTCTAATTTGAGTCTTGAATTGCCACCACCAAAAATGGTAAATTTATCTACATGTTATATGCCTGTTCAATTGGAACAAATTCTATATTGTATATCTTTTTATCAGGGAGATATACCAGTTATTCCACAGAAGACTATTACTAATGCTCTGCCAGTAATAACATCTATTAGCAATGGAGATTGGTCAATTAATCCTACAGAGCGAGCAAAATATGATCAACTTTTTGATAGTTTACAGCCATCTAATGGATATATATCTGGAAATAAAGTAAAAGGTGTTCTTATGGATAGCAAACTTCCTTTAGATACTCTTGGAAAAATTTGGGATTTAGCGGATATGGATAAGGATGGTATGCTGGATAGGCATGAATTTGTAGTTGTAAGTATATACTAATATAAGAATATATAAGTAATAGTATAACTAATATAAGAGCGTGCGCGCGTACGCACGCGCGCGCGCGCACACACACACACACACACACACATATATATATATATACAGGGTGTCTGATAATAATCGCCCCACCCATAATGCGCAGGTAGAGTGGGTTAAACTGAGCAAAAAAGTCCTATAACGTTTTTTTCTATCACGCTTAATAAAGAAATGTGCATATACTACCAATCATACTACAGACACCCTGTATATATATATATATATATATATATATATATATATATATATATATAAAATTTTAAGTTAATTAATTATTTTTTATATGTGGACTGAATAACTTTTGCATATTTTACTCCTGCAGTATCAGCTCAAAAAAAATATATATATATATATATATTTTTTTTTTGTACATTGAAACATATTTTTTGTATAGAAATATACTTTTGCACTGAGATGTACTTTAGGTGATAAATATTGCTGATGTTATATTATTTATTTTTTATTATATATGTATATATATATATATATATATATATATATATATATATATATATATAATATTTTTATTAGTTATTTTCTTTTTTTTTTTTTATACAATTCTGATTATTATATAGGCCATGCATCTTGTATATAAAGCACTGGAAAAATATGCAATACCAAATGTACTTCCACCAGAATTAATGCCACTTGGTAAAAGAAAAGATATAATTCCCAAGGCTAAATCTCCTATACCAATGAACATAGTAGCAGCAGCATCACCATCATCGCAACCACCACCAATTCCACCTTTGCCAAATACGACGGCTGTAAAGAGCTTGACTGGATTAGATGTTGTAAAAGTATTTATCTCTTGGACCGTAATTAAAAAACTAATAACACTTCCATAATATTTCCACATTATCAAAGGTTGTTCGTGCTTTATATATTTACAGACAGGCATGCAGCAATGGGTCGTTTCTATTGAGGATCAAATAATTGCAGAGAAGCTGTTTTCACAAGCTGACATGGATAGGGATGGATTTGTCTCTGGTACAGAAATCAAAGATGTCTTCCTACAAAGTGGACTTCAACATACTATATTAGCACATATATGGTGAGAGAAGTGTGATCTTATAAGAATTCGTCAAAAATTACTAATGATGATTATAATAGAGATATATTTAATGTTATGAATTAGGAGTTTATGTGATACTTGTCAAAATGGTAAACTGAACAAGGAACAATTTGCCTTAGCTATGTGGTTCATTAAACAAAAGCTCAATGGCATAGACCCTCCAGCAAGTTTAACTTCTGAGATGATACCACCTTCTATGAGAAAAGTTGGAGAAACTATTGTGGTAACTTTATTCAAATATTCTACTAATGATATGTTATACAGTGGAATCATGAAATAATTTATCTCAATATAGCAGACAGTATTCGTTCCATATGTGCTAGGTCACTCCTGAGTAGCATGAGAAAAAACAAGTTTATGCAAGCCTCGCGTAATCGCTACAGTCTACATTCTTGAATTTTGGGAATAGGAATAATCTCGTTATACTGGATCAGAATCCCATACATTATTTCAAGGTCCCACTGTATTAATGGAAAATTATTCATTACACCTTTTATATGTATATATATGCACATTTTACAAATTGTTGATACGAGTGATCTTACGTCATCACAAAATTCTAATGCATTGTATATCGTGTACGTCCTTTGAATGCTCTCCACAACATTATTAAAACTACACTAATTATGAAGATGGCGCCAATTAAAATAATATGGTGATTCAATTTGATTTCTAGTTCTCCAATCACATTCAATTTTATTATTCCAACAATTTCATTATTTTGCCAGCAACTAATAATAAAAATCAATTTTTAAATGCTATTCAGTCTGTAGATTTGACTAATAAATTTCGGATTTAAATAATTTGATCGAGGTTCTATAAAATAAAAAATCACAATGTTTTTAGATTTTTCTATGGCAAATAAAATCCAACTAAGAATAATAATGCGTGTTTTATAGAAAATTAATTTTTTTAGAAACTATAAATAGTTAATTAAAATGATTTTACAAAATTGAAGGTTTTTATTTTTAATAAACAAAATGTTTATTAAAATGAGATTATTTTAATCACTTGGTATCGTACTAAAAAAAATTATGCCTTGTACACAACTATTCAATTTTTAAAAAAATTAATTTTTTTCTACAATATTTATGCATTATTATCCATAATTGGCTCTTATTTGGCTTTAGGGGAATACTTGGTTTAATTTACCTATATGTATTTGAATCCTCAAACTTTAGGGATTCAAATACTATATGAAGTTGAGAATTAATATGAATTCTTCCATTTGATTGAAGTTTTATGTGAGATGGAATAATCGATTTGTTACCAATGTTCCAAACAATTGGGATATCTGCATTCAGATTTCTAAAGTATGAACAAAATTGTATTGTTTTTTATTTTTATCATTATTGAACAGTCTTTGCAGTTAATTTTGTAAGTATTATATTACCCTGGACAGATGAGTTTGATCTTTTTATTATATTTTTCATAAATCACATTACGTGTGATTGATGGTAATGGTTGAGGAGGTATTCCTTGAATCATAGAATATATACCAGCACTATTATTCGCACTTTCGAGAATGTTTCCTCTTTCATCACGTACTTCAAATATCATGTTTTTTTGGCATTTTTTCTGCATAAGAATAATTATCTATTTTTTCTTATTCATTGAATTCTTGTTAAAATTTCTGGTTCCTTATTGCAATCATGTTAATTTATAACATCAATCATGAAAACATCTTTTTCTTGCATGTAATTTTTTTCCTTTATATTAAAATAGTTTTTTTGATATATATGTATATTACTTTTTAAAATTCATATAATTTGCTAAAATATTCTGAGAATTGAAAATTTCTATCTCTTCTCTGTATGAATTAATAAATAGCCCTAATTTTGATCGACAAAAGAAAGTTTGTCATAAAAAATTTTGCTGTAAATATATAATAAATATGTAACATATATGTAAATTGAATTGTATTTATTTATTCAAATTTTAAAAAGGGAGTTTTTGATATATTTTATTAATTTCTACTACTGAACACATGCGAATGGTGGCATGCAAAGAAATTTTTTTTCTTTTTTTCTTTTTTTATATATAATACAAAAAAGAAAATTTATATGATATTTCTTTCTTCTAACATCATAATTCAATATAGTTACAGGCAGGAACCAGGAGTTTTAATACACTTTAATGTGAATACCTTGCAATATCGTCTCATAATTTCGGTGCTTCTGTTCTTAATAATCGGCATTAATTGTATTTGTTTTGGCACAAGACTCGATTTACATGGTATTTTATTTTTAAATAATAATAATGCCGTTCTTAATTGAACTTCTGAACTTGAATTTGTTTTTGTAGTTTGTTGAATTGTATTTTCATGCATTTGATTCCGCTCATATGCTTCAGCTTAAAGTAAAATTAGCGAGAAAAAACATATATATAAAAAAACTTTGCTTTTGATTTATCTTTGCGTTTTGTAATACTTATCAATTATTAATGTACTTTTCTCAATGAAATATCTGTTTACTGATGTTTCTAAAAGGGAAATAGTGCAGTAACCATATCGAAGCTTTATACCAACTGCATTGCATACAGAACAGGGACTCCAAAGTGTCCAAGTAGTATAAATCTTCAGCTTATAATCCATCATTTTAACTGATGTCACTTGTGGCATATGAGATGTTATGTTTGAATATAGATCTTCGGCTTCGCTATCGATATGTAAATAGTGAATTAGTCCCACAGTATCTCCCATTTCACACCAATAAATTCCCGCTTGTTCTAACTTAAAAAAAAGATGTGTTCTTTACATATGATGATTTGTGTTTATATATCATATATATATATATGTGCTTTGAATTTATACTTTGACATTATACATGATGATATATTGATTATCAGGTGAATTGAAAATGTGATTAGTATTTTGTATTATATTTTTAACAGTACTGTTTGTACTGCTACTATTGAAATACCATTTTATTAAATTAACCATATGCATGTCCATAGGCGAAATGCAAATTTGACACTTCAAACTGTAAATTAGATTGCACAAACTTTATCATAATTATGTATTACGAATTTCAATGATTATCTTTATTGAGCGCACGTTATAGATGTTCCTTCTAATGCTATGAGTGCAGTCGGGTAAATAATTTTCTCGTGCCCTATATCTGCATGCATTTCTTTCAAACACTTGTAATACTTTAGCCACTGTTGTTTATGTAATTGTCTTAAAGTTTCGTTAGTTCTTGGATATTCATATTCATCAATATTCAGAAATATATTTCCATCTAAATTTATAGGAAATTATTATACAAATAGATGAAATTATTAATTTGCGTATATAATTACCTATGTGCCAAAATAATACATTGCTTAAATAGCAAACTAACACAGACAACTTATATATCTGCATAATTACTATTCACACTGTGAAGTTATTCGCTGATGAAGTATGAATAAAATGTCTTTTTTTTTTCTTTTTTTTCTTTTTAATGAAATATTTCAGAATATGTATGATAATTATAAATAGATATTTATTTCCCGCCTTTTGGTTTTGATAGGCTCTTCAAACTTATTTGATTTCTTTTTCCTATTTTTGTTTCTAGATTTTCTTTGACTTTCTTCTTTTCTTTTCTTGCCCTTATAATTTTATTCATCCATCTAATTTCTTATCCCCAATTATATAGAATTATATTTATTTATCTAAATGTAAAATTATCATTTTAATTAACAACTCATGAATTATTACAATTAACGATTTATTTTTACATCATAATCGTTATTTGAGTTAAATTAATCGAAATTTTTGTAATTTGTAATTGCAAAAATTTTTTTGATATGATTTAATTTTCTATAATATAGATTAATATCTTAAAGTATACATATTGCATTTTATGATTGGAGATATCATAACAATGCTCATAGAGATATTAATATTTCGATATGTTTATACTGCAGGAAAACAATAACATATCAGGTTATTCAAATCCAGAACTAGATATGATAAGTAAGGACATAGCAGAGCTTGTTCGTGAAAGACAAAACATGGAACAGGATATAGCGCAAAAGGAAGCAGATATTAAAATAAAAAACGGAGAAATTAAGAGCCTTCAAAGTGAATTGGACACGCTAGCGGCAACCTTGAAACAACTCGGGAATCAAAAGGGTGAGGCGCAGAAGAGATTAAATGACTTAAAAGCGCAGGTAAACAACAGTTCGTTAATGTATTGATTAATGGCTTGCTTAGTGAATGTGCGCTGCTTTTTAAACACAATTATTTGCAGTGCACATGCAGTTGCTGTTTATACATTGCTTTTTCAAAACAAATCCGATCTTTCACGATGGCAATCTTCAACGAATACAATAATGTAATAAAGTAATAATAAATACATAGGAAAAATATATTTCCACTTTGCATACACCAGTATATTTCGATATACTATATACCAACAAACAATAATACAGATCACATTAAATAAGTGTTCAATATTTACAGAAGCTAATAAAATGGAGATTTATTTATTTATTTATTTATTTATTTATTTATTTATTTTTTTCTATTACTTTATTCCATTTTTTATATATTGTGAATCAAGTATTGTTTTATATAAATAAAAAATTAATAATCTCGACACATATTACATAATTATGATTAATCTTAAATTGAAAATGATATACTTGAAAAAAAAAAAGAAAGAAAGTAATAGAGAAAAGCATAATGCCTTAATTATTTATTTATTTTGTATCGTTTTTCGTTTTTTTATGATTTTGTTTTCTTATGTTTTGGCTTGTAGAAGGCTGAAGTAGATAGAGATTTGTGTGAAATCGAAGAGAAGATACAGGAAGAACTGGAAAAGGTACATAAAAGATCACAACATATCGCGGATTATTATTTTAATATATTTTTAATTCATGTTGAGTATGTGATCTTTTACCATAGGAAATCAATTTCGTAAAAATATTTTTTTTTTTTTTTTTTTTTTTTATAACTTATTTTTTCGAGTTTTACATTTCTGATATGTATCATATATGTATGTTTTTTTTTGTTTTTTAAAAATATTTATATCAAAATAAATAAAATACAATTTTTTACCTTATGCATAAAAAATTATACTGTAATAATGCAAAACATGGATAGATAATGCTAATATATTATTAGTGCTTTGCAGGTATGCATGAACTGTTTGTTCTGCACTTCTTTTTAATATACACTAAAATATAATTAAAAAATAATATAATATAATATAAATAAAATATAATTGAAAAATATAATTAAAAATATAAAATGCATATATTTTTATATTTCTACTTTTTTATTTATTTTTTATTTTGATCATATAAATACAATATAGATACAAAAGCATATTAATTAAAAATAAATTATTATTATTATTCTTACAAATTTTAAAATATATTATACACACTTCAAATTTATACAAGAAAAACGATTAAAATTTTTCATGAATTAAATCTTATGTTCATAAGGTCGATAAACTTCGTCAACAAGCTGAAGAACAGGAGTCAGTTTTAAGAATTCAAGAGGATGAACTGAATCTTAAAAGACAAGAACTTGAAGGACTGCGGCAAGAAGAACAACAATTGGAACAACAACAAAATAGAAACAGGGACCAACTTAATGAGCTCACGAAAAAATTACAAGATACTCAATTAGAAATCTGTCAAGCAAAAGCAAAGATCACACATCTGCAAGAACAGCAACGTCAAATGAGCGATGTCATTGCACTTTACGATTCTGCACTTGCCGCGGGAAATGCTGATCTTGTACCTGATACTAGTCTACGATTTATACCCGAGATCGAAGATATAGAGTGCGTATTTGCATTTCATATAAATATTAATCTACTTGAGAATATTAAGCTTCTATGAGAATTTTAATAATATCTTTATATATGTCTAAAACAAATATTAGGTACGAAACAACAAAAAATACAGAACAAACAAAAGAAACAAAAGCGGAAACTTTTTCTGATGTAACCGGAACTGCTACTTTAGATGGATTTGGAGAACAAGATCTTTTTGCAACGAATAAAGCCAAAGAAGTATTTAGTACACCAGTGTCTGATCCATTTGGAAATGCGTTTTCTGCACAGCCATCTAATGTGAGTTTTTCTTTAATTGATATTTATACATATATAATATTTATTTTCCCCTTCCGATTTTCATCTTGTAAGTGTGGTTACTAATAAAAAAATCTGTATAGGATAATTTTACAACAGATCCTTTTACCGCGTTTGACAATGCCGGTACAGCAACAAAACAAGATCCTTTTGATCCGTTTGATAATGGAAAGCGAGCCGAAAACAAAACATCTACAATTACGGCATCGGTATATAAAATTTTTATACCATTTCTATGAAAATATTTTACACATACATTTTTTATTTTATCAAGAGAAACAATAAGATGCTAATATAATTTTCTATTAAGAACACGAAGGATCCATTCGGTGATGATCCTTTTGCAAATCTTCACGCTCCACCGCGTCCTGAAAGCCCTAGTCCTGCTCTTCCACCAAAAAAGGCGAAGCAACCACCACCGAGACCAGCTCCACCACGACCGAGTCAAGGTCCTACTGGTCCATTAAGAGCCGCACCGGCCCCGCCAACACCTTCGCCCACGCCGGATCCATTCGCGAATGCAAATTCGGATCCATTTAGTGTTCAGCAAACGACGATCGATAACAATAACAGTTTCACATCTTCGACTGGATTTGCTGATTTCACCAATTTTGATTCTAAGGTATGTATCTAGCAATGTCCTGTTTTTAAACAGGTTTTTTATAATATCTGTGTATATTGTAACCTTTTTAATTATTTCTTTCAGAATAATATATTGTCTTTTAATAATTGTTTCAATATACAGCATGTTTTTTTTTTTTTTATAAAGCATTTCTATTATATTTGGTATATTCCTAAGCACACGTACCAAAATTTTATTATTTTTAATATATTGTTTAGTATTAATATACAGGTTTTATATATACAAGATGTGAATTAATTAATTGAATACAAGATTGTATACAAGATGTAAATTAGAAAAAAGGATTAATTAATTCACAATTACTACATACATAACGATATTCCTTAATGAAGAATTAGTCGAAAAATTCTAAATCATTTTTTCTGCGATGCTTAATAAACAAAGAATTTTCGAATAAAATATACTTAATAACTAAATAATGACGTTCTGTGTGCGTGTGTATGTGAACGTGTGTATGTTTATAATTGAGTCTTTTTCAGATTTTTTTTAGTAATTCCTTTTTTAAACATCATAGAAAAAAATAATTTAGAATTTTTAAATTTATTTTTTATAAATAAATATCGCTATGTACTTGACGGCCCGAATTAATTAATATTTCATATATGATAAACATAAATGACAAATAAATTCCTCATCTATAAATTTAAAAATAAAGCTTATACATATATTTGTATGAATGCATATACAATGAGCACAAAAAGTTATTGTATAACATTTTAACAAAATCTTTGTATGAATTCCATTAATTAATTTTTATAAAACATTTCAATTTTGGAAGATATAATACACATTAACTAGAAAACAACAAAATAATAATAAATCTACTAATTTTTAATCTTTCTTGCTCTCTTTTTATTTTTGTTTATTCTTATTTTTTTCTTCTACTTATTTTACTTAACATTGTTGGGTTTTCAAAACATAAAAAAGAAGTAAAAATATTTCATT
The DNA here is from genome assembly GCF_030449975.1 of Polyergus mexicanus. Classification (NCBI taxonomy): domain Eukaryota; kingdom Metazoa; phylum Arthropoda; class Insecta; order Hymenoptera; family Formicidae; genus Polyergus; species Polyergus mexicanus. The sequence goes on from NW_027223334.1 coordinate 2,453,107, forward strand.
TATATTAAAAATATCTAGACAAGAAAAACGCGTAAACAAATCTACATACATTATAATAAGCATTTTACGTACATATTATGTATATATAAAATTTTAAAAAAAAATATATATATATAGACTGGTCTATAATTTGTGGTACAATCGGCAACAGACTGATTTTTTATGAAAAAATTAATCGGAATTGCAGAATGAAATTTTTTCATATGGGTTTTGTTTTTGATAAGATCGACTTTAAATATTAGTCGAATACTTTCTGTTTACAGTGTTCAGTGCGTACTTTAACATAGGATATGTAAATTAAAATGAGACACGATATTTCCTTTTGAAAATGTCCTTTACATTTTTTTTTAATTAAAAGAAATAAAATTTAAAAATTTCATTCTGCAATTTCGACTTATTCTTTCCTGAAGAACCGATCTCTTGCCGGTTGTACCACGAATTACGGACCATCTTGTATATGCTGTATATACTGTAACCCTGTATATATAAAATTAAAAATATAAAAATTTTTAGACAAAATATTTATATTTTTAATTGTATTATATTTTTATTTAATTATATGTTATATAATTTGTCATTTTTATTTTGCTTTCATGATTTAAACAAACTGAAATATTAATAATTTCCATGCATGTTAATATCCAGATAGAAAATGTTAATATCTAGATAAAAAAAAAAAAATCCATCTTAAAAGATATGTAAAAAGATCATTAATTTCTTTAGTCAAGTCTTTAATTAAATCATGAACTATACAAAAGATATATGAAAATATAATTTATATTAAATACAATAATTTTTTTAGTTATAAAAAACAATTTTATTAATAATTACATTTTTATTATTTACATATAATAAATTTGAGGAATATATCATATGGAGAAGAAGAAGAAAAAGAGAATAGTTTGTTTCCTTTTCTTTTGTTACAACTTATAAATTTTTTTGAAGTAATATAAATATAACAATAACATTAAAAATAAATGTAACAAAAAAAAACAAATAAAAATAACATTTTTACAATTAAATAGTTATGGAACTGGATGTTTTTTTTAACTTTGATTTGAAGTAAAACATGGCAATTATTGTTTTAAGTTCCTTGTTTTTTAATTATCAGTAAAAATCGGCTTCTTATCATAATAGATTTGAATAACGATGATATACTATATAAATTGAATAACAAAAATCGTAACTAGCGATATTCGTTCATTCAAACAGCTTAGTATCACAAAATACGATTATATATATACATTAGAGCTGCAATGAATATTAGGCAGCTATTCGATATTCTGCCTATTTGGCCGAATACCGAATAGTTTTAAATGTAAAAATGAAAGGAAATAGTAGCTAATAGACTGTTACCATTTCAGCCGCAGATGCGTAGTTTTAACTTGCTAGAACTAGAGTATCTAATTTATTTATTTATTTATCTTTTTATATATCTAAGATTAAATTAAATTAAATAAAACACATTTATTGTTAAATAATGTATTTATGCGGGAAGGCGCAGTCGGGAATGCCGCGAGCCCGCTGCATTATTTTCGAATAGTCTATGTTGAACCATTGGCGCCAAAAACCGTGTCTAATATTCGCCGAATATTCGATTATTCGGCACATGACTTTGCCTAATATTCGGTATTCGGTCGAATATATTATTCGTTGCATCTCTAGTATACATATAACTGTATCAATATTAAACGTTTAGAAAATCTCAATTTTTTAATATTACTGTTGAGTTTTTTTTATGACATTTATTAATGTACTAATTGTATTTAATTTTATTTTATATTTAGGTAGCAGGTGCACAATTTTGAGTTTACCTACCATTCAGCTGTCTTCTGAAGCACACACATTGGCTCCAGATTAATTAATTTTTTTATTACTTTTCTCTTTCTTTCTCTATTTATATAGGACATTCTACGTTTATTTACGTTATTGTCTTACAAAAGAATATAATTTTTATTGTTATTCTTAACTTATGTAGAAGATATTCGAATCGGGTGAATGGATAACGATTTGCAAGATTTCTTGCCTTGTCAGAATCATTTTCCAATACGCGATTCGAACATCACGTAAAATTACAGCACTGCATCTTTATGCAAGAATAATCTAATCCAGCCAGCAGCCAAAGGATGGTCGACGGTATCCGCGTTATTTTCTTCTACCTTTTCAGTAAAACAAAACTGACCAGTGACAAAAACCTGCTTCAGCCAGAACCAGCGCCTAATCGGACTGCACCATCGAGACCGACAAATAAAACGCACGTAGTATCGGGGCAACTGAAACTCTCAGATTTCACGGAGGATCCTTTCCGGGACTATCGTTATGAGGACCCCTTCAATATAACGGACCCGTTTGCCGATGAGACAGAGGACTTGAATGCGAATAAGAGCAGCGGGATAGACAAAATGGATCTTTTCGACTTCGGGACAACATCTGCTTTTTTGGATAAAAATGCATCGGTTAAAGCCTTCGATAATGATTTCACGAGCACTTTTCCGCACATTAAAACAAAAGTCGAGAAGAGCAGTATGAATAAATTTGATGTCGACTTCGGAAAAGCATTCTCTGCCGATAACAGAAACATTAGAGGCATCGAAAATGACTCATTTACCAAAGTCAAGACGAGAACAATCGATCTCGACGACGCATTTTCGGTTAAAAATGCGAAAACTATCACGAGGAATGAATTAGACCTAGCACAGACTTCGAAGTATAATATTTATAACGACGAGAAGCTCGCGAATAATTTTGGCAAGATGTGGAACGGTAATAACGTAACTAACTTATCGGAAGAGGAGCAATTGGTATGGGCGGAGAAACAAAGTATAAAAGCGGAAGAAGAAAGGCTTAGACTTAAAGAAAAGGAAGACGCCGAATTAGCTCTAGCTATCGAACTGAGTCGACAAGGAAAATCGGAAAATGTTTGAAATTTAATCGATACGCTATTTCTTTATATTGATATCACCATAAAAATTCATTGAATTGCATGATGTTTAAGCTTGCACTGTCGTGTATTAACACTACATATAGAAACGAAATGTAGATGCATTATCATGACAATAACGTCGAATACAAACATTCAAAATTATCCAAAAGAAGAAGAGAAGTTATTGTGGATGTTACTATAGTATGTTTTCGATTTTGAAGTATAATTCATTAAAATCTTTCGATATTTTCAAAAGTAATCATTCACAAAATTTAGATTTATTTTATTTTTTCGATCTTTTTAAATTTTATTTTATTTATTTATTTTTTTTTTTTTTTTCATTCCCTTTTCTTTTAATTTCAACAATAATCTATGATTTATATTATGAGCTTTATATAATGTTTGTTGTGAACATTATTGATTCAAGTGCGCGTTATGCTGTTATATATATATTAAAATCACAATTATAACTACATGAACGATAATAGATAATATAATAGATAATATAATAAATAAAGTATAATATATAGGGAATTTATGTTGTACAAGTTATTCAATTATAGAGATAAACGGTAATATAATATCATTAAATGCGCATTATCAATATGTAAACATCTATATAATAATCGAAAATGTATATTATAAGATTTTAAACAATATTCATTGCTGATTACACGATCATTTGCATATAAACAATTAGGCCACTTTACCACAGTACCAGTTGTAACTTCGTGTAAAAAAAAAAAAAGAAGATGAATAAGTAAATATACATTGTCGATAAATAAAATATCAAAGTAATATCTGCGACAATGCCGTCTATTCAATTTTCAATTTTCTAGGATATAAGTTCCAAAGAATATAGTGTTCAAACGTGTGTGTTCTGTGTGCTTGGCGAAACGGGCTTTATTTGATAAAACTTGGAAACCAAACACAAAAAGTAATGTCTATCTTAACTATGTTTTAATATCATAATTTCGACAACGACGTTATATTTTATATATGATGTGTATATATTATCATTACGATACATTAAATCGCGATAATTCTTATTATGTAAGTTTCTATTATGTCATAATTGTTTAGTTATAAGATAGTATATACACTGTATATGCAAGGATGTATTCTATTATAAGATATCATTAATAATACCAGTGCAAAAGCAAACTTACGTCAATATATCAATATTACGTGAGTGTTTATTCAGGTTCGCATATATTTGTTGTGTGTTTTTATTTTTATTCCATCTTTGTAGCTGTTATAACATATATATGTATGTGTGTACATGAGTATGCATATTTACTATAGATACTCGTTACTTATACTATATATATATATATATACACAATATTATAAGTTTGCATTAAGATTTCACCAAAATAAATGTGTAATACTTCTAAAAAATGTTCCATTTTACATGCATACATAACATCGTTCGATATGGGCTAAGCACAAATTCTTGGTTTTCTCGAAAAAAAATTATTAATCCGTTGAGTAAATTTTCTGACTACTTGTCATGTTTTACAGCTTTATCACCCTCGTGATATGCAGCAACATCGCGCTAATAAACATATTAATTTCATATACAGGGTGTCCCATTTTAATCTCCTCAGGCAAATATCTCAAAAACCAAGCCCGGAAGAGAAAAATGTTTCAGACAAAAGTTGTTTAGTTTCGAGGGGGCCGTAAGATGGTACCATTGGTTTGACCTTGGAAAATCATTTGAAGGTCGTGTGAAGGTCAACTTTAAAATCTTAAATGGAAACCCCCATTTTTTATTTAGTATTCTTGTAGCTGACATCGAGAGCTTTCCAAAACACTATAATAAAGTATTTTTTCATTAAGTACTTTTTGAGTTATTTTATATTTTAATCTGACATATTTTTATCTGACATATTTTGATATAAAAAATTAAATATTTCGTAAAATATTCAGTTTTCGATAATCTTACCGTAATACTTTTATGTACAGAATAATGAGACAAATTAATTAGTGCCAAAAAAAAACAAATAATTGTTTAAAAAAATACATTGTAAATAATTTTCTTAAAAACAATTTTTTTTTTATACTAATTGATTTGTCTCATTATTCTGTACATAGAAGTATTACGGTAAGATTATCAAAAACTAAATATTTTACGAGATATTTAATTTTTCATATCAAAATATGTCAGATTAAAATATAAAATAACTCAAAAAGTACTTAATGAAAAAATACTTTATTATAGTGTTTTGGAAAGCTCTCGATGTCAGCTACAAGAATACCAAATAAAAAATAGGGGTTTCCATTTAAGATTTTAAAGTTGACCTTCACATGACCTTCAAATGATTTTCCAAGGTCAAATCATTGTCACCATCTTATGGCCCCCTCGAAACCAAACAACTTTTGTCTGAAACATTTTTCTCTTCCGGGCTTGGTTTTTGAGATATTTGCCTGAGGAGATTAAAATGGGACACCCTGTATATTAATCTAAGAATATAAAATTATACCTATGTATAGTCAAGGTGAAAATGATATGTTTGTGATACATAATATACAGGGTGTCTGATAATAATCGCTTCACCTGTAATGTGCAGATAAACCGGAGATTAAACGAAGTAGGAAAGTTCTTTACCGTTTTGCAATCTTCGCAATAATTAATGAGAAATTAAATTTAAAAAATCGGCCAATTATAACGAAAATCGCAAAATGGTAATTTCCTGTTCGGTTCAATCCGCTCTACTTGCACATTACAAGTGTGCGATTATTATCAGATACCCTAATCGCGATACACTTATGCCTCATTTGTTTAGATCGAAAATTATAGCACAACATATATATAAGTACTTGCACATATATCATATATATTGTAAGTATATAGATTTCATAATAACACAGACATTTGTTAAAATCGATAAAATATGTTTGAACAAGCATACAGAGTTGTGATGTAGTAAAAATTCATATTTTATTGAAAATAATCTGTTGTATTTATATACTAGCAGCGATCGCTAATTAAATCGTTTCACCGTTAATGTTCTCTATGGAATATATTTTTAACCATATAATCTAGTGCTTAAACATTTTTTTCGTAATATATTTTCTTACGTTCAGCATAAATATACATATACAATATACACGCACACATTGAAATAAAATGTTTATTTTTGTACATTTCGAGAAGCACGCCTCGAAATATTGGAAAATAAATTAACAATATATATATATATATTTCTTGAAATTATGGTAATTACTTAAAGTGGTGAAATAAATAAATGTATTCTAAAAATAAAATTTATTTTTATCACTTTGAGACAATTACGCAAAAAATAAACATTAAATTTCGATAGGTATTTTTTAAAATCTATTTCCTATATAAGAGTAATAATGCGCGTGTGGGATTTTTATGGATTTTAAAATCTTTTGTATTACAAGAAGGGTCTTCTCTCTAAGACAATTAATTTTTAATTCTACTCAAAATGATTATTAGAGCTCTTCCTATAACCCTACAAAATATATATATTAATTTGTTACATCTTGTATGTGTATGAAAAAGTTGTACATATATTTTCTATACTCAATAGTTTTGAATCTTAAAAAAAGAAGACTTATGCTTTGATTTTACCTAAGACACGTGAAAACTCTCTGTGTTCTGGAAAAAAAAATCCATATATAATCGAATATAAATATATACATAATATATAATATATCCATATATGTTTTCTTTTTCTTGTATATATATGTAGTATAAAAAAATAATTGTTTTTAAGAAAAGTATTTACAATGTATTTTTTAAAATAATTATTTGTTTTTTTTTGGCACTAATTGATTTGTCTCATTATTCTGTATATAAAAGTATTACGGTGAGATTATCGAAAACTGAATATTTTACGAAATATTTTATTTTTTATATCAAAATATATATGTCAGATTAAAATATAAAATAACTCAAAAAGTACTTTATGAAAAAATACTTTATTATAGTGTTTTGGAAAGCTCTCGAGATAAGCTACAGGAGTATGTAATGAAAAATAGGGGGTTCCATTTAAGAAATTAAAGTTGTCCTTGACTTGTCTTTAACGATGTCATCCAAGGTCAAACCAATGACACCATCTTATGTTCCCCTCAAAACCATACAATTTTTGTTCAAAACGTTTTACCCTAAAATGCTTAGTTTTTGAAAGAAAGGGGGTGTACGGGTGGTCTAGGACACCCTATATATATATATATATATATATATATATAAAATTAAATAATAATATATATATATATATATTTAATTAATTAAATAATTAATTAAAATAATTAATATAATAAATAAATTAATAATTATTTTTCTCTATATGAACAGAGATTGTATTATATAAGAAAAAGAAAATATATATGGATATATTTTATATATAATTTTATATATATAATTTATGAATATCTGTTCACAAAAAATTACACATTGACTTTTATACGCTGGTTTGATTGTGAGTTAATATAAATTCACACGACTCTCGTTTCATCGCTTTAATTTTATATCATTATTTATAAATTAATTTTGAAAATGTTTATCGCTTGCACGCATATGTATATCATTGAAGAATATCTATATATTTGCATGAAAAAAAAAAAAAAAAAAAAAAAAAATTCGCTCGAAGGTCCCACCGAGATTTGAACTCGGATCGCTGGATTCAAAGTCCAGAGTGCTAACCATTACACCATGGGACCAATGCTAACAGCTGGTTCTATTAAAGAACTTTTTTAGAGCATTCTAAAGCCCTATTCAGATAAATTTTTATAAATGCGTAATGCATATGCATAGAAAAGAAACCTACAAACTTCTATACATATATTATATTAGATAATTAGATCGTTAAGGTCTAATCGTTCTCTTTCTAACCAGTCAAATCTTATATAAAATGTGATGCAAGGATAGCCCAGGATAGCCATTTCTATGTGGGCAGAATGATATACCGGGTGTCACGACCTCTCACAGCAGAGACCGATCTATTCTATATCTATATGTCTATGGTTTTAAACGTTTTCTTAACCCAATTCTTCTTGCGTACTATAACCATAATCGTGATAATCGTGAAAACGTAATTACTTTTGGCAATCACTTAATAATTACTTTTTAATATTAATAAATATGCCACGATTGCCTTTGCATTCTGCATCTGGAACAGGTATTATTTCGCCAGTCACCAAAGCAATACGGCTCGTTCGTTATGGTTGCACTAATAGACCGTTCTATCATATTATTATAATTGACGTAAGTTGGCCTATTATTTTTCAAGAAAATTGGAGTTACATAAATCCATCTTTTTTTAGCTACATTTCATTTATAATTTTTATAATTATATATATATATATATATATATATATAAAATTCTTATAGTGTTAATAAATTAATTTTTTTTACATCATAGGTTAAAAGGCAACCAAAAAAGCCACCAATAGAACAAGTTGGTACTTATGATCCTATTCCAAATGTATACAATGAGAAATTAGTATCACTCAATCTTGAAAGAATACAATATTGGTTCGCTAAAGGAGCACAGGTATCTAAACCTGTTGCGGATTTATTAGGACTTGCTGGATTCTTTCCTGTTCATCCAAGAACGTACATGAGAGCATGGAGAAATCGCAAAATTTTACAGGAAAGTGCTGCTAAAGAAAGTACATTTCAAGAACAAGCTACATCAGAGAGTTAAGATATATTTCTTTTGCAATGGAATTTGTTTTTTGTATATATTTTACGATTTATCAATAAAATTTTCGTCAAATATTATATGGAAAATGTATGTAATGTTGCAACATTGACTTTTAATTGTTGCAGACATTTAATATAGAATAGAATACTCCAATTTTTTGAAGCAAACTTCTCTATAGTTATGAATGTTTTTAAATAGTACAATATACAGCTTTATTGTTTGAAAAACAAATTTTTATTTATTTAAAAACAGACACACAAATATATATATATATATACAATATATATATATATATATATATATATATATATATATATATATTTATTTATTATGATATATTGTCTCTTCCTCTGTACGTATGTATGTAAGGACTGTCCTTATATAGTAAGAAAGGTCCTTATATACACACATACAGAGGAAGGAGACAATATAATAATATATGGAAAAGGTAGACGTCACCCGCAATATTTCAAATCGATAAAACTCGTAAAATATGTAAAATACTTACATTATATCATATATTGTTGTATTCGTTTCAAACAGTGCTACAACTTCTATATCATATCAAAATATTCACATTATAATAAAAAAATTATGCATACCTCTCCGTTCGTTAACAGATAGCTTTTAAAAGCAACCATTATGTTCACCAACAGAGTTTAGTTTGAACCATTTAATTTATATATTTGTTACGATCTATCTCTTTTAGATTGAAAGATAAAATGGGGAGTACTCTGCGTTGATACCACTGCTT